>NC_067473.1:136916300-137278800 GCF_947179515.1 Apodemus sylvaticus | reverse complement strand
TAAAATTTTCTATACAAAGTTGTTTTTTTAAAAAAAAAAATTCAGAAAAGAGTATAGGGCATTTCCCAAGAGTGAAGTGGGACTTCCTATCTTCTGTAAAGCTTTCTCCCTGCCGTCTTACAAGTTAGTTTTTCTTGTAACTTTGCCTCATTTTGGTTTGAACTTACTGAGTCCCCAGTGAAGACTTTTCTATTTTGAAGGTGTTAAGAGTACCAAGGAAATGGATCAAGTCAAATTATCCTGGAATAGAGCAAAAATTATATAAATATTTTTGCAGGAATTGTTTTATCAAATTAGCAAAAATAAAGATTTAGGGAAGTGTGTGTGTAAGTGCATGTGTGTGTGTGTGTGTGTGTGTGTGTGTGTGTGTGTGATGTCTGTTGATTGCATTTCTGGCTTAATCAAGAGTTCCCCTTATTTTGGATAACCTACCTAGTTTTCATGGGGTTCTAGGAATCTGAACTCAGGTCCTCATGCTTAAGCACCAAGCAACCTTATGTACTGAGTCATCTCTCTGGCATACATGTAAGGGCTTTCTTTGATTATGTAACAGATATCCAACCATTTCTTGTGATGGAATCCATACTACTAACACCATTCAGCAATCAAGTGTAAATCTGTGGGGGTGAGAGATGGCTGCATGGATAAGAGAATATACTATTACAGATAACCCAAGTTTAGTTTCTAGCACATATACTATTGCTCACAACCATCCAAACTTTAGTTTCAAAGGATCCAATGACACCTTCTGACCTCTGATGATTCCAGACACACGTGTAGTGCACAGACATACATGCAATCAAAATACTCATGCACATAAAATAAAATAAATAGAAAATAATCAAGTAAACAAATAAGTACATTGCCATGGAAATATAGTACTCAAGGAAAATACTCATGCACATAAAATAAAATAGATACAAAATAATAAAGTAAACAAATAATTACATTGCCTTTGAAATAAGTAATTGAAGAACTTATAATAAGCTATACTAGTTGAGTCAACAGGGTTATATTAAAAACTGATGTATTGAATTGTACTAACAATTTCATAAATGTTTTGGAGAAACTCATACATGGGTCCTGTATATAGGTCATTTTACTCCTCCCTCTCTTCCCTCTAACTCCTTCCATTTCCCTCAACTATCTAATCCATGATCTTTTGTCTTATAATTATTTTTACATATGAAGACCATTGTAAGTGGTACAATGATCAAATCATATTTAAAGATGCAACATAATTTTCGACTAAAGTTGTTGCTCATAAATATTTTTAAAAGTCCATTTCCAATCAATATCTGTATTCAGAACCTGAAATTCATGTTATTTATGAATATTGTTTTTTAATAATTTTGTCGAGTTAATGGAAATATTTTAAATTGTATTAACCAATACCTAAAAGAGAGAAAAATCTAAAACTATTCTCTGATCTAAGCATTAGATAATATTTACCATAATTTTATCAACATGTAATTGATTGTAAATAATCATGTATCAACCAACTATGTTTTGATAAATATTTAATTACGAATTAACCAGTTACATTTAGAGACACTGAATATTCTAAATATTTTCTTGGATTTTGTCCAGCTCCTGTATATTTAATTTATACTTTAATCATTTTCAATCATTCATTTTATAAGAATTACTAAAAGAAAAATTGAGAAGCAGCAGTGCATTCATTTGATTTTAATGTAAAATAATCAATTTGCCCTTCAAGTGCCTTAGACATTGCTAAGATGTACTTGTACAATTCTCTCCCTCCCCCAGGAATCTTCTAATTGTTTTTCAATCAATGGAATAATGTTTATTTATTCCCTTGCACAGATATACTGCTCGCTCAAAGAAATCTTGAAAATAGAAACTCTTCACCAGAAAATTGAATACCAAACAGTGTGATGACTATCCTTTGGGTTCAAAATGTAGAAAGTAACTTACAATGACACATCAAGGAGATCATCTCAATGACAAAATAGCAGGAGTGGATCATGATGGTGGATGGGGAGAACTTTATCCCCTGACTTTCTTTGTACACCATTCACTGCCTACGGTGAACTTGGATTATACTCTGTCTATGAGGAGATGTGTTGATTGCAGTCCTTATGATATGGCATCCTTGATATGCAGCAAGTACAAACAAAAGGCTTGATGTCAAACAAGAGTGTGAAACATATCATTGTTAATGACAACATTAGTATAATTGTAACTGTAATATATTGGAGCACACTGTTCTAAAATACCAAGAAATATCTCTATTCCTTCATACTGTGGCTTCTCTAAAAGCAGAGGTTACATCTCAGACTCATATATATTTGGTTGCAATTTGCCCTTCATATATATGTGAGTGTGTGTATGTATATATAAAGAGCATATATATATATATATATATATATATATATATATATATATATATGATTTTTATTTGTGTGTATGTATGTGTGTGTGTGTGACAACCAAGTTCACAAATGTAAACTTTGTAGTTAATATTATATAGTGACATAAAAAGCTGAACCCTGGTAGGTCCAGCTCTTAGTTCTCACATATAAAATGATGCTATAACTGATTCCTAAGGATATTCTGCTATACTCATAGATTGTTGCCTAGCTCAATTTTCATACAAGAAGCTTGTCCCAGAAATTGATGTAAACAGATGCAGCAATCCACAGCCGAACATTAGTTGGAATATGGGGAATTCTGCAAAAGAGGGGAAGGACCGTAGAAGCCAAAGGCGACAAGACCTCCACAAGAAAATATGCAGAATCACCTAACCTGGTATGACTCACAAAGACTGAACTGCCAACCAAACATCCTGCATGAAACTGACATAGGCCCTGTATTACAGTTGTATAACTTGACATTTTTATGGGACTCATAACACTGGAAGCATAGGCTGTTTCTGACTCTCTTGCTTTTGGGACTCTTTTCCTCCTATTGGGTTTCCTTGTTAACTCTTTTTTTAATATTTTTATTTTCTATATTCTTTGTTTACATTCCAAATGATTTCCCCTTTCCCAGATCCACCCTCCCCATATGTCCCATAAATCTTCTCTCCATCCATTCTCCAATCCCCTCCCTCGTTTTTTCCTCTGTCCTTATAGTCCCCTCCAATGCTAGATCAATCCTTTCCAAGATCAGGACCTTCTCCATACTTCTTCATGGGAGTCATTTCTTATGCGATTTGTGCCTTGGGTATTCAGGGATTCTGGGCTAATTAATATCCACTTATCAGAGATTGCATTCCATGTGTATTCTTTTGTGACTGGGTTACCTCACTTAGGATGATATTTTCCAGATCAAACCATTTGCCTAAAAATTTTGTGAATTCATTGTTTCTAATTGCTGAGTAGTATTCCATTGTGTAAATATACCACATTTTTTGTATCCATTCCTCCTTTGAGGGGCATCTGGGTTCTTTCCAGCTTCTGGCTATTATAAATAAGGCTGCTATGAATATAATGGAGCATGTGTCTTTATTGCATGCCGGGGGATACTTTGGGTATATACCAAGGAGAGGTATAGCAGGGTCCTCCAAAGTGTCATGTCCAGTTTTCTGAGAAAGCACCAGACTCATTTCCAAAGTGGTTGTACCATCTTACAGCCCCACCAGCAGTGGAGGAGTGTTCCTCTTTCTCCATATCCTCGCCAACACCTACTGTCTCCTGAGTTTTTTTACCTTAGCCATTCTGACTGGTGTAAGGTGAAATCTCAGGGTTGTTTTGATTTGCATTTCCCTAATGACTAATGATGTTGAGCACTTCTTAAGGTGCCTCTTGGCCATCCGAATTTCTTCAGGTGAAAATTCTTTGTTTAGATCTGTACCCCATTTTTAATAGGGTTATTTGGTTCCCTGGGGTCTAACTTCTTGAGTTCTTTGTATATATTGGATATTAGCCCTCTATCAGATGTATGGTTGGTGAATATCCTTTCCCAATTTGATGGTTGCCATTTTGTCCTTTTAACAGTGTCCTTTGCCTTACAGAAACTTTGTAATTTTATGAGGTCCCATTTGTCAATTCTTGATCTTAGAGCATAAGCTATTGGTGATCTATTCAGGAACTTTTCCCCCATACCCATGTCCTCTAGGGTCTTCCCCAGTTTCTTTTCTATTAGTTTCAGTGTGTCTGGTTTTACATGGAGGTCCTTGATCCACTTGGAGTGAAGTTTAGTACATGGAGATAAGAATGGATCAATTCGCATCCTTCTGCATGCTGACCTCTAATTGAATCAGCACTATTTGTTGAAAAGGCTATCTTTTTTCCACTGGATGTTTTTGGCTCCTTTGTTGAAGATCAAGTGACCATAGGTGTGCGGGTCATTTCTGGATCTTCAATTATATTCCATTGGTCCACTTGTCTGTCACTGTGCCAATACCATGCACTTTTTAATACTATTGCTCTGTAGTATTGCTTGAAGTCAGGGATACTGATTCCCCAAGAATTTCTTTTGTTGTTGAGAATAGTTTTAGCTATCCTGAGTTTTTTGTTATTCCACATGAATTTGAGAATTGCTTTTTCTAACTCTGTGAAGAACTGAGTTGGGATTTTGATGGGGATTGCATTGAATCTGTAGATTGCTTTTGGCAAGATGGCCATTTTAACTATATTAATCCTGCCGATCCACAAGCATGGCAGATTTTTCCATTTTCTGAGGTTTTCTTCGATTTCCTTCTTCAGAGACCTGAAGTTCTTGTCATATAGATCTTTCACTTGTTTGGTTAGAGTCACACCAAGATACTTTATATTGTTTGTGGCTATTATAAAGGGTGTCATTTCCCTAACTTCTTTCTCAGCCTGCTTATCCTTTGAGTATAGGAAGGCAACTGATTTGCTTGAGTTGATTTTATAATCTGCCACTTTGCTGAAGTTGTTTATCAGCTGTAGGAGTTCTCTGGTGGAGGTTTTCGGGTCACTTAAGTAGACTATCATGTCATCTGCAAATAGTGATAATTTGACTTCTTTCTTTACAATTTGTATCCCCTTGACCTCCTTATGTTGTCTAATTGCTTTAGCTAGAACTTCAAGTACTATATTGAAAAGATATGGAGAAAGAGGACAGCCTTATCTAGTCCCTGATTTTAGTGGGATTGCTTCAAGTTTCTCTCAGTTTAGTTTGATGTTGGCTACCGGTTTGCTGTATATTGCTTTAACAATGTTTAGGTATGGGCCTTGAATTCCTGTTCTTTCCAAGACTTTTAGCATGAAAGGATGCTGAATTTTGTCAAATACTTTTTCTGCATCTAATGAGATGATCATATGGTTTTCTTCTTTGAGTTTGTTTTTGTAGTGGATAGCATTGATGGGTTTCCTTATACTGAACCATCCCTGCATCCCTGGGATGAAGCCTACTTGATAATGGTGGATGATCATTTTGATGTGTTCTTGGATTCGGTTGGCAAGAATTTTTTTAAGTATTTTTGCATCAATATTCATAAGAGAAATTGGCCTGAAGTTCTCTTTCTTTGTTGGATCTTTGTATGGTTTTGGTATCAGCGTAATTGTGGCTTCATAGAACGAGTTGGGTAGAGTTCCTTCTGTTTCTATTTTGTGGAATAGTTTGAAGAGTATTGGTGTTAGGTCTTCTATGAAGGTCTGATAGAATTCTGCCCTGAAGCCATCTGGTCCTGTGCATTTTTTGATGAGAGACTTTCTATGACCTTTTTTATTTCTTCAGGTGTTATGGGATTGTTTAGTTGATCTATTTGATCCTGATTTACTTTTGGTGTCAGATATCTGTCTAGGAAACTGTCCATTTCCTCCAGATTCTCCAGTTGTGTTGAGTATAGGCTTTTGTAGTAGGATCTAATTATTTTTTGAATTTCCTCAGTTTCTGTTGTTATGTCTCCCTTTTCATTTCTAAGTTTGTTAATCTGGATACTTTCTCTGTGTCCTTTGTTTAGTCTGGCTAAGGGTTTATCTATTTTGTTGATTTTCTCAAAGAACCAGCTCCTGGATTCATTGATTCTTTGTATGGTTCTCTTTGTTTCTACTTGATTGATTTCGGCCCTGAGTTTGATGATTTCCTGCCTTTTACTCCTCCTGGGTAAAATAGCTTCTTTTTGTTCCAGGGCTTTCAGGTGTGTCATTAAGCTGTTAGAGTATGCTCTCTCCATTTACTTTTTGGAGGCACTCAGGGTTATGAGTTTTCCTCTTAGCACTACTTTCATTGTGTCCCATAGATTTGGGTATGTTGTGTCTTCATTTTCATTAAGTTCTAAAAAGTAATTTCTTTCTTTATTTCTTCCTTGACCAAGGTATCATTGAGTAGAATATTGTTCAGTTTCCACGTGTATGTGAGTTTTCTGTTATTTTTGTTGCTATTGAAGACCACTTATACTCCATAGTGAGCTGATAGGAGGCATGGGATTAATTCGATCTTCTTATATTTGTTGAGGTCTGTCTTGTGACCAATTATATGGTCGATTTTGGAGAAGGTACCATGAGGTGTTGAGAAAAAGGTATATTCTTTTGCTTTAGGATAGAATGTTCTCTATATATCTGTTAAATCTAATTCTTCCAAAGCTTCAATTAGTTTCATTGTGTCCCTGTTCAATTTCTGTTTTCCTGATCGGTCCATTGAGGAAAGTGCAATGTTGAAGTCACCCACAATTATTATGTTAGGTGCAATGTGTGCTTTGAGCTTTAATAAAGTTTCCTTTATAAATGTGGGTGCCCTTGCATTTGGAGCATAGATATTTGGACTGAGAGTTCTTCTTGTTGTATTTTTCCTTTGACCAGCAAAAAGTGTTCCTCAGGGTCTCTTTTGATGACTTTGGGTTGAAAGTCAATTTTATCTGATATTAGAATGGCTACTCCAGCTTGTTTCCTGAGACCATTTCCTTGTAAAGTTGTCTTCCAGCCTTTTACTCTAAGGTAGTGTTTGTCTTTGACCCTGAGGTGTGTTTCCTGTATGCAGCAAAATGTAGAGTCCTGTTTATGTATCCAGTTGGTTAGTGTATGTCTTTTTACTGGGGCATTGAGTCCATTGATGTTAAGAGATATTAAGGAATAATGATTGTTACTTCCTGACATTTTTGATGTTATTTTTTAAATTTGATTGGTTATCTTCTTTTGGGTTTGATGAGAGAAGGTTATTATCTTGGTTTTTCCAGGATGAAGTTTCCCTCCTTGTATTGGTGTTTTCCTCCTATTATCCTTTGTAGGGCTGGGTTTGAGGATAGATATTGGGTAAACTTGGTTTTGCCATGGAATATCTTAGTTTCTCCATCTATGGTAATTGAGAGTTTTGCTGGGTATAGTAGTTTTGGCTGGCATTTGTGTTCTCTTAGAGTCTGCATGAGATCTACCCAGGATCTTCTAGCTTTCATAGTCTCAGGTGAAAAGTCTGCTGTGATTCTGATAGGTCTTCCTTTATATGTTACTTGGCCTTTCTCTCTTACTGCCTTTAATATTCTTTCTTTATTTAGTACATTTGGTGTTTTGATTATTATGTGACGGGAAGTATTTCTGTTCTGGTCCAGTCTGTTTGGAGTTCTGTAGGCTTCTTGTATATTCATGGGCATCTCTCTCTCTTTAGGTTAGGGAAGTTTTCTTCCATAATTCTATTGAAGATATTTGCTGGCCCTTTAAGTTGTAAATCTTCACTTTCATCTATGCCTATAATCGTTAGGTTTGGTCTTCTCATTGTGTCCTGGATTTCCTGGATATTTTGGGTTACAAGCTTTTTGCATTTTGCATTTTCTTTAACTGTTGAGTCCATTGTTTCTATGGTATCTTCAGCATCTGAGATTCTTTCTTCTATCTCTTTTATTCTGTTGTTGATATTTGCATCTATGTCCCCTGATTTCTTCCCAAGCTTTTCTATCTCCAAAGTTGTCTCCCTTTGAATTTTCTTAGTTGTTTCTACTTCTGATTTTAGATCCTGGATGGTTTTGCTTAGCTCCTTCACTTGCTTGTTTGTGCTTTCCTGTAATTCTTTAAGAGATTTTTGTGTTCCCTATTTCATGATCTCAGCCTGTTGACCAAAGTTCTCCTGTATTTCTTTAAGTGATTTTTGCGTTTCCTCATTATTGGCTTTTATATTCTCCTGAATTTCTTTCAATGATTTTTGTGTTTCCCTTGTAAGGGCTTCTAACTTTTGATCCATTTTCTCCTGAATTTCTTTAAGTATGTCCTTCATGTGTTCCTGTACCAGCATCATGACCAGTGATTTTAAATCCAAATCTTGTTTTACTGGTGTGATGGGGTATCCAGGACATGTTGTTAATGGAGTATTGGGTTCAGATGCTGCCATATTGCCTTGATTTCTGTTAGTGACGTTCCTGCGTTTGCCTTTTGCCATCTAGTTCTCACTGGTGTTAGTTGGTCGTGTCAATGCTGGACTCACCAGTGCAAGCTGCCTCTTCCAAGGTTGTCTGTGGTGCACAGCTGACCTCCTGCACTGCCTGGAGACAGGGTGCTGTGGCCCAGGCTGTTCAGATCCTGAAGCAGACACCTGAAGGCTCCTGCAGGGGCATGCTGTACTCACTAGATCACACTGACTCCTTCCAGCCAGCCTCCCAGATGCCCCTCTTCCCTTTTGCAGGACCTGGAGATGTGGTGTTGCAACCCAAGCTCTTCTGGATCCTGAAGTGGAGATCTGAAGGCTCCCGCCAGAGGCCTCAGGACTGGAACCTAAGCTCTGTGCCTCCTGAGAAAGCTGTGTGCTCCCAGTCTGCTTTAGGGTGCACACTAGTTCTCTTGCACTTCCTGGAGACCAAGTGCTGTGGCCCAGGCTGTTCAGATCCTGAAGCAGACACCTGAAGGCTCCCGCAAGGGCCCGCTTGACTCACCAGAGCACACTGACTCCTCCCAGCCGGCCTCCTGGATTCCCCTCTTGCCTCTTGCAGGACCTGGAGATGTGGTGTTGCAGCCCAGGCTGTTCTGGATCCTGAAGTGGAAATCTTAAGGCTCCCGCCAGAGGCCTCAGGACTGGAACCTAAGCTCCGTGCAGTCGGAGCTACTCCTTGTTAACTCTTAATAATAGGGGAGGTATCTATTCTTACTACAAATTGATGTTTCATGGCTAGTTGATAACTGTGGGAGACTTGCCTTTTTTGGGGGGGGAAGGGAAATGGAGGAGGAGTATATTGCATTTAGGTGAGAGGAGAAGTAGGTAGGGACTGGGAGGAGAGGAGGAAAGTGAAACAATGGTTGCTATGTAAAATAAAACAAACAAACAAGCATATAAGAATGCCTGAGTTTCTCAATGAGTAACTCAGACAACCTAACTTCTCTCAGTTGTATAATGCCTGCTTATTCATTCAATAACATCAGTGAAGAAATTCAATAAGATATGTGGAAAATCCCATAAAATTAAACACACTGTAATACTTAAGGATGCATTTCTATTTAGTTTTATATTAACAAATGCCACTGGGAAATCCTGATCTTTCATAATCCATCTAAGAGGAAGCAAATCTCCCACTCAACGACTGACAATCACACAGTTTTGTGTCTCACTTTACAACTGACTACTCAACTGACTGTCCATTAAAACTATTTGCACAACAAGTGCATAACATGAATTTCTAAAAATACTTAACACTAGAGAGTATAATAGCAAGATTAGGAGAAACTTAATTTCAAATTTCCTATTAATATTTATTCCATGGGTACTTAAGAAATCATTAAATGAAGTTTTAATTGTAGAATTATCAAAATTTCTAGCATACAACACAGAGTAAATGTTAGTTTAAATAATTGTATTTATTACAACTTAGTTATTCCATAGACGTGAAAGCTACTGTAACAAACAGTACACAACACATTAAAAGATCTATGGATTGATTACATATGGCTGATTCTTAAAACAAACAAATAAACAAACAAAACAAAACTAGAGATTTTCAAATATCCATGAAACTAAACATTAAAGTTTTATCATGTCTCTCTCTCTCACACTCACTCTCTCTCTCTCTCTCTGTTTTTGTTTGTGTGTGTGTATGAGAGAGAGAGAGAGAGAGAGAGAGAGAGAGAGAGAGAGTAATATCTTGCTGTGTTTTTCTGTATTTGTTCTTATGTACTGAGGAGGAAGCTTCTCTTGAGGTTGGCTGAATAAACACGGATCTGTGAATATAGAATAATATCATTCATCTCTCAACCTTTGGATATAGGATTTCAGAAAGTTCTTGATGAGAATCATGTTATGTTCTCCAGATGTACAATAAATAATCTCTTAATTTGACCTCCTCTTGAGCTATTTTTGAGTAACATCTTCTGACCACAAAGGATGTTTGGTTGCCAGTTCAGTTTGAGTAACCTACTTCTCCTCTTACCTAAATGTTATAGCCAACATTTCCTGATGAGATAGTATATAAGAGCAGAGCAAAGAAGGATGCTTAAAAATGAACAGTAGGGCTTGAGTATGTGTAAGTGTTAAGATACTTGGTCAGTATCCTAGACCCAGGTTCAATTATCAGCATTAATCAGTCAATCAATCAATTAATATTCTTGGGCTTCTTCAGTAAGTCTTATGAAAAAAATATGTGAACTTGCAATTATCTTTAGCTAAAGTAGGCATAAAGAACCCAGATAAGCAACAGAACAGTGATTCTGATATTGACTGTCAAAATAAGTCAAGGACCTCACGTATGTGGCTGTGATAAATTGATTTCTACCTTAAGCTCTGAATGTTAGAACAACTAATATTGTCAGCTCAATCCTAGTCAACAATGAGTAATGGGATCATAACAGAAGATGATACCACTTTCAAAAAAATTACCATGCTGTTTTTAAACACATACACTAAATTAGTATAAATATCCTTTCTGGAACACTTTTCTAATGCGAATAGCTTGACAATACAAACCTCACTCCACTGATCTGTAAAATAAGCTCCCTAGATTCATTCTGCAACCATCTGAGAAATAGAAATGATACATAGGAGAGTCTTTGCGTAGCCACTTTAAGTGTGGCTGAGTCTGAATCATTTTTGTGAAGGATCAGAAGGCCTTCTGACCACAAAGAGTTCTAAAATACACCACTCTGCCTAGTGGTCAAAAGACAAAAACAAAACAAACAAAACCTAACTAACAGAATAAAGGGGTGGCCGGGCGGTGGTGGCGCACGCCTGTAATCCTAGCACTCTGGGAGGCAGAGGCAGGCGGATTTCTGAGTTCGAGGCCAGCCTGGTCTACAGAGTGAGTTCCAGGACATCCAGGGCTACACAGAGAAACCCTGTCTCGAAAAAACCAAATCCAAAACAAAACAAAACAAAAACAAAAACAAAAAAACAGAATAAAGGGGTGTGGCAATGTCTCACTATCACTCAAGTTATGGACACCGACACTAGGGCTTTACATAATTTTAATAGGTTGAAATGTTAACATTAACATTTTTCTTCCAATTAAAAACATAAAAATCATTGACATTTGGGACAGTACTAATAGAGATGTAGGACCAAAGTCATGCACTGGACCATAGGCTGCTTACTCTGTCTAATTAAGTATAATCGAGATTTGGATAAATCAATACTTAATTAATTGTTCAGTTTGTTATTTTAAAAAGCAATTTCCACAAATTTTCAAGGTTATATACTATATTTACTGATCTTTAATTTCTGTTAATCATTTTGGAGCTAAAAAGAGTAAGAAAGGAAGGAAGAAAGGAAGGAAGAAAGGAAGGAGGAAAGGAAGGAAGAATATAGATCTATTTTCACGTTTTAAATACTTAAAGAACTCTTGGTAGATTTTTACTTCTAATATTGAAAGTGTAACTGTAGTACTTCGGAGCACTGCAAACAAAGTTAGAATGCTTGTTAAGCATATTTCTTATAGTCCTTGTTTGAATTATCTGGGGTTTGTGAAACAAACAAATGAATTCAGCGCTGTAGAACGTAAAACAATTTTCAATAAATAGGTCTTCATTTACTGTTTAATTTCCTGTCACTGACTTTAAAACTTCTGCCAGGAAGAGGTGCAAACATCATACTTCTCCACTTACATAATGTTAATTATAATGGAATTGCACCACAAATAGCATCTTAATCATGCTGGCCACTCTTTTCCAGATTCTCATTACTTACTCGCTTGCTCTCAATCCATTAAGTCTGTGCTGCAGTATTAAAATAGGTTGCAAGTACAGGCAGGGGGAAGATGAAGCTCATTTGGTCAAAAGGTCAAGGCATAATAATTGTGTTGGGTAAGTAAAGTGACACATACTAGTTTCATCCTTTTATAGCTTATACTTTTAATGTTAGATGATGTGACAAATGAGTGACAATGAATATTAAGTCCCTTATAATGCTGCTATATAAGTAGCAAGCAGAGATATCTAAGGAGAGGCAGTTGGGGTTCTTGCTATCTGTCTTCATGGTAGCATCTCCAAAAGCTTGAAGTTATTGTTCTGAGGTTCTGATCTAAAAACGTCACTGAATGAATAGAGTTATAATTAAAAGAGAAAATAGGAAACTGAAGCAAATAAGACATAAAGTTTCAAATCCATAGATAGGTCTCTATTTTTTGCTATTTCACCCAGAATATCTAAACATGATTAGCATCAAGATGGGGGTACATAGCTACAAACATTCAAGCTCACAGAATGAAAAGCATCCTAGAAAAGGAGTGAGAAACACATTCTATGGATTTATGCTGGCTGGTTTTATGATCTTAACCAATTCCATGTCTGTTTGACTTTGGATAATTCAATGATCATTATCTCCTTTACCATAAAAAGAATAATCAAAGATGCAGGAAAGAACAATAATATGAATGTATACACATAAGTCATTCATACATACATATGTATGTGTATGTATATATGTATGTATGTATGTATGCATGTATGTATGTATGTATGTATTTATAGAAAGGTAAAGTAAATATGCAATATTGACATGATTCCTGTGTTGTCAAATACTCCTGTACCCTAAACACACCGGAATGGCAAAGCCTTCCCTTTGTCCATGTATGGGTGCTATAAACTATTGACTCTCAGCTAAAACCTATATATTCAGACTATCAACAAGATTTCTTTCTTTCCAGATGTTTACAACATAAATTGTCCCTAACAAGAATTCCTACCAAGATTATCTAAATCTCCCTCTCTTTTTAGTGGTATGCAGTAAACCCACCTCTTGGATTCAGATCTATTAAAAAGAATACTCAATTTCCAATTTATTCCAGCTTTTCTGTATATGTGTCTGCTGTTTCTTCATTACCCAATACTCTAGCTAAGGAAGCCACTAGTCTTACTCAAAGCCATGGTATACATATATGTACATATGTACCTATAGATGCACATATAAATGTATATATTCCTTCAATGTCATGACATACATATATACATATATATTATTTTATACATATATGTTTATATACATATATATTCAAATCAAGGCATAGTGATATAGGTGCATATTCCTAGCACTTGAGAACTGGAAACAGGAGGACCTAGAGTCAGAGTCATCACTGGTGACACAATTGTTATAACAGCCAACTTGGACTACATAATATTCTATCTCAAAGGATCAAATAAAATAAGTTAAAACTAAAAGCATAGGGAAAATGGTAACGATGGGGTAGGACTTTAAAAGGCAGCACCTCTTAAATTTTCAGTTGTGATTTTAGCATTTAATGACAGAGACACTATCCACAGAAGCCCTTAGTCCTGTGGAACCCTTGGTCCTGAGGAGGTTTGATACCCCAGAATAGAGGGATACTGGAGTGGTGAGGCAGGGGTGGGTGCAGGAGCACCCACATAGAGGCAAAGGGGAAGGAGACGAAGGTGTGGAGATGGGGTGGTTGTAAAGGGGTAACAAGGAAGGGGGATATCATTTGAGATATAAATTAATGGAACAATTAATTACAAAAAATAATAAAAATAAATTAATTAATGAAAGGAAGCAATTTTTGATATTTTAAATTAAATACACTATTCTCACAAATATTTATATTTCTTTTTTATTTTTTATTCGATATATTTTTTATTTACATTTCAAAATGATTTCCCCTTTTCTGCCCCCCCACTCCCCAAAAGCCACATAAGTCCTCTTCGTATTTCTTAAGCAACACTTCAATTTCCCTGAAGTCAGTGGTCTTAAGGATTATAACTATATAAGACTAACCTCATATTTTAAATCTCTTTGACTTTGCTTTTTCAAGTCATTATGATTATTAGCCAGGAAGCATAAACTTTCCTGGTCATTCCAGCTTTATTTTCCATGTTCTATGATTCAAGAGTGCTGTTTTCAGCAGCAGTTATCTTACCATTCAATTCTGCAGAATAACCAGTACCAATAATAGATACAGACTGAAGGTCTATGTCATCATACTGGCCAACAAATCCCAAAGAGATAAATCATTTCTGGTACTGTAGTTTCATTTTGCTACTACATGTTCAGTAGAATCTCTATCTTACACTCCACTTATCTTACCCCAACTCCACTTATAGAGTAAATCCTAATTTATCTGATATAAATAAATTTGTATATTTTCCTATCTCCTATCCCATTTAATCCTTCCCATTGCATTATTCTCTTCTCCCCTTTATATCACTGCATTCTATTTTCCTACCATGAAATCACCCAAACAATGGTGACTTACTATTTTGTTGAAAGCTTTCTTTATTATATTATCATCATAACACTCTATAGTTATTATTAGTTTGATAATTTCAAAAAATCTAGCACTTCTATGATTTTCTATTTATAGGTGATCAAATAGAGGGCTCATTGAATGTTGCCTAACAGCATAGCTGTAAGGAAAACTCACCTGAAGTTCTCCAGGGCTAATAACTTCAATGTGTTAATACTTATATCATTCATTATCTTTCAACTATCCCCCAACAAGATAGACACATAAAAATAACAAAGGTCAGTAAATGAAAGGTGATCAATGCATTGTATGTGAACTCTTCATATTTAGTATTCTCAATATATAATATGGATTAGATTTATGCCTTGAGAGATGCAAAATGTCTTAAATGGTATTTAAGAAATATATAAGCAAGAAATATTTTAGAACCCTCTCCTATCCATAGGGCAATATGGTAAGTTTTCTTTGTATTGTGTGTCACTAATAGAAGGACAAGTCTAATTACCAGTGATAAAATTTAGGGAAAAAAAGAATGAATGGTATGATCTGAGCTTGATCATGAAATTTAGGTAAATTTTATCGAAAGTAAGAGAACACTGGAAGAGATTAAGATACCTATGTTTCTGAAAAATGCTACCATTTACCTGGGAAGATTTTATGGCTAAAACTCAAACAATTAACAAACACAAAATAATAGTTAAATAAGGCTGGAATATATAAAAATGATTTTGAATTTTCAATGAATAAAAAAGCAGTATAAATCACCATGATATAATTAAAACAAACAGAAACTAATCAGTTCATTAAAGTTTATGGTTGATGTGGACTTAACTTGACTCTTGACTCTTTTGAAGAATATTAGGTTTGATAAACAGAGAGAGTAATACTAAAGACGAGAGGCAATTATAAGACACTTTATTAGATAACTGAAAATCTTTCAGTAATGAACAAGAATGGCAAACAATAGCTTAGAGGATACAACATAATTCAAATAGTAGACTGGAGAAGCCAAGCCAAGTGACCTTGCAATAACAGCCACAGGCTTATAAATAGAAGAAAAATTTAAACAGTTTAGGTTCAATTCATGGAGAATATTTGATTGATTTACATTTCTAGATATGTTCTTCATCATTGGAACCCACATATCAAAGGTGCTCTTATATTCAGGAGTATTTCAGGGATCCTAATGAAAATGGTAACACTGAAGTGCATAAGAAGCTGTATAGTTACAGTATATGTGTCAGCTCTCTACCTCCAAACATCAAGACAGATATATGAAAATTAGAAAGAAGACAAGTTGCCATTCCTGTACCTGTGTGCATTTAGAGAAGTTAAGACTTGCCTCATGAAAATACCTAAGAATTTTTTAGGGCAGTGGAAATTGGATCATGTTATAATACTAGAGAAGAGCTGGGTTTCAAGCTTACCATGTTTTTAAATACTTCACACCTTAACCTCTAGCATTCTCTTTAGCGAATGCTTCTCGTATCTTACCTGTCATATCACAGCTTCTTACAGTCCCAAACTATAGAAAGGAGGATGACATATTGTGATCTTAAATGATAAGCAAAACAGAGGTTTCTACAGGAAAACATGATAAATGACTTCTATCACGATGAGAAATAAAAGGATCTCATTCATGAAAGGAGCATTTGAGTGAGGAGATCGGCAGACTGGAACCAAGCATTGTTTGTTACATAAAAACATTTATTCTCCCTTTATGTTAGAAAGAAGGGCTCCTTTAGCTTAAAACTGTATGTGTCCAAATAACAAAGAAATAAAACAATTAGATACAATGTTCATCCTTCCACCAAATATATAAGATGCTAGATTTATAAAATTCTACAAGTTTAGACTTGAGCACATGTTATAAATCAAAAAATAATTACACATTTAGAATTTGATAACTAAAATGTGTATATTAGATTTTAAGATGTACATTTATACATTTTTGATATATCTGAAACTAGCTTTATTGTGGAACTATACTATTCATTTCAAAGTCTCCTATACATTATTCACCCTTGATCTTCCATACACTGCTTACTAAATTAAGCCACATCTTTCCTACTGTCTTTATATATACCAAACATACTTTCTTCCCTGAGTGAGGCCCCATTCCTTATTTTCACGGGCCTATATTTTTCATCCTGTAAAACTCAGCTAAAATGACTTCTTGTCATAAATATCAGTTTCCCAACATTTCAAATATTTGGCTATTTATCTGTTATCTGTCTCTTACTGATAAAATTTTAAACTTCATAAGTGGTAGTAGGCACTCAAATATTTATTATAGTAACATGTGCACTTCAGTTCATTAAACACATATACATTCTATTATATATATTATATGTATATATATATATATATATGTGTGTGTGTGTGTGTGTGTGTGTGTGTGTGTGTGTGTGTGTGTTATACTGGTGCCAAAAGTTAATATGGCTTTCAAGATAATCTATTTTTACTCATTCATTTCTGTAATGTTTCTAAAGTGTGTTATTTATGAAATCAATAAAGACAATGTTTTATTTGTTATTTTCCTTTTATAATGCCTGTCTTAGTCCTCAAATTTTGTGATCCATTCTAAATATTTGGACCAAAAGTAATTATTTGCCTCTTGACCATCGGAATACAAGATATTAATCACATCTATATAGATGTTTACATCGGTGAAAAAGATAATAAAATATCCAATGCTTGTGAAATTTAGCTTGTGTTTTGCTTGGTCAAAAAGACAAAGGCATTTTCAAATGATGAGAAATTACAGGAGAGTGGATCAAACAGCTGGAAATCACTTCTGGAAGTGACAGTGATAAATCTTTTTCTTAACTGGCATCAATGGATGAATGAACTGTGAAGATTACATTGCTCTAGAAGTACTCCAGTCCTCGAGGTCAGAAAGGTGACAAGCAATAGAGATCTAGGTCAGCAGATGCCCTGCCTCCATATGTGATAACAAGTGAAGAGAAAATTTCTTAGAACACAGACAATCCAAAAGAGACAAGAGAGGGCTGGTGGGCTATCAGGATCAGGATTCAAGCGCTCACAAATTCTCTTTACATCAGTCGACTTACTGGGAAAGGAGTTCAGAAACTGAATGTCAAGCCTTCTAAAAGGAACTTCAGGAGTCGACTGAAGTCTTATCCTTCAGTTAATGGAGTACCCTGAAGGGAAGGCTCTGAGATAGAACAGATCTATTTTCAGAACATGCGTCTAAGAATATTTAACATCAAAGTTCACCTACTTGAATTAAGTAACAAAATAAAGCTGACTGGAAGCAAGCATAATCCACTCACAAACTAATGGAGAGACAACTGAAGCTTCATTTATTGCTGTAAGAAGGCAAGTGATGTCACAGGATGTGCCTCAGACCAAGATGTCAAGGTGTCCAAAGGCTGTTTTCATAGTCAGGAAGAATGGAAGGGTGGGAACCAGAAACATCATAAAATTAAAACAATAATTAACCATATAAATTAGAATAAATGTGTACTATGCAGACACACATAACCCAAAGGCCAGTGATCCAACGTGTTCAAAAATAAGCACACAAAAAAGATTTGTATCAGAAACGCACACATACCAAAACATTCACTATCGTAGGTTGATAAATAAAGCTTAAATGCCAAATAATAAGAGACAACATGTAATGTCTTTATAAGTTCCTATAATCATATTGAATGTAGTAAGAAGAAAGAAAGCAGACAATGTTGATTCCCTCAAGCCATATTAATAATTGTTATCAACATGTAGTATTACTCTACGTGGGGTGAGGGTAATTTGCTACAGACATAATAATGCAAATAGTTAGAATACAGTTATTTTGAGAAATGTTATACTTCTAAGAGTAATCAGGATGGGAGTGTAGTATGGGTATGAGACTAAAGTAAGAGGATGCTTTTATTCTCTCTTCCTCCTTCTTTCATCATCATCTCCTCCTCTTCCTCCTCCTTCTATAATTCAGAAGCTAGAGCGATAGCTCAGCAGTTAAGAGAGCACTTACTGCTCTTCCACAAGATGCAAATGTGGTTCCCCACACCCACATCAAGAATCTCCAAGGATCTGATGCCCTCTATGACTTCTGAGAATCTGCATATATACATGGCATTCACTCATATAGTCAAAGAGACATGCACATGAATAAAATAAGAATAACTTAATATAATTAATTTAATTGTCTGTAATTAAATGAGCTTAATGACAGCATAACCATGCCAGTAACTTCCTTCAAACGAGACTGAACACATAGGTTTTGATTCTATCTTTTACATACTATATTTCAAATATATAAAATGTCTTTTGAAAATTCAATTGGTGAAGTATTTCATTTCTTTTTGCAGATCTTTACTTTTGCAATGGGGCCTAGATCTTTGGAAATACTATTAAAGAAAAGATTATGTATGATTTATCTGGACTAGAGTAGATGCTCTGAGATTTGTGTTTTATATAGTGAGATTTAGCTAAGACCCTCCTCACCAATATGATGTCTTACCTCAGACATCTGTGGTTTTTATCATTATTATGATTGATTGCAAGTGACTTTTCATGTGCTCTCTGCTTTTGGCCCCCGACTTTGCAAATTTTTGGTAGCTTTGTCGAATCTTATTTTGGGAAGATTTATAGTATAATGTCAATTCAGTGTCAAAATTTACGTCATGCATAATTTCTTCTTCCATCTCAGAAATATTTAACTACCATTACTAATTTTTGAAATACAAAAGAATAAGAGGTAATGTATGGACATTATTCCATGCTAGAAAATAAATGACACATTTGTAAATACCAAATATTAAATAATAAAATGTACATCAGTGTCTGAATAAAGATGACTGAGTCCAGAAGACATGTTTAAGTCTGGACACTGCAACCTACTCTTCAGCTGTCTACAACTGAAACACAGACACCAAACTGATTTGAAGTGCAGGCGTGTGTAGCAATGTAAAATATGCAGACTTTAGTGTTCTGATGTTATTCCCTTAAGCTACATTGACCCATATCTTGAGTATGGAAATCACTCAAGAGAGTGATGCATTTAAACCACATTATCTACCTTATATATTGGAGCAAACATTGAGCAAATATACATTTTAAAAAAAAAATCAATCCTACCTTTCAGTCATGGATACCAGTTAAGCTAAGACCATGTAGAAAGAATATAGAATTTATAACTATGAAATTAGTATGAAACAGACTTAATACTCCACTAAATGACATGATATAATGAATCACAGTGTGCTTAAAAACACTGCCAGCTTTCTCTAGTCTCATTTTTAATATCAGGACTGCAGCATACCAATAAACCCTCTGACAAAGAAACTGTATTTCGTGTCAATCCATCGCCCTCTTGCTATCCTGAGTTCTATTTCTATTATCCTAGCAGTGCATAATTTAAGAAATTAACAACAAAACACAGACTCTCTATAGAATCACTTCACCACAGTGTTATCTCATGTTTTCAGGGAAGTCACTTCCTAGGGGATCTCACTTCACCAATATACTCCGTAATTGAACAAAATCAAAACTTGTTTTACAGGGTGAAAGGTGACATTCAGTGACTGGCAATTGGGAAAGCTGAGGGGAGCCTAGAGAGCATTTGATGTGTTGGCAACAGAAACCCTTATGCTGCATTCTGCATCAGCTAAATTTGAGACCTTGGCAACTTGAGTCTGTGTTTAAATGCTGATTGCTACTTCTCATTGTAGAAAGAACGCCAAAGGTACAGGTGTAGATCACATGCCAACTTTACTTTTTCTTTTTTAATTCTCTTACCACACAACACACATCTGTTCTGTATGGTAATTACTGAATTGTAATTAGAACTAAGCATTGGGATGTGACTAAGCCACGGTGGAATTGTGAGGACCTAACTTAGAAAGAATAAGTAAAACTTACAGTCCTGAGATAGGTTTCAAGGCTCTTGGGAAGAAGGAAGCTAATACACTGGAACACTCACTGACCGAAGGTTCGAAGCCCTGAACACAGACTCCACGTGTTCTGATATCCCTGTCTGAGTTACAAATACATTTACTGTTCTGAGAGAAAAAAAAACCACACATGTCTTCTCTCTTCTTTTAGTAAAAAAATCCAGTCCCGAGAAAATGTTATTTCAGGGTAAAAGAGTACTCACATTCATTATTTACAGAATGCTGGCACACATATGTATTGATTTCTAGGTTTTATAATGAAATTTACTTGATATGGTTTTCTTCACAAATGAAATGAACATTGACCTGCCTGATTGCCTATTGACAATAAAATCATCCTCAGGTACAGGAGCCTTTGAAGATACTGTCAAAGAAAGTTAGACATGATGAGTGGGCTCTTTTATAAGTTGACAATATTGGCTCTGACCCTAACTTTGATCTTTTTTTTCTACTGTTTGGAAAAAGGAAGTGGGGAGATGATGCTCTACTTTATTCTCAGTCTGTCTCAAAATTGTTGATTCAATAAAAGCGTTGGTTAAAAATAGAAGGGGTGAGGACATCTGGGAGGAACACACTATATCATAAAACAAAAAAAAAAAAAGAGAGAAAGACATGCTCCTGTCAGTAAAAATAACTGCCTACAAAGAAACCGAACATAAAAACGTGATTGAGTCTCTGTGGCCTTCCTGTTTTATATGCAGAACTCTCAAAGACATTCAACCGCTTTTCTATTCCTCACTGTGAGATGTTCATCTGTCAGAACTGCTGACTATTTGAATTTTTGGTTATTGCCATGGGTTCAAGGATCATGTTATCCACCTCTTACTGAGGCTTATAGGTAAATAAATCCTCTATAAGAATGGGAAGATTCCTTAGTTTTCTGAGAATAGAATGCATGTCTCCTTGCTAGGATAGATTTCTCTCCACGCTCAGGCTCATGCAATGTTCCTGAGTTCCCAAAGAGGTGGCGGGTGATAAAAAATGTCCCACTGTGGGTTAAACACTCTGTCTCTTAGTCTCAGCCTGAGAAATTATTTGTCTCTGTTTTGACTGCAACTTATTGCAGAAAGATGGATCTTAGACTCAGGACTGAGAACATCCCAGGCCTGTTTTTATAAACACAAATAAAAAGAAGAGAGCTTGTGTTTACTTCCTATCTCAGTGCTGTGACCCCTCTGATGAGCAGCCTGCGGAAGGGGTGATCAGAACATATTCTATGAAAAATGTATTTTCATTCAAAACTCTAATGTATAAAAATTAATAACAAATAGAAATTTTTGCATATTTTGTTGTTGTTAAAAGGAACACATGTTGCTCTTCTTTAGGTCTGAGTTTGGACTGACCACGACATTGGGTGCTTCACAAGCACCTGTAACTCCAATTCTAGGAGATTCAATTTCTTCTTCCATCCTCTTCAGATACATATACTCATAAATAAAAATGAAAAATAAATCTGAACAAAAATCAAAAAAATATTTAGAAGACAAGAATGGGCCCATACTCATATACATGTCGCTGTTGCTAATTGGACAATAGATTTTCAAAACAAAACTTTAAAAAAGAGAAATAACAAAGAGGATGAGGAACAGGTAGAAGGATATAAAGTTGGAATGGGAACACTTGAACTGGAATATAGGACAAGTCACACAGAAGAAAGGGAGTGGCTGTGATGTTTGTTTACATATAAAGTTTACACCGAATATAAACATACATGTGTGTGTTTAGTGATTATATATATAATCATTGTATACACACACACACACATATGTGTGTACCTATATATATATATGCACAAAAAATAACAGGCAAATATCTCTTTTATACCATACCTGTAAGGGACAGAAAGTATTTAAAAGTAAATTTTTTCTTCTCATTATGATAGTATTACATTAGAGATTAGAAGTCTATCTTCATTGTAAAAGATATATAGAGCTTTTATATGTTTACCCATTTAAAGAAGTAGAAACACATACAAGTATAAAACTCCATGAAGAACCTGTGAATGGATGCTCAATTTATAAAAGAAATAGTTTACCTATTTGAGGGATGAAAAGCAAAGCTTATTTTGCTGTCCTGTTGCATATGACTTTACTAGATTTGAGTAACAACAACAAAGGATTAATTCCTTGCAGATATTTGAAAGCAGCAGTAGTGCAATAATTACAAAGATCTGCACTTTTCTGAAGAGTAAGGAGTACGTCGAGAAACACAAATTATATTGATCTTATTCTTTTTTTTATTCGATGTATTCTTTATTTATATTTCAAATGATTTCCCCTTTTCTGGGTCCCCACTCCCTGCAAGTCTCATAAGCCCTCTTCCCTCACCTTGTTCCTCCACCTACTCCTTCCCACTTCCCTGTTCTGGTATTCCCCTATACTGTTGCACTGAGTCTTTCCAGAACCAGGGGCCACTTCTCCGTTCTTTTTGGACATCATTTAATATGTGGATTATTTCTTGGATATTCCAAGTTTCTAGGTTAATATCCACTTATCAGTGAGTGCATACCATGATTGATCTTTTGAGTCTGGGTTACCTCACTTAGTATGATGTTCTCCAGCTCCATCCATTTGTCTACGAATTTCATGAATTCATTGTTTCTAATGGCTGAATAGTACTCCATTGTGTAAATACACTACATTTTTTGTATCCATTCCTCCATTGAGGGACACCTGGTTTCTTTCCAGTTTCTGGCTACTACAAACAGGGCTGCTATGAACATAATGGAGCATGTGTCCTTATTACATGCTGGGGAATCCTCTGGGTATATGCCTAGGAGTGGTATAGCAGGGTCCTCCAGAAGTGCCATGCCCAGTTTTCTGAGGAACCTCCAGATGATCTTATTCTTGAAAGTGCACACATCAAAGATCATGAATGATAACTAATTTTGTGTATTTCCAAGTATTCATCAGAACTTATGAAATACAGCAATGAATTACCACAACATATTCCAAATAGTTTATGACATGTTATAGCATTACACTTAATAAATTAAAAAGGACAATATTATGACAACTACATAATGAAGCCTGAAAGTATAAATTTAGAACCCATGAACATTTCTCATGTTAATATATGCAATCTATATGAATATGAATACATAAATTCATATATAGATATACATATGCCTATATGTATGTAAACACATGCATATATACACATACATAGAGTTACAGAGAGAAATATAGAGTAAGCAAATTTGGTACTAGGATTGTTACTTATATGTTAGGTTTATTTTTTAGTTGCATAAAGGATTAATATTTCATTCATTACATACAAACTAGCATTGTTGATCTAATTTGGACAAGTGATTAATTGGATGGAATATCCTGTGCACTGAATTTCAAGAGCTCCAGGCAGTGTACTTGGATATGTCCTGTCTGTGGGAATGACTAGTTAGGTGTTCTGTATCTTATACAACTATATAGATGGTGACGTATAACTATTATGAAGGTTACAGAACTGTCCCAACTAGGCCAAGATTATATGAATTACCCCTTCAAGGAATAGCATCACCATTTTATGTTGGCCAAAAGCCTGGATAAACTCAGGGTGCTCCTTTTTCCTTTCCTTGGTTTATTTACCTAAAATCTATTTAATTCTTTCAGAATTACCTTAGAAACAAGAAGTATTAATAACAAGGATAAGAACTATTTGGATATTATTCATGCATGTCACTATGATCCACAGTAGCATCAACATGCAGTTTTCAGAATCTGATTGTGGCACATAGCAAAGTATTCTGCATAACGTCCATCAGTAAGATGCTCAGAAAAGATAAGCAATTTCTATAGAAGAAAAGAACAAGAGTGCTTTTATAAAAATTCAGTACAGATCATTCCATTCTCTACATCAGAAAATATTGAATATAAGAATTCAATAAATAATTCATGCCCCCTGAATCCTGGGAAGAAAATAATTTACCTGGAGCATGAGATATTATGTGCATAAAATAAAAAGCATTAAAATAATTTTAGCTATTAAATTAATAAGAATTATAATTCCAAAGAAAGTCACTAAGTACTATAATTAAGACTTTAGTGAATGATGAATCATTCTGAGATACGTGAACTAGTTACACCTGAGAGAGAGAATGCTTTCTGAGTTATAGAAGGGTAACAGAACTGAGGGTTCTCATTAATTAAATGTCTTATTTATTGTTGACCAGTAAGCAAGCAACCTCTATAAGTTATAATTACATAGAAGTCAATACCACCATATAGGAAGACCCAAGTATATATATTTTATTACTGAAACATTTTGTTATAAAATACATGATAATTTTCATACTAAATAAGCAGTTAAAGTGAGAAAGAAGCAGTTCACTGGGGTCAGTAGATTACATCTGAAAAACAAGCTCACTAATTTTCTAGCTAGGAGAACTTGAGTAAATTACTCATTTTTTTTTATAATAAAAAGAAATACATCATAAGGGACACCAACACTGGTTGAGGATGTATACAAAAATCTATCACTTTGAGACTTGGAAGTATCTAGTCTTCTTAATGAAGTCTCCTGGAAGGTCCTAACTTTCATGAGGTTTTAAATCCACTTACCAAATTCACTCTTCCTATTTTAACATCCCTGCCTCTAATGCAAGGTAAATGATTACCCCAAGGCTACAACGGGTAATTAGCAAGGAACCTGAAATAAGAACAAACCATATAACTCACATTCCCATGATACTCCCTCTTAACCTGTAGACAACTGCGCATTAAACAAACGATCCTACCACCTCCGGAAGAACAAAAGGACTTGGGATTGAGAAACTCTATAATGAAACACATTTTCTACAACAAGAGTAATCTCAGATCTATATGTGTTTAAGTGTAAAGAACTGCTTAATGGTTACTGAAGATGAAGAAAGAAACAATTTCTTTTTGAAGGGATGAAGTGTCCATATTTCCTTCAAAGGGGAGAAGGGATGGCTGTAAGGATGCCTTGTTTAACTAGCAATTCTGATATGTAACTTGAGTAAATTACTGTCCATGTTGATGAATATTCTGAGTGAACTCTCCATAAAATTTAAATAACTCCAATTTGTTTTCTTTTTTCTTTTTGTTTGTTTGGTTTTTGAAATTGTTTTATTAAATATGATTTTTTTTTTTACATTTCAAATGTTATCCCCTTTCCTGTTTCCCCTCTGAAAACCTCCAATCCCATCTCCCACCACTGCTCACCAACCTACTCACTCCTACTTTCCTGTCCTGGCATTCCCCTACACTGGGGCATTGAGCCTTCATAGGATCAAGGGCCTCTTCTCCCTTTAATGTCCAACAAGGCCTTCCACTGCTACAAGTGTGGCTGGAGCCATGGGTCCCTCCATGTGTACTCTTTGGTTGGTGATTAAGTCCCTGGGGGCTCTAGGGGTACTAGTTAGTTCATACTATTGTCCCTCTTATGGGAGTGCAAACCACTTCAGCTCCTTGGGTCCTTTCTCTAACTACTCCATTTGGGATCCTGTGCTCAGTCCAATGGTTGGATGAGAGCATCCTACTTTGTATTTGACAGGCACTGGCAGGGCCTCTCAGGAGACAGCTACATCAGGCTCCTGTCACAAGCACTTGTTGGCATCCACAGTAGTATCTGGTTTTGATAACTCTGTATGGCATGGATCCCAAGGTGGTATAGTCTCTGTATGGTCTTTCCTTCAGTCTCTGTTCCACACTTTGTCTCAGTATCTACTCCCATGGGTATTTTGTTCCCCCTTTTAAGGAAGACCGAAGTATCCACACTTTGGTCTGCCTTCTTGAGCTTCATGTGGTCTATGAATTATTTCTTGGGTATTCTGGGCTTCTGGACTAATATCCACTTATCAGTGAGTGCATACTATATGTGTTCTTTTGTGACTGGGTTACTTCACTCAGGATGATATTTTCTAGTTCCATCCATTTGCCTAAGAATTTCATGAATTTATTCTTTTTAATAGCTGAGTAGTACTCCATTGTGTAAATATTTTCTTTTTTAAATCCTCAAATATAACATAATTTGAGAGGGACTCAGAAAGAAAGCTACTGATGAATATTTTGAATCAAACTAATCAGACATTATGGTGGTTTCCATACTCTCACAAATACAGCTTATAGTCTACATGGAATCCTATCAAAATACCTACAGCAGTGAAAAAGTCTGCATTGTTATCAGGGGAAGGCTACAAAAGAAGAAAGATGTCTTCATCAGTAGCACATGTTAACAGAAGAAAGAAATCTCGAGGGTTTATACCTAACACTTCATTCTTACATATGTCTAACTTGCCTGCTGGACCCAGCTATCAATCACTCATT
Organism: Apodemus sylvaticus; assembly: GCF_947179515.1. Taxonomy (NCBI): domain Eukaryota; kingdom Metazoa; phylum Chordata; class Mammalia; order Rodentia; family Muridae; genus Apodemus; species Apodemus sylvaticus. The sequence continues at coordinate 137,252,065 of NC_067473.1, read as the reverse complement.
CTAAAAAAATAAATAAATAAAAGCAGCTTCTTTGAAAAGAGATATGGAAAATAAAGAAAGAGAGAAAGAAAAGAAAGAAAGAAAGAAAAGAAAGAAAGAAAAGAAAGAAAGAAAGAAAGAAAGAAAGAAAGAAAGAAAGAAAGAAAGAAAGAAAGAAAGAAAGAAAGAGGCCTTTAAAGACTGCTTATTTTTAGCCACCCTTTGACATATGTTTAAATAGTCAATAACTGGGAAAGGAAAGTACCTGGATGCAATTAACATCTTTGCTAATTCTCTGTATTTTTGGTTCTGCATTTTGAATTCTCTGCTTGTTTATTTGAACTGTTGATTAAGTGATTCCTCAGAGCTAATGTATGCATTCACCCAGCCATTGATTACTTCAAATGACTGCCTTGAATATTTACTGCTGGTTAAATATTTTAAACTTCTACCAACATTATCTTGTATCCAATTATGACTCATTGAGATAGGATTTTTTTAAACCTCTCTTTTATTGTAGGGAGTATTCTTGAAATTAGGTACAGGATTGGTCTATTTCTGGTGCCCATAGTTTGAGGCATCCTTTTCTCTAGGTCAGTTGCCCTATCCAGTGGGAGGTTCTCAAGAAAGGACGGCAGAGAACAGTATGGGATGAGCCTGCAGCAACAGATATGGAAAGACTGGAGACTGTGCTTCTCTCTTGGTGTCTCTGCTGTCTCTTCAGGTTCTTTAATTAGCTCCCTTGGCATTTCTCAGAAAAAAATAGGTGTCACGATCCCCTAAAGTCTCACATTCTCCCACCCACAACTTTCTCTTTAAAATAACAGTTTACTTAAAAGTTTGTTTCTTGTTAATTTCATAATCAGGCTGAAACAAAATTTAAAATTATACTTATAGTGGAGTTAAATGAAATCTTGAAATATATTTTTGTAATTCTTTACTGAGTCTTTACTAAAGCACATGGAATTATTGGGCTACTAACAAAATGTGCTACATGGCTTCAGCACTAGACCAAAGAGATTCTTTTGATACCTCAAGCATAGAAACTTACTGTCTATGCAATGGACATCTTGTAATAGCCTGTGCCTTCAAGGCATACACCATCATGCTTTACAACATATGGCTTACTCTGTTCTCATATTTCCTGTTAGGTGGTATTTCAGACACTAAATTATTATAACAATTGATGTTACAACCCTTAGAGTGGGGGCTACCCTGCATCTTATAGATTGCCCATTACACTGCTAGATACCAATTATATTGCCTCTAATAGATACATATTTGTAACATTTTAAGGATCTTCATATGTTTATCTCTGGGCAAAGCATGCAGAGTCTCAATCTAGTAATGTATCTATAATCTTGGTTTTTGATGTTCCAACTCCAGGAATATTTAGAGAAATTTCCCATGGCAAAAAAGGCTTTGTTTTTCTTTTTTGTTTGTTTGTTTTTTTCTTTTTACTTAATTTCTGAGAAACGTGTAAGTTTCTATTTTTCACCTTCAACATATTCTAAAATCTATCCATTCACCTTCAGACTTACAAACATCTTCACCAACAGGCTGCCTGTTTCTTAAAATGACAAGATTCTTAGGATCTCTATCCCGTTACATCTCTTAAATCCATTTTCATCCACTGTCTGAGTAGTATGTTTACAAAAAAAACCAAATAATAACACTGCATAATTTAGAGCCTTCCTTGTTGTTCCAATGCATTGCAAATAGAAATCTAAATAGCCCTTCTTGCTCATTTTTCTGGTATTCCACACTCACTTAACACAATGATCACAGTGACCTTCACAGTTGTATAACACATTCAGAACCAACAGTGTAATCTGCATCTGCTGTTCCCCCCTGCATTGAACGTCCTTTCTATGACTTTCATGGCTGATCACTTCAGATCTCAGCTGAACTACCTACCTTAAGGACCAACATATATATTTCTTATTTTAATTCTGCTTGTTTGCCTTGGTCATTTATACACTGTGCTATTCTCTGTCATGATTTGTCGTATGATGTCAACTCTGGGAGAACAAAGATGGTTTATCTCTGTTGTGATTATAGTAAATGCTATATTCCTAGCACCTGGAACTACCTAGTACAGAGGAGGCACTAAATGCATGTTGAATAAAAGCAAAATATAAATGACATGTTATTGAATCTGTGTTAGCTTTTTTTGTAATAAAATACCTGATATAAGCTAAAATTAACAGTGTTTATTTTGAGTAATACTATCAGTTATTCCCATCCATGCTCAGCTTATTCCATTGCCTGGAATGTGGGGGAGGAGGCCGACTATCACGATGGGGAACACATGGTAGACAAAGATGTTTCACTCATGACAGACTAGAGACACAGAGACAAAATGAAGAACAAACACAAGCATGTCTTTCTAGGAAATACAGGCCACTATGACCCATTATCTTGTTTTCTAATATCTCAAGAGGGTTCGCAGTCCCCATCTTCCAATGTTTCACTCAGATGGGAACTGGTTATTCTTTACCTGAAGTCTGCGTCCTCATTATTCAATCATGAGGGCTGGAGACTAAAGCTTCTGCTCATGAACCTTTTCATGAATAGTTCATAAATATGACAGTGTCAAAACCAGAATCTAGACAGAACTTTCATTACATTACCAAAAATTAAAGTTTTGCGGCTACCAATACATAAAAATATGCAATAGGACAGTCTTAGCAAAGGCTTGAAGATAAGGAAGATGGTGTCTCCATGGTGTTAAAGTTCACAGTCTTGGAGAGTTACAATATGTTTATACTTGCATTGATGTGTGTGCGTTTGTGTGTGTGTTGCATGTTTTACAAATACTGTAGTAAAGGATTAACCAGTAGGGTGAGTAAGAGCAGTAGGAAAGAAAAGGCTAAACACTGGTCCATAGGAAACTTCATATTAGAGATTAGCTAAACCCTTACATGGAGAAAGCACAGGCTAATATCACTTCAAGAAAATACAATTAACAATGTGTTGGCCTTTAGGATATGGTGAAGGAAGCTGTGTGTAGATGTGTGAGCTAGGGACAATGAGTTAACTACATTGCTGTATGATGCCTTGTGTACTCTCAGCTCTCTTGTCTATAGGCAGCTGCAGGACCTGCCTTGCTTGAATGAAATTCTAATACTCCTTCCCCAGTCATTTCTTTGTATGCCTTTTCAGAATAAAAGCTGTCATCTACATTGAATGTCACCAATTTGGCTCAAGGTTGGGATATTAGAAGAGCCCTGAATGACAAGAGAACATAAAACTTGTGTCTTCTGTGATTGCCATAGTTTAAGAGCTAGGATCTGTCACAATGGTGACTAAAAAGTGTTGCTTTTCAAATAAAGTTTTAATAGGACACCTTGTAAATAAATTGCTATGAAAGTGGAACTCAGGATGAAGCAAATTAAGTCTCAAATATATTCTCCACGAATCCCTGCTGGGTGTGTAGAGAAATGGATGGTAAAGTAAGGACCTTTTCTTTGTTTATACTCTAATTTTCTTTCTGCACATTTCCATGCAGTTCGAGGCTCCAGAGTTATAATAAATTATGATTATTTTGAAGTGAAAATTTTGGGGTACCTAATTAGGCAAAGCATGTTGTGATTTGGATATTATCCATCGCTGAGTGATTTCACAGCCGTGACTAAAATTACTGTGGACATTGCTAAAAAAAAATCATCATGATATTACACATTAACAGTCTGCATTGGACTGATTAAAAAATAGCATATCACAAACTTGTGAAACAACATCAGTTTGAAACTGATGTGTGATTCAGCTCATATATTAAAAACAACTCATCATCCAAAAGCACTGTTTTATTGCTATGTAGTGAGAGTAAATACATTTCAAATGATAAAATGGAGAGCAAGCAAGTTAATAGAGAAAGCTTATATTATTCTAAATCTACAAAGAGCATCATTAAGAAAGCAAATGCATCTTCCTTGTATGAAAAGTCTTATAGATTTATGGTGCTGAACAAATTTGTCACTAGTCAACCACCCCATGCAGTGAAACTGAAATGTCTACCACATTGTTCTGCCATATTCCCAAGAAACTTCACACTGTGCTGAAAATACTCTATTTTTAAAAGTAAAAACTTATCATATTCCATCTCCTCAGAAGACTGACCCTCTTTATTCAAATCACAGTTACAAAGGAAGAATCTTATGTCAGAACCTTGGGAGTTCGAGTCTAGATCTGATCATTGAAGACACAAAATTATCAAAAGACAATTATCAAACCTCTTGGTCATTATCTTATTATTGAAACACAACCAAAATGACCTTTCTTCAATAGTATTATTTTGAAGACTATTTTCAAGAAAAGACATGAGGGTACAGAACCATCACCCTGACATAAAAGGTATAATAAGAAGAGGGCCAAGTAGAATAATTTAGGTATATTGTCTCTTGTTTCTTCTTTCTGATCTGGAAAAGTATAGAAACACAATGAAAAAGAAATGATGATGTCAACAATTTAAAACTGGGATGCTGCTACTTCTTCTTCAATACAGGGTGTGTCCAGTTAGACAAAGCATTCTTGGAGAACTGCAAAAATGTTTAGTGGTTCCTTGGGAGATAGGTGGCAGTATTTATGCTAAACTATAAGAATTCCTTTAAAGTTGCTGTAATTTAAGGGGATGAAAGGCCAAGCTTCTCTCATGGAAGCCACCTATATCTGAGTCTCATTATAAAACAGGGAAAGATTGCTGAACAAAATAAATTCATGGACAACATCCTATATCCAACTGGGCATGAACACTACAAATAGAGCCTCTGGGACTCTTTTTGCTTACAACATGGTATTTTTTATGATTTTTTGACTGATGAAAATAACTGAAATATAGCAGGCTATTAAATAACTAGCATTATAGAATTTTGCTAGATATTTTGTATTGACTGCAAATGATGAAATAAAAAAGCAAGTCTTCAATGGAGTCTGTTCAACACCACATGAATCACAAGGCAAACTGTGCTTGCTCACCACCTTGTCATTTAAATATTTCTTTTTTTTTAATGATTTAACATTTAATATCTAGAAGTATACCTTACTTGAAAATGTATTCCAATTCTCATAGTTGGGCTAATTCTTGTTCATTAAGGCAAATGCTTCCAGTGCCATGAGAAAATTCTAAGTGGGGAAAAATAAAAACTCAATCATTATTTTGTTTTATTTTTTTAATATTTTGATTTTCTATATTCTTTGTTTACATTCCAAGCTGGAAAGAACCCAGATGCCCCTCAAAGGAGGAATGGATACAGAAAATGTGGTATATTTACACAATGGAGAGAAGAACATTTAAATATTTCAAAATAGACTTTATGGTAAAGTTTGTCGTAGAGTTCAGATATAAAGAAGATCCTGAGGACAGCCATGGTTTATAAAAAACATTCTGATATTAATTTATTCTTTCTATCCTTGGACCTTTGCCCACAATCTGCTGAAGAGTTCTCAGTACCTCCATCCTATACCAAAGAATCATACAAAAGTCATTTACTCCTCAAATAAAAAAAGAGATGACTTATAGCTTGTCTTCTACACAATAAATACCTATATGTGACACTTAAGGTTGACTAAGTTAGGATCTTCGGAAGGCTGATGAAATGTAGCTAGTACTGATTATAGAGCCTGCAGAAGCTTTTTTGTTCTTCTGTCATCTATAGAATTTTGAAGACAATTAAATGGGATCAAACCAACACCTGCCAGTGTACACTAAAAGCTGAGCAATATAACATGCAATGCCACAATGTTTATTTAAAATTCCCAGGGAATATCACAAGTTTATTTCCTTTGAACTAAAGCATGCATTTCCTTTTCTTTCTTTTTTTTTTTTTAAAGATTTATTTATTTTATATATATGAGTACACTGAAGCTGTCTTCAGATACACCAGAAGAGGGCATCAGTTCCCATTACTGTTGGTTGTGAGCTACCATGTGGTTGCTGGGATTTGAACTCAGGACTTCTGGAAGAGCAGTCAGTGCTCTAACCACTGAGACATCTCTCCGCCCACTAAAGCATGCATTTCTAAAATTTTTGTTTTCTATTAGAAATAAGTTGCTTTAGAAAAATTTTCAGGCTGGTTTAAGACAAACTTGGTAATTGCCACCATCATTATTTTAAAATATGACAAAAATATCCACTCTTGTGGAACAGAACTGTACACCAGCTGGGTATCCATGATTCCCAGCACAGTACCAGGGCATGTACACTCTAGAAGGTTAATAAACATACTGAGGTGTCTTTTATTTCACTTTGTATATAACCAAAACTTTAAAAATGCTAATTTAGGCTAGAACATTGCTAATTTATAAAGCACTTCCAAATATTTGGGAGAGAGATATGGTATGTTTTGAAAAATTAAAATTGAAGTAGTGTTCTGTTTTGGAATCCTAATTAGGAGTATATACACAAAAGAACACAAATCAGAGTCTCAGCACTATGTCCACATTACTGCACTCATTGGAGCACTGTGACCTGCATTACAGAAGCAAGCTAAGTAAGTCGCCTGGAATGGATGCATGAATATAAAAACAGGGACTAACTTCATTGACTATCCAGAAATTTTATGGGCTTTATTTACTTTTCAATCGTCAAAGGGTTTCTAGGAGCTTCTATTCCTGTAACTTTCAAATTGTCCCAGGACCCCTTTCCCTTTCCATTATCTGACATTCTCTATTCCTCTCTATCCTTCCTGAAGCACTGATTTAGAGAGAGAAGATAAGTTAATAACTTGTTCTCAACTTGAAAATATACTCAGACAACAAGAGAAGGCCAGCAGCAAAGTATTTTGTGTATGTACAATCTACAATAAATCATTAACAATATCTCAATGGAAGAACTTACGTGAACTCACATAGATTTCTCAAAATATTGAGGGGACAAAGAATCAATGATTTCAAGTGGAAGATAAAAAAGCATTTAAGTAGATTCTCTTTCAACATGTAAAACAGCAACAAAAATGACAAAATTAAGCTAAGTGGTGATCTTGATAATATCCATTAAGTTCTCAAAGAGTTTATGCTGGAAGGAGATAAAGTGATTTGATAAGTCAGTAAGTTTCCAAGTGGCTCAAGGGCTTAAGGGAAAATTTATACCAGGACTTTCTGTATAGATACAGAAAGCAATCTGTATCTATATCTATATCTATATCTATATCTATATCTATATCTATATCTATATCTATATCTATATCTATATCTATATCTATATCTATATCTATATCTACTATATCTATATCTATATCTATATCTATATCTATATCTATATCTATATCTATATCTATGTGTATATGTATATGTAAATGTATTTGTATATATAGGTGTTTATGTGTCTATGTATATATGTAAGACATTACAATAATGCAATGAATGACATTTTATATATGTATATAATGTATGGAATCACAATAATGTAATTAATGACATTATATACATATATGTATATATATAATATAGGTACTTGTATACATAAAATGTATATATGTAATATACACACAAATATATGCATGTATATGTATATATGTGTGTATGTATATGTATATATATGTATATATACATACATATATTTGAAGAAAAGAATGATGCACATCAATGTGGCTATGTTCGGTGATAATATGTGATCTTCAGTGTCAGGATGTTGGGAATCAGCCCCTCCTTAAAAGCTCTGGCCTTCTAAGAAACCAGCCACATGATACAGTTACAAAGAATAACTAAAGGACTGACTGGGAGTTTTGCTTCCTTATTCTAGAAATTGCATAGGTGGTCCAAACACATTTGATTTCTTTTTGGTTTTCAAATGTTTTCAAATCCATGAAACAACATCTTTATGTGAGAAGAATCTCAGCTCTCTAGCCATTCATTTTATATCACTGTGCTTCCCCCAATAGACATCTGTTTCTCAGTTCACACTCAAGAGTTGAACTGAAAGGAAAGAAAATGCATTGCTCAGATCTATTTGGAAGAGCAAGGTAAGAGGCAAGAGGTCATACTACAGAGACATATCAGGCTAGGCACCGTAGCCAGAGGAATGCCAGCCACTCCATTACAGAGCAATGTAGCCACACTACAGAAAGTATAGACCTCTCATGGTATAGCCAAACTAGGTGGCTGGAGTCAACAATGTGGGCAACAATGAACCCAGAGACTGAGGATGCTTACTGGGGAAGGAAGTATGTATGTCCAAGTGATTAAGAGACTTGCTGTTTTTCCCAGGGAGCTGGGCTCCATCCTCAGCACCCACATAGCACTTCTGAACTGTCTGCAGCTCCAGTCTCAGGGAATTCATCACCCTCTTCTGGCTTCTGTAAGTGCCAGGTACATACACAGTACACAAAAACACATGCATGCAAAACACTGATGCACATAAAATATTTCTTTCAAAAGAAAGACTTTTTTCTCTCTCAGGAGACATAAGGCACATCCCAGGCATAATTTGGAAAGCAGAAATACAAGGGATGATGTCAGATATCCTTTCAAAGTTAAATGTCTTTACTTAGAACAGAGAGTACAGTCAATCCTGTGCAGTCTAGTACTTTAATTAATCAGCTAATTATTAAACAAGGCATTCGAAGAAATAGGGACTTAAACTCTTTTAAGTATTTGATGGGAAGCTTGATGGATACAGGGATTTAAAGACCAATAAATACCCAGTTCTATGACTGGAACTGCAAGATACCTAAACATCAGACCTGAAAGACAGCCCTCAGTTTTAGTTCACAACATGGTACAGCTTCAACAGCAGTCTCCTGTGTCAAAAGTACTCAGTGAGCAAGGTAACTTACTAATGGCTTTTTGCCACATCCCCACAACACACACATAAGAAATATGGCATAGTCAGTTTTATGTGACTACTTAGAGAGCTCGATGAGTATTCAGGCACAGGATCGGCAGGAATCACAAATGTTTCTAAGTGCACAAAATATCTAGAATGCTCATTCAGACATAAGTGAAGAAAGGAAGAATCTAAAAGCTGGATAGACGTCTATGACTTGTCCTAGCTAGCTTTAACTGTCAATTTGTCACACTTTGAGCTACCTGAGGAAGGAATCTCCATGATTTCTGCTTCACGGAGCTGCTTGAATTTCTTCCCAGACTTTCCTTAATGATGGACTTCAATAAAAATAACACCTTTCTTCGCCTGTTTCTTTTCATCAAAGTGCTTGTATTGCAGTAACAGAAATGGGGACTAAGATGGGAGCTTTCTACATGAGAGGAAAAGAACTTGTAAGAAGTTATATGTACAGAGAAATGCTTGTGAATAAGGGACCCTCTTTTGTGTCCAAAAATGGACATTTGTCACAGAGGATTCATTCAAAGAGGAATGGGAGAATCTAACAATGTTTCCTGCAGAAAACCAAGGTGCAAGCTATGAAAATCAAATCATATCTCCCTTTGAGAAGTAGGGGCACTGAAGGCAAAACCAGAGTTAACAGAATTATAAATGTCAGTCCAGGATGTTTTCAGCTGGATGATCCTGCTATAACAAAGTACCAAAGATCAGATAATTCATAAATATAAAATCTTTCAACATGGTTCTAAAAATTGAAAGATCTAAATTCTAGGCTTCAGCAGGTTCGGTGTCTGTGAATGATTATTCTCTGCTCCAACATGCATTTTAACTGCTGCCTCTTCTCATAGCAGGAAGGAGAGAAACTAGGAATTAGTCCCACAAGCTTCATTACCAGACACTAACCCATACATGCATGACACAGCACTCATACATAAATATTTTAAAGGGTCAATCTCCTAATATTGTTCCACTGTTGATTAAGTTTCCACTTGAATTGCAAAGAACTCAAACATTCAAACTATAGCACCAAGCAGTTCATACAGGAATAGATGGCCTAGAAACACTAAGGGAGTCAACTGTGACTAAGTTATCCTCCTTCCTAACTTCCCAATTATCCTGTGTCCCCAATCTGGACTGACAGCAGGTGCCTAAGTTCCCAGACATCACAATTCACTGTCATTTCCACTACGAAGGAAAGTTCTCTTCCATCCACTCTCAGAAAGAAGTATATTTTCTCAAGACTAACATTTTCAGTCTATGTAGATAAAAAAGAGGCCTCCCTAAAATGTCCTCTAAAGAAGTCAGTCTGTTTTCAAGCATATTTTTTCTTTCAATAAAAAGTTCATTGCATTTGTCTTTGAAGACTGGATGGAATAAATGAGTATTTATATCAGATATGATGCTCTATGAAAGACCATGTTTTGATAACTTACATTTTTAATTATACACCATCTATTTATAAGGCACACCTCCTCAATAAGTTGACATGCACACAAATTCCTGATGCCTCTCATCTAACATGGAACAGAGGGTCTTATATATAACCAGGGTCTTATTTAAGGAAACACCTAATGGTAAGATAATGCAAGGTCCTAATCATTCCTGATAATAAAGATAATTTATCATACTCAAGGTAAAATTCAAATAAAAAGGACAAGAAATAGTAGGAAAGACAAGTTAGTCAAACCAAGCCCAACTCCATTTTTCTTTCTAATCTCCTTTGTAAACTGAGAAAACATACTTGAACATAAATTTGCTTTGAAGTACAATCCTGTGATGACAAAAGTTGCATGGGACTTTCAATAAATCCCCCTGGCATCTTATTATAAGCCCTCTAAAATTTTTAAATAGTAATTGCTTTCCTTTACTTTTTTTATTCAATATATTTTTTTATTTACATTTCAAATGATCTCCCCTTTCCAGGCTCCACACTCCCTGAGAGTCCCAAAAGCCCTCTTCCCTCCCCCTGTTCCCCCATCTACCCCTTCCCACTTCCCTGTTCTGGTATTGCCCTATACTGCTGCACTGAGCCTTTCCAGAATCAGGGGCCACTCCACCTTTCTTCTTGGACATCATTTGCTATGTGGATTATGACTTGGGTAATCCAAGTTTCTAGGCTAATATTCGCTTATCAGTGAATGCATACCATAATTGATCTTTTGAGACTGGGTTACCTCACTTAGTATGTTCTCCAGCTCCATCCATTTGTCTAAGAATTTCATGAATTCATTGTTTCTAATGGCTGAGTAGTACTCCATTGTGTATATATACCACATTTTTGGTATCCATTCCTCCGTTGATGGACACCTAGGTTCTTTCCAGCTTCTGGCTATTATAAGTAGGGCTGCTATGAACATAGTGGAGGATGTATCCTTATTACATGCTGGAGAATCCTCTGGGTATATGCCCAGTAGTGGTATAGCAGGGTCCTCCAGAAGTGACATGCCCAGGTTTCTGAGGAAGTGCCAGACTGATTCCCAGAGTGGTTGTACCAATTTGCAACCCCACCAGCAGTGGAGGAGTGTTCTTCTTTCTCCACATGGCCATTCTGATTGGTGTGAGGTGAAATCTCAGGGTTGTTTTAATTTGCATTTATCTAATGACTAATGATGTTGAACATTTTTTAAGATGCTTCTCATCCGTCTGAAGTTCTTCAGGTGCAAATTCTTTGTTTAGCTCTGTACTCCATTTTTAATAGGGTTATTTGGTTTTCTGGGGTCTAACTTCTTGAATTCTTTGTATATATTGGATATTAGCCCTCTGTCAGACGTAGGGTTGGTGCAGATCTTTTCCCAATTTGTGGGTTGCCAATTTGTCCTTTTGATGGTGTCCTTTGCCTTACAGAAACTTTGTAATTTTATGAGGTCCCATTTGTCAATTCTTGATCTTAGAGCATAAGCTATTGGTGTTCTGTTCAGGAACTTTTCCCCTGTGCCCATGTCCTCAAGGGTCTTTTCCAGCTACTTTTCTATTAGTTTCAGTGTGTCAGATTTTATGTGGAGGTCCTTGATCCATTTGGAGTTGAGCTTAGTACAAAGAGATAAAGATGGATCAATTTGCATCCTTCTACATGCTGAGCTCCAGTTGAACCAGCATCATTTGTTGAAAAGGCTATCTTTTTTCCACTGGATATTTTCAGCTCCTTTGTTGAAGATCAAGTGGCCATAGGTGTGTGGGTTCATTTCTGGATTTTCAATCCTATTCCATTGATCTGCCTGCCTGTCACTGTACCAATACCTTGCAGTTTTTAACATTATTGCTCTGTACTATTGCTTGAGATCCGGGATATTGCTTCCCCCAGAATTTCTTTTGTTGTTGAGAATAGATTTAACTATTCTGGGTTTTGGGTTATTCCCGATAAATTTAAGAATTGCTCTTTCTAACTCTACGAAGAACTGAGTTTGGATTTTGATGGGTATTGCGCTGAATCTGTATATTGCTTTTGGCAAGATGGCCATTTTTTGCTATATTTTTCCTGCCAATCCACTAGCATGGCAGATTTTTCCATTTTCTGAAGTCTTCTTCTATTTCCTTCTTCAGAGACTTGAAGTTCTTGTTGTATAGATCTTTCACTTGTTTGGTCAGAGTCACACCAAGGTACTTTATATTGTTTGTGACTATTGTGAAGGGCGTCATTTCCCTAATTTCTTTCTTAGCCTGCTTATCCTTTGAGTATAGGAAGGCTACTGATTTGATTGAGTTGATTTTAAAACCTGCCACTTTGTTGAAGTTGTTTATCGGCTGTAGATGTTCTCTGGTCGACTTTTTTGGGTCACTTAAGTATACTATCATATCATCTGCAAATAGTGATAGTTTGACTTCTTCCTTTCCTATTTGTATCCCTTTGATGTTACTATCCGAAGTCTGCCAAGGGATAACCAGGATTTTTTGTTCCAGGAAGGCACAGGTCAAGTTCAGATGGCAGACAGAAAACACACACGCACACACACACACACACACACACACACACACACACACACACAGAAGCAGTTTGAATCTGAATGCATTTTTGGGGTATCTCTCAAAGTCCAGTCAAGTTAACATCTCAAATTAAGCATCACATACAAGCCTTTTACTGTAAAAGGCTTGCTAGGCTTTCTCGGGCAATACAGGGTGTTTAGGCAAAGTTCAGGGTAGCTAAATTGCTTCTTCATCTTGGTCTTGATGTTGCGCCGGCCCAGGAGCTCAAGAAGGATGATTTCTGTGCCTAGCCTCCTGGCAAAAATGGTGGCATTGTAGAGCTTGGGAAGCTTCCTGGCTTGCGCTGTCTTTCAAGAGTCCTTCTGCCTAGTCTGCCTGTTGCATTTTTCTCTATGCCATGCCCGGGGCCACTGTAGGCCCCAAGAGATCAGCTCTGGTGATTAGCTCCAGTAGCAGTCTCTAGCCTCCAGCCTGGTAAAACTAACAGGCTGCAGCTTTTTGGACCAGCCTGGTAAATTAACCGATAGCCCTTAGGCCCAGCCAGAAATGAACTAACTAACTCATTCCTCCTCCAATTGTCTCTCTGAGTAAAAAAATCTACTGTCTCTCTCTGAGTAAAAAGTTATCTATTGCCTCTCAGTGTAAAAGGTATTTATTGTCTCTCTCTCTGAGACTCAATTGAGTCTTCATGAGTATTTAGTATATACTGTATCCTGAATCACACCTGGTTAAGCTAAGAAAGGTTGTTTTTGCTCAAGGACTCCCTGGGTGAGGCCTGTAATGCAAAAGGCAAGTTCCTCACAAACTTCCCTTGCTATTCAGGTGGGCCTGAGATAGCCTGTCTGCAAGCAAAATCAAGAGTTAAAGGTGGAACTGGATTAACTTGTGGGGGAAGATAGCTAGAGAACCAACTCAAATGTAAATTCTTTCTACCTTGCCCAATTTTCATTTGTATGGCAGGGACCTCATAAGATATTTCAGATGTAAATATCCTTAGACTGGGCCCATTGTTTGGAATACATCTGGCCTGAAAGGCAATGACTAGAAAAACCAAAAAAGAACTTGTGACTGGAATTTATGGAATGCCTTTTCTACCATAATAACATAAATGGTTGGAGCAAAGCAAAGCAGAATTTTTTTGGCTATAAGATAGATTCTTACATATCTGTATTTGCTTGGTTATACCATGTCCCAGCCATCAGTATTGCCAATTGAGATTTTCAGCTTCTGAATGTAAGAGGGAGTTCCGTTCTTCCCAGGAGACATTTTCTCACCTCTGCCTGTAAAATATCATTCTATAGGCTTTTCTGGGCCACTGCAGCACTTTGACCTCCTTATGTTGTTTAATTGCCCTAGCTTGTACCTCAAGTACTATATTGAAAAGATATGGACAGAGGGGGCAGCCTTGTCTAGTTCCTCATTTTAGTGGGATTGCTTCAAGATTCTCTCCATTTAGTTTGATGTTGGCTATCGGCTTGCTCTGTATTGCTTTTACTATGTTTAGGTATAGGCCTTGAATTCCTGTTCTTTCCAAGACTTTAAGCATGAAAGAATTCTGAATTTTGTCAAATGCTTTTTCAGCATCCAATGAAATGACCATGTGGTTTTTTTCTTTGAGTTTGTTTATGTAGTGGATTGCATTGATGGATTTCCGTATATTGAACCCGCATACACATGGAGGCTGAACAATACTCTACTCAATAATACCTTGGCCAAAGAAGAAATAAAGAAAGAAATCAAAGACTTTTTACAATTTAACGAAAATGATGGCACAACATACCCAAATTTATGGGACACAATGAAAGCAGTGCTAAGAGGAAAACTCATAGCCCTGAGTGCCTTCCAAAAGAAATGGGAGAGAGCATACACTAGCAGCTTAACAGCACACCTGAAAGCCCTGGACCAAAAAGAAGCTAATTCACCCAGGAGGAGTAGAAGACAGGAAATCATCAAACTCAGGGCTGAAATCAATCAAGTGGAAACAAAGAGAATCATACAAAGAATCAACAAAACCAGGAGCTGGTTCTTTGAGCAAATCAACAAGATAGATAAACCCTTAGCCACACTAACCAAAGGGCACAGAGACAGTATACAAAATAACAAAATTAGAAATGAAAACGGGGATATAACAACAGAAACTGAAGAAATTCAAAAAATCATTAGATCCTATTACCAAACCCTATACTCAACACAACTGGAGAATCTGGAGGAAATGGACAATTTTCTAGACAGATACCAAATGCCAAAATTAAATAAGGATCATATAGATCATCTAAACAGTCCCATAACCCCTAAAGAAATAGAAGGGGTCATAGAAAGTCTTCCAACCAAAAAAAAGCACAGGACCAGATGGTTTCAGTGCAGAATTCTATCAGACCTTCAAAGAAGACCTAACACCAATACTCTTCAAACTATTTCACAAAATAGAAACAGAAGGAACACTACCCAACTCCTTCTATGAAGCCACAGTTACGCTGATACCAAAACCACACAAAGATCCAACTAAGAATGAGAACTTCAGCCCAATTTCCCTTATGAACATCGATGCAAAAATACTCAATAAAATTCTTGCCAACCGAATCCAAGAACACATCAAAACAATCATTCACCATGATCAAGTAGGCCTCATTCCAGGGATGCAGGGATGTTTCAATATACAGAAAGTAATTGCTTTTCTAAAAGAATAAAATCACTTTGTGTTGGATGATATCATTTGGAAAAGTGCAAATATTTGGAATCTGATATCCATCACTAGAACCCACACAAAAATATGGGTATGGTGCTAAATGCCTGTAATTCCTGAGAGCATTTTTCATACCTGACTGCCATAGGAAACTCCAGATCACTTATGGACTTATTTAACAACAACAACAAAATAAAGTCAGATGAAACTAGTGTTGGGCAAAAGACATCTGTGGTTGCCTTCTGGTCTCCACCAAAATAATCATGCATTTTCTCACACGGATGCACACACACATACACACACACACACACACCAATTCATGGCTGGCAAACTTATCTAATACTTCCAAACTGTAGCCATAATGATTGAAAAGTTCAAACCCTTTCTGGCTTTCAGGTGTGCTTTGAAAACAGACTGATTGAATCTCCAAAGTCCTATGTGCACAACCTTAGCTACCTTAATTGAGAATGCTTCCTTAAAAAAGACTTGAATTTCAACTAAAATATTATCATCTGGCCATATGCATATAGCTCTTTTATCCCAGCAATTTTATACTTGATTTTCAGTATTTGTGAACACCAAAAGCATGTTCAGTATAATTCAAAACAAAGAAGAGAACACCTGCTGTTAGGAGCAGTCATTTTAAGTTGAACACAATCATTCAGGGGGAAACAAAATATACATGCTGTGCTGGTGGCTTTATCTTAAAAATGCCAGTTCTGAAAAAAAAAAATAAAAACAAACTTAGGAGCAAGCTTTGTTTAGAAAACACCACATGCTACCAATAACTGGATTATAAGGAGGCATATTTTTTCTAATAACGCCACCATAATTCACATGTTTAATACATTTTTTGGACAGTTGGCTCAAAAGTTAATAATTTCTTTGAAAATGTATAACCTATACAATATGATGCATATTCAGTACGTATTCTGACTGGCTATCTTATAATTTAAATACTAGTTTAGATAGTTCTTTATAGATGACAGATATTATTAATTTACTTTTACATCGAAAAGTTATGATGTGGGATCATACATTTTATAATAAAATAGACAATCTATAGTTAATACAACTATAAACATTCTTAGAGATAATAGACATAATATCTTGATTAACTTAGACTTACTAGGCATTTATTTAGTATCTTTCCTTTGAAGATTCAGTCAGAAGGGAGACAAAAATCAGACGAAGGAGAGAGAGGGGAGGAAAAGTAAGAGGTATGACAAGAATGCTGAGTGGGAAATAAATCTATTAACAGCTGGTAAGTCATGATCCATCCACAAATGCCTAGCACTGGCCATACCCTAAAATAAATCTACCTAGAATACTTGATGCAAATCCTATTCACAGTTCTATTCTCCACAGAGTGTTGGAATGTTATAGAATATCATGTTATTTATGATTAGTCTGCAATTTGATGAAACTCCACTATATTCTCAATACTATATTCTCAAAAGCCCATATTAGTACAATGGATATGACTAGTTTCTATAAACATCTCATGACAACCAATGTCTATTCTAGCAGAAGCATCGGTGATGACAGAAGCATCAGTGATGACAGATTACCACCTAAAATTGCCCAGTGTCGTTTGTTTATCCAATGCATTTGCCCAGAACAATATAAATGACAAGGTACTCAAACTGTTGCGATGTCTGATTTTTTTGGACTCCGAGTTCAAATTTGCTCCCCATTATATTTGCTTCCAGCACGTTTCCAATTTATGATTAACACGAATTTCTTCATTGGTGCTAAAAAAAAAAAGGAGTTAAGTATTGTAGAAAAACATTCTACCACAGAACTAGATTCCATCCCAAAGACAGTATTTTTTTACTAGTCTGGTTAAAATGAACTGGAATTTATAAAAATTAAGAGTAGAAGTTAATCATCAGTAGAAGCAGCTTTGGATTTTAAGCATTGGTTCATAAGCCATGCAGCTGACCTTCTTTTCAAAGGCCCCTGAGTCACAGTCCATGGTGTTTCTTTTGATTTGACATCGGAAGACCTGGAGGCCTACTTGATGCACAATGAGCAAATAAATAACAGCTGGCTTTTCCTTTGAATAATTGTAATACCTGATGTGTGGCATTTTATACTGATATACATGTTCAGAATTTCCCATGAGGAATCTCTCACTATCCACTTTCTAGGTATTGATTGGCTAATAGACCTAAGACACTTCTTAGGTTGAGTACTTCTGAAACTCTTGGAAACCAAGGCTTATAATCATCACTTAAATTATTCACAAAGCCATGAATGTCATTTTTAGCATCTGATTTTAACCAAATTAGGGAATATAAAATCATTAATAATGTATCAATCACTTTTAAATGAAAACATTTTCTAACTTAGCTATGATAATCACTCAAAGCTTTTTACAATAAATGTCATACCTCACTCATACAATGGATGTTTCCTCAAGTTCTTTTCAGGCTGAACCTGTTTTGGTAGTAAAGAAATTACATTTTGATGATAAACTATAAACTAAACGTGTTTCGTAGAGAATTGCCAGCAATAAGATGTTTAACATTGCAAGCCTAGCCTAATCACGAGCAGTAAGCAGATGGCCAGGCAATATTTGACACATGGCTTATCTGTCAGTGCACATAGTCACCCACTGAATTCACTCAGTGTTTGACCTTGATTGTCTTATAGACTCTGTCAATCACAGTGGCATGTGATTCTTCAAGCCAAGGTATATTTCCTCTGTAACTACAATCAGATTGTTGCTAAGGCAGTGCTGTCAGTCACTGAGTTATTCCCAAATGTAGGCTTTCCCCAAGTATGCCTGAGAGTCAACAAACTCTCAGTTAAATGTTATTAGAGGACAGCTTATCCTATATTTCAGATTACTATGATACATCTAACTATGAGGACCGAACTGAGAAATTTAATTTAATGAAGTAAGTCAAGGCTTACCCTAAAAGTAAACATAATCCTCAATTTTAATCCAGTCAAACCAATTATACAATACTTATCAAAGTCACTCAAAATCATCTTACTAGACACATCAGTGAGACAAAACATTCAAGGTGTGCTATTTAACTATGATTTATTGTATGTCCTCTTGGCCAGTGCTCGTGGAATGGGAGGGCAGTTACTGGTGTCCACAGAAGTCAGTGAGACATGTCAGAATCCACAGAGCTACAGTTACAGGATGTTACTGCTGTGGGTGCTGTGTCCTGTTAGAATAGGAGTCCCCTTTTAACCACTGAGTTACCCTGCAGCCCATAAAGACACATTCTTTTGTTTTGTTTTGAAACCATGGGAAAAAAATCTATTGTTATACACATTTGATATCACAGATTTAGATTCCAAATCTACTCTTTGCTACATAATGTTCATAAGGATAAATTTTCTGGGCTTCGTTTTACTAACATATAAAATGAAGCTACTCGAATATATCTTCTTGGGTTACCATGAAGATGGATTTACATAAAAAAATTCCTAGCATCAAGTAAGATCTACTAGATATGTTAATAAATATTAGTTTCCATTCTCAATCTTCTAACAATTATTATATGGAACTTTGGATTTTAATAGACTGGTTGCATTTTAACAAGATTAGGGCAATATAAACTCATCGGGAAAAATAGAGAAAATTATTATTTAGATCTGTGTTACTTTACCACAACATGTAATCAACATAGCTACATGCTATAATCACTACACAAAGTTACATCTGGATAATACCCATGTAAAATATGTACAACTTAAATTGAGATGTTTCAAAAGTAAAATGGTACCAGATTTCAAAAGTTTGTTACTACAAGTATAACAATTCTACTAAAAAATTTTATAAATGAATAATTGTTTTAAACAAGATACAATAAAATTAGCATCACCTTTATTTTTGTGTTTTTTATTTTTCTTCATTTATATGAATTTATGTTTTTATGACAATATGTACAAGCAGTCAGGTAAGCAAGAAAAAAGATGCCTGATTCCCTGAATACAGTATTATAGGGAGTCATGAGCACTAGGAAGAAAATTTCTGAATTCTCTTGTTAAATGGACACAAAGACACCTCTCCAACTCATGTTATATGTGGGTGTGTGTGTCTGTGTGTGTGTGTGCCTGTGTGTCTGTGTGTGTGTGTGTGTATCTGTGTCTGTGTGCATGTCTGTGTTTGTGTTTATGCATCTCTGCATCTATATGTGTGTAAGTTTGTATGTTTGTATATGTGTGTGATTATGTGTATTTTAAGGTGACTGCTAGAAAATATATTTGTCTATGTGTCTCAGTTAACATTCTGGAAGTCAGTGCAAGAAGGTGATATATCATTGTTCTTTAAAGAATTTCTCTCCGAAATTTTAAGAGATGTTTTGAAACCGTACATATAAACCATCCCTCTTTAAACATAGCCCTTGGAAATTAACATACATATTCAGCAGAGGCAGGTGGAGCTGAAGACTTTTGAGCAAAAGCTATCATGGGGAAGAAAGATCAATGTCAAATTGATAATAGTGGCATTGTACATGAAAAACACATTGTCCTCAATGACATTCATAGTGTATACTCTTAATAGGGTAATATTTTCTGTGATAGCTACTACAGGCAACGCACTCATCCATGCTCAAAGTTGGAGTTTATTATCTCAACTTCATTCAATGGATAAGGAATTATATTAATAAAATCTGTTCCCCCTCTCCTTAGTGATTCATTCTTTATGGGACATTATGGGAATGTCACATAAGATATACTTTATCCAAAGAAGACAAGACCAGGAAGTAACTTTTCTTATTTTCAAAAAAGAAAAAAAGAAAAAAGAAAAGTACATGGATAATTTTTATTTGACCAGAAATATTTAAATCATGTGAGTACTTAATAAGGTACAGATAATTATGTGCAATTACATGATAATTACTCTTGATATAATGATCATTCCACTGTAGCTTTGATAGAGATAATCAGGTGGTTACTGGTGAACTGCAAATTAATTGATAACAGGACATTTATAATTGCAAATGATCATGATTACCTTGGAGTACTATGCACACATTAGCATGTGAGTCAATGGAAGCAGGACTGAGGACATTTATTTAACTAGAATGTCACAGAATGTAGAAGATTAGATCATAAATCATCTCTTCTCACTTATGAGCTAAATGGATATTCTGTGTCTGCCATAGGGAAAGATTTTTGGCCATTTTCATTCAATGCATTCACAGTTTATTTGGATCTTGTCTATTAGGCTGAGATCTTATATGCAACACATATGCAACTATGTCTTATGATATGACTCTATTTAAAACATAAATAACAAATTATATTTAAGGAAGAATTCAGAATACATATATAAAAGGTGGCTCTAGAGGGCTTACAAAATGTCTCAATCAGTATAGTGCTTGTTGCACATGCAGGAATACCCAGTTTTGAATACCTAGAACAAATGCAAAAAAATAAAAATAAAAATAAAAACAGGTGTAGCAGCAAAGGGCCTCTAATTTCAGTGGAGAAGGGTGGGACAGACACTGAGACAAGAGAATGCCTGGAGGATGCATGTGCAGCCAGCCTGATCAAATCACTGAACCTCATGTTCAGTTCATGACTTAGCATCAGAACAATAAAGTGAGGAATGTTTGAGCAAGACAACTAACATTGACTTTTGGTATACACACACACACACACACACACACACACACACACACACACACACACACACACACACACACAGGTATAGAAAGGTAATGTGGTTTAAAATTGCCAAAACAGTGGGTGACAGAGCAATATAATTTCTGATCTTCATTTCCTGTTTGGGATCATGAGCTGTAAGGCTTTCAAAACTTAATTTTTTCATATATTACTTCAAGTGTCATATAATTCCCTAGTAATCCAAAAGTGCTTACAAATGAACTCAAGCTTCATGCAGGTCTATATTCTAAATATTAACAGTATTTCATTATATTCCATTTTTGAAAAAAAGTCACACTAAAGTGATCTTGCATCTTATAAACACTTCCTTCTGAGATACAGTGCATATCACCACCAGAACACAATTGTGCTTTTCCATTGTATGACAGGATGTTTTTATAACCTTTGAGGTTAAGAATGGCTTCCAATAGCATTCTGTACTTAGCAAAACAAAAATGTAAGCACCTCTTTATAGAGGGATTTATGAATTACGTGTTAACTCAGTTCAAAGACATATGTATTACTGTCAAGGTCCTGCAGTAGTTCAAAGCTCTCTTGGGGTATAAAAGCCAAACACAAAAGCTTTCAATATGAAGAAGCATAAAATCCATACTATCAAAGCTCAGAGTCCTCCTACAGAATTTCACACATCCTCCATATCATATCTGGCCTAAGTCAAGTGTTATGGCTCTGCAATTAGGAGAAAAATGAGCTCATATTGAAGGACATTCACATTTAGGGATACTGAATAAATGGAATATAAGAAAGAGAATAAAAATTAAAGTATCAACATATTAAAGCCAAAAGAAGTAAAGTGGCCATAATGATTCAACATTTTGACTCTTAAGTTTTTGAGATTACAATATTATTACATCATTCTTCCCTTTCCTCAAAACCCTCCCATATAACCCTTTCCAATTCATGCTCTATTTTTCATTAATTGCTTCATATATACACAAAAACAAACAAACAAAAAGCCTGGTTAGTCTTCTGTATAATGTTAATTGTATGTAATGTTGACCATTTATATTAGACAACCAGTTGGTGTGCTCTTCCCTCTTCTCTAGGAAGGACTTTCTTCCACTTCAGCATTACTTACTTGCTGGTAGTTCTTTTTATTCTTTCTTCTTTTAATTGTAGAAACAATTAAGTTGTACAACACAGCATACATTATATTCATACTAATAATACTCTAATAGAATCTTAGAAAATTATCTTAGCATCTAAACACTGAGCCTGGAAGAAGATGGTATTAACTAGGGGATTACAGGGAAATGAGTTCTCAGACCCAGGGCATCCACATTAAAATAATGAGCATCTTAAAGATATAGGGCCCTGTAGTAGGGGACCATACAGACAAGAAATACAGAGAAGAGAGCTATTGAGAACTTAAGAATCACTTTGACATCCTCATTGCTTTACCTAAACATGGCCTTAAGTGCACGTATTAGATACACAATTAGTTATGAGTCAATGTAAGAAGGGAAATGAGTCCAGGATTTACTACAAATAAAAAATCAAAAAATGTGTAAGTCCCAAATATAAAAAACCATTTCATTTACATACAAAATGTATTAACCTTCTATATATTTTAAATCTAACACTATGTAAATACTACATAACTCACTGTAGTTCTTTGTATAAGATTGAAGCCTCCTGGGCTTACCCATCCATGTTAGCATATCCATTGTTTCTAGTTTTACACACGAATGTTATGAGGATATGGGATCCAGTAATAAGGTAAATCATTTGTTTAGATGTATCTGGGACATCGCTCATGAAGTTTGACACAACAAACTTCAGATTAAGCAACAGACAAATGCCATGGAGTGGTTAGGTGCCCTCAGCAAAGAACTTAAATCCACAGCCCTTTCTTCATTTTATTAAATTTGATTATTTTTCTTGCCTGGCTCTGCCCTTTTCTCTGACTTCCTATCTCACCATATAATAACTCTCCAAGTACTTTTGTTACCATGATGTCATACACCACAAACATACACTATAATGTCATTCACCACAAACAAATTATACTAGCCCATGCAATCTTTTACCTTCAACCTCTAATGCAGTGTTAAGTGAACTTCTTACTTTGGTAACCTACAAAGTCTCAGGAACTAAATGATACCAACAGAAGAAACATATCTGTATTGTTACAGGATTTATTTTTGGGTCCTCTAAAAGTTCCTATTGAAATCCTACCTGGACATATGGTAATATTAGGAGATGTGGCTTCTGGTATGTGATTAGATCATGAGACTGAACCATCACAATGAAATAAGAACTTTTATACAAGACACTCTAGAGACATCCTTACCACTCCCACCACAGGAGAAAGTGGGAGAAAAGATGAAGATGAACCAGAAAACAACCCTCATCAGATACCAACTTGCCAGCACTTTGATCTTGGCCTTCCTAGGCTCTACAGCTTGAGAAATAGGTTGCTGCTATGTGTCAGTCACTCAAGTGCATAATTCTAACGTTCTGGTTTTCTATCTCAGTCCTTCCTGAACATCAGAGTTTTACTACCTTTTGTTTCATCAGTGGGACCAGTGTAACTTCTTTTCCTCAGACATGACCCACTAATGCATTGCAGAAACACCTTTTCTTAATGTGTTTCTTTTTCTTAATGTGTACATATGTGTGGTTGGTTATATATATTTGAATACAGGTGCTCATGGAATCAGTGGATAACATCTAATACACTGGAACTTAAGGTAGAGGTGTCTGTAAACTGCCTGATGTGAATGGATGGATGGAAGGAAGACTTGAACTCAGGTCCTCTGCTAAAATGAGAAAATTATGCAGATAAACATTTCAGTACAAACCTAAATGCACTGTTGAAACTCAGAGACAGAACTGTTTGATTTTGCAATATAAACTCTAGTCCAGGTCAATAGCAGTTACAGCATACAATAGAAAATAACGATCACTCAGAATCTCAGAGGTTCAACTTCACTTGCTCCCCTCATGCTGTATGTCTTGGCTGAAGTCCACCAACCTGATCACAGCAAACCTCAGCATCAACTTAGTAGATTATGCCTCTGTTGACATTGATTTTCAAGCCAAGTAGTCTGTTTGCTTAGGTGATCACTGTGTCCTCATTAGATGCTTTCACCCCATCAAAATCATATTTGATGAGTTTGGCAAAGTACTTGACTGTATTTGTGTTCTCTTTTCTTCTGTTGTTAATTGCTAAGAATCTTAACCATCCTTCTGATAAACTGAGAGCCCCAAATCAGACAAATAAATTCTCATTTCTGTAATGTTTGATTATCAGCAAAAAGAAACACAATCTACCAATGTACAGATCATTGATACTCAATCTGAACATAATACCTGTATTTTACTGAGTATTTTCTCAATTCTTTGCATTTATTTTCCCTCATCATGCCTTTCTGTGCCCATTTCTGATTCCCTTTCTTCCATTACCCTCTCCCTTTCTCCCTGGCTTCTTTTTCCCCTCAATTGCAATTACTGTTCTCCAGTCAAGGTATCTAGTACTCATCATTTGGGCTAATATTTAATAGCCTCTTAACTTGTCCAATAATTTCCACTCTATGCGGTCTCTATAATCCAATGGACACTACTGATTTTCTTTGAGATTCAATTTTCTTCATCCAAGGTAGAGCGGACAATGATGGACCAAACAAAGATTTTACCCAAATACAAACAGTGAACTTATGAATTCATCAAGATTACTTACAAGACCATATTCCCATCAATAAACCACACCCTACCAGAGCCAGTAACATACAAATCTGCATCACTGGAACTTTATGTGTAACTTTAGGGAAGTTCCACTAAAAAGTCTTCTCCTTCCTCAGTAACTATGTTAGGTTAAAATGACCTAAAGGAGAGGCTTTATGTGTCTTGGTTTCAGAAACTTCCTAAGCTTTAGAAGTTTCTTATGAATTTCATGGTCCTTCTAAACTTTCTTCCTCACCTAAGGAGAAAAACTTTCTACCTTGAAGAAGCAGTGTTACAGCTTAGCATTACAGCTAACACTATTTTTTCCTACAGACATCAGTAACTCATACTCCTTCCTTTTTGATAAACATTTAAAGCTTTCTAACATGCATTAATAAAACATCATCATAGTAAGACATTCAGAATTCAAATATTCTCAGCAAGTGTAGAGCAAGGTATGAGAAGGAAGTGTTCTAAATAAAAAGTTTTAGTTACTGTTGTCTCAAGGACCAATGTTCCCCACCAAAACATAAATGACAGTATTAGTAATGAATACCTCAAGAGTTCAATACATAGTATTCTGAGAATAAATCAAGTAAATGTCATGCCAATGATATTTTCTTATCTTTCACAGGTTAGGATATGGCTAAAATTCTGGTCTGTCTCATAATTCTGAACAGAAAGCAAAAGTAAGGTTCTAAGGAATGGTTTGTTCTGTGTGGTTAAAATACCTCCAAGAATTTCAGTTTGTTTTGGGTTCATCAGAATGAGGATGGAGTATATAACAGCCCACTGGTCTTTACTGAAAGTCAAATGGCTATTTTCTTTTATATATTTTAAAGTTCTACCTTTATAACATAAACATTTGAATTCCATAGAATTAAATGTAATCTCTGTTCTTTCATATCCACTCTTCTTTAACATTTACTATTGATTTTGCGTGCTTTACTTCCCTGCATACACAGAACATATAGGTGAACAAATAAATAGGATTATGAAAGTATAAAACAATATTATATTGCCTATCTGTTTTCTCCCAAAAGATGAAATTGTTCTAATTTGTCCTATGTATAACGTCATCATTTATAGTTAACAAATTCTGTAATCATATATCATTCTTATCCATCTCCCTTTTTGTAGTTGACTTTTATGTGTCTGCTCTTTAGTAAATTAGTAAAAATATTCCAGTGAGCATTCATTTGAACATATTTGTTCATGGAAAATTCATATCTGAAAATGTACTTTAAAGGAACTTCTTGTATCTTTCTTGGATATGGATCACATTAAGTAGCTCCTTCAGAAGTTAAAAATATTCCTTATTCTTATTTGACCTCACAATTCTGGCTGTTATAAGTTTTCACAGATATCAAGTGATTAAAATGAAATGATGCTCAACCTTTGTTGAGATTATCAGTCTATCTTGCTGTTCATTGTGTATAGAATATTTAATGTACACGTGAGTTCCCAACTATGACCTTTGTTTCCAAGGCTCTATCCACTTGCATATTTTATGCTATATAGGACTTTTCAAATGGTGTAGCTATAATAAAGTCTCCTTCTCTCGTCCTTGGTGTTCAGTTTCACAATTTCCTAAGTTTTTCTAGTCTCTTTCTCTTCAGATTCTTAGATTTGTTTTTTTTTTTTTTTTTTTTTTTACTCTTATGCTGTATTTAGTCTAAGGAAAATAAATTGAAAGGGGAAAAAGATGAGGAAGAAGAAGAAAGGAGGAGGAAGAAAACGATTCTGAAGAAGACTAGGGGAAAAAAGAGGAACAGGGGCAGAAATGATAGTTTGTGAAATTTTGAAACTTCTGGGTGAATTTGGACCTTTTTATACTTATAATGAAGACAAATTTTTATAGGTTTTTGAGGTGAAGATTCTTGTGAAAAGAAAGTTGATTGTTATGTCTCTCTCTATATTTTGTTTTGTTTTATATTTCATACCAAGGGCCTTTTTGGATGTGACAATTAGTATTTTTTTTAAAATAGCGTCATATAGAATATTTTAATTGTTTAGTTATTTTCTGAAATCCAGTAAATTTATAATCTGGATATAGAAGTTGAAGACAAGACATAGGACTTTTTGGACAGGATGTGTATTGTGCTTTTCAATCAAAGGTCTGCTTCAGATTACAGTCAGTGGTAACAGTCTTCAAGTAGTTCTGTCTTACTCATTTCTGGTTTACTATGACTTTAGGGAAATGCAAATCAAAACAACCCTGAGATTTCACCTTATACAAGTCAGAATGGCTAAGATTAAAAACTCAGGAGACAGCAGGTGTTGGAGAGGATGTGGAGAAAGAGAAACACTCCTCCACTGCTAGTGGGTTGCAAATTGGTACAACCACACTGGAAACCTGTCCGGCGGTTCCTCAGAAAACTGGGCACATTACTTCTGGAAGATCCTGCTATACTACTCCTGGGCATATACCCAGAGGATTCCCCAGCATGTAATAAGGATACGTTCTCCACTATGTTCATAGAAGCCCTACTTATAATAGCCAGAAGCTGGAAAGAACCCAGGTATCCCTCAACGGAGGAATGGATACAAAAAAAAATGTGGTATATATACACAATGGAGTACTATTCAGCCATTAGAAACAATGAATTCATGAAATTCTTAGACAAATAGATGGAGCTGGAGAGCATCATACTAAGTGAGGTAACGCAGACTCAAAAGATCAGTCATGGTATGCACTCACTAATAAGTGGATATTGGCCTAGAAAACTGGAATACCCAAAACATAATCCACACATCAAATGAGGTACAAGAAGAAAGGAGGAGTGGCCCCTGGTTATGGAAAGACTCAGTGTAGCAGTATAAGACAAAACCAGAACAGGGAAGTAGGAAGGGGTGGGTGGGGGAAAAAGGGGAGGAAGAGGGCGTATGGGACTTTCGGGGTATGGGAAGCCAGAAAAGGGGAAATCATTTGAAATGTAAATAGAAATACATCAAATAAAAATAAATAAATGAATAAATAAATAAGAAAAAAATAATGTCTTCATATTTTTCTTCGGGTGGCTGTTATTTGCATTCTATTTTCTGATCCTGTCACATGTACACACCGGTAATAGGCTTGCATAGTTTATACATTGTTGTGCCAAACTTCTAAATGCCTTCAATGCCTATGAAATTTTGACTGAAGAGCCCAAGAGTAAACTGAATGGAGTAAAGATTAGCCCCTTCTGGCTACTTATGACTTATTTTGTTCCATAATCCACACTATTATCTCCAGAGTACTGTTGGTACAGTGTATTAATAGATGAGCAAGAATTTCTACATCTTTTTTATTTTGAAGAGAGCTATATTTTACTGTGTAAAGAATAATATGCAAAATACACAATTTTATATTTATTTATAAAATATTGTACAGTGTACAGTTAATCTAATTTCTTTTTATTTTATTTTATTTTATTTTATTTTTTATTCAATATATTTTTATTTACATTTCAAATGATTTTCCGTGTTCTAACTCCACACTCCCCGAAAGTCCCATATGCCCTCTTCCCTCCCCCTGTTCCCCCATCCACCCCTTCCCACTTCCCTGTTCTGGTATTGCCCTATATTGCTGCACTGAGCCTTTCCAGAACCAGGGGCCACTCCTCCCTTCTTCTTGGACATCATTTGATATGTGGATTATGTCTTGGGTAGTCCAAGATTCTAGGCTAATATCCACTTATCAGTGAGTGCATACCATGATTGATCTTTTGAGACTGGGTTACCTCATTTATTATGATGTTCTCCAGCTCCATCCATTTGTCTAAAAATTTCATGAATTCATTGTTTCTAATGGCTGAATAATACTTCATTGTGTATATATACCACATTTTTTTGTATCCATTCCTCCATTGAGGAATACCTGGGTTCTTTCTAGCTTCTGGCTATTATAAATAGGGCTGTTATGAATATAGTAGAGCATGTAAAATTTTCTTAAATATAAAATTGTTTTATATTTTTCTATACACATTTGATTTTGTAATTGGTAGGAAATGTTAATGCTTTGAACATTTATTTCTAATATTTGAGAAGTTAATAAATCCTAATGCCATAGCAGAGGACAATTGGCAGTAGTAGTTTCATGCCTTCTCTCATGGGCTCAGAGGATCATTGTTTGCTTGAGCCAGAGTCCCTTATGTCTCAGGATAGATTCCAATTTACCATACAGAGAAGGACAACATTGAATTTTTATCCTTTCTTACTACCTCCCAAGTGCTGAGATTATAGGCATACATTAGCATGTCTAGTTCATGATGTAAATCAAATAAGACTTTTTTTTTTAACTTTAGTTTTAAAGCTCTGAAGCACTTTAAATTAAGCACTTTTAATTGGCCAGTCTCTTCCAGGACATAAATATGAAGACATCTGAATATGTTTATTTTATGCATTTAGATAAATGGAAGCAGTTGCTTCCATTTGTCTTCTAATAATAAATAATTTTATAGCCAGGAAAGTTTTTTTTCATGAAGCAAATTTTTGTCTAATTTTATCCAAAACAACCAGAAAATTTTTTACATTAATATATCTATAAAAATAATGATTCTGAAAACTTCCTATATGCTGGTGAGCCTATTTCTTAATTTTAATGTTTTATCCTTTTTAGCTTATTTTTATTTTTATTATAATTTTTTATTTTCTATATTCTTTGTTTACATTCCAAATGATTTTCCCTTTCCCGGTTCCCACTCCCCATAAGTTCCCTAAGCCCTCTTCCCTCTGCCCATTCTCCTATCAACCCCCTCCTACTTTTCTGCCCTGGTACAAGCCTTTTCAGGACCAGGGACCTCTCCTTCCTTCTTCTTGGGAGTCATTTGATATGTGAATTGTGTCTTGGGTATTCAGAGTTTCTGAGCTAATATCCACTTATCAGTGACTGTATTCCATGTGTGTTATTTTGTGATTGGGTTACCTCACTTAGGATGATATTTTCCAGATCCAACAATTTGCCTAAGAATTTCATTAATTCATTGTTTTTAATTGCTGCGTAGTATTCTATTGTGTAAATATACCACATTTTCTATATCCATTCCTCCATTGAGAGATATCTGGGTTCTTTCCAGCTTCTTGCTAATATAAATAGGTCTGCTATGAACATAGTGGAGCATGTATCCTTATTACACCAGGTAGTGGTGGCTTCTTATTTTTATAAGCCAGGAATGCCAACCTTGACTTTCTCTCAGTATCTAAAGAGCACATTCTCATTAATTCTATATATTTTCTGTGTAGATGATTTCTAATATTCTGCATGTAAAGTATGTGCTTTTCATGTTTGCTGTCTAGCCTCTTGATAGATGTTTTTATCTGTGTTGAACATTTTGATAAATGTTTAGATTTATTTTCTACAATCTTTCCTATTTACAAACATATTTATATTTATAATTTTTATTAGTAAATATATGCCTCCATGTAAGAAAGCTAACAATTTTTTTGAGCGTAAAAAATAAGTGGTCCATAATTTACTTGAAACTTCTTCACAACAACAGCCATTCAGAAGCTCAATTTTAGGCTTATGGCTCTGCAATAAAATAATTTTATGCATAGGAGTTTTCCTGTTTTTAATTGAAATAAAATTTTAGATCAATTTAGCACTCTATTTATAAAAGCACTCCTAAGCTCTCTCTCTCTCTCTCTCTCTCTCTCTCTCTCTCTCTCTCTCTCTCTCTCTCTCTCGTGTGTCTGTGTGTCTGTGTCTCTGTGTGTGTATACAAAGAAGCTTGAATAGTACTGTGCTATACTACAGAAGTAAGCAGGGGCTTCTGTCAAGCCGAGTAGGCACTCTACCTGGGAGCTGTACACTAGAAAGCATTTAAAGCTATATATATTCTCCATTTGCAGGGTAAAACATTTTAGTCACATACTTGAAAATAACCCAATTGTTATTTCTGCTTCATAGAGGGAAGCCAGTATAACTTGATCAGAAATAGTAAGAAGTAAAATCATAGGGGTTTCTTTGTAATACTTCACTTTATTTTTCCTCACCATGTTAACTTTATTTTCAATCTGATGTAACATTAACAGACAAAGTACAATATACTCGTCTATTAGAGGCATTGTGAAAATAAATGTTAATTACATATTAAAAATATTCTCTTAACTCTGAATATGATAGCCTTTCACACTCAATAATCAACATTTTAAAATCTGTGTCTTAGTTTCTAGTTTCTACGGAAAAATCCAAAGCAAATTAAAGGAGAAAGTAGTTATATTTGGTTAAAAATTATGGGTTCATCAGTTTGGGGAAGTCAAAGTAGGTAGCCAATTAATCATGTTATATCCATGGTCAAGAGCAGAAAACAATGAATTAATATAACAAAGCAAAAGCATGGAGTGCACTCTCCATGCCCATATATGCCAAAATTCCCTACCAAAGAAACATACTAACCATGGTAGATAGGTCTCTACATCTTAATATAACTAAGATAATCTCTCACAGATATCCTCACAATACAGATTAATCTAGACAATCCTTCTTTGAGACATCCTTCTCAGGTAATACTTGAGTATGTCCTTTACAAAGAAAGCTAACTTCACAATGGTCTTAATCAATACTTGCTACATTTTGACTGTGTTATAGTGGTTATCCTAACAGGTATGGGAGGAGGTAAAGTCTTTCTATGGGTTTGATTTGGGTATCCCTGATGTTAACACGAGTAAGAAGGGATGTAAAGAAAAGGAAACCCTGAAACATTGGCATGAGAACATAAATTGCTATGGGCATTATGGAAAATATTAAGGAGGAGGTCAATTAATAGCTAGAAATAAGATTACTTCATGTTTCAACAATCTGGTATCTTTGTTTCCTTTCTGTTGCAATAATAATAATAATAATAATAATGAACAAATGTAACTTGAGGAGGAAAGGATTTATTTTACTTATATGCCTGGTCACACTCCATCTTGAAAGAAAATCAGGGCAGAAACTCTAGTTAGGAATCTGGAGGTAAGAACTGAAGCAGAGATCATGAAGAAGTGCCACATATTGGCTTGCTCCCTCACTTGCTCTGCCTGGTTTCTTATTCTGTTCAGGCCCATCTTCCCAGATATAACACCTACCAAGGTGGGCTCAGCTTCATATATCACTCTTTAACCATAAACATACCAAACAGAATTGCTGACAATCCAGTAAGATGGAAAATTACTGAATTGAAACTACCTGTTCCCAGATTACGCTAAAATATGTCAAGTGGACATGATTAAGTAAGTAAGTAAATAAATAAATAAATAAATAAACCCTGCAATTTAAAGTTTATATCTAAAGAAGAGAACATAATTATTTATAATCCTCTGTACTTGCCTAGTAACTGTAACATGGTAACTTTAGCAATGAGCAAGATGTGGAAACAACCGACAAGACTGTTAATGGCTAACGGCTAGAGAATAATACACACACAAGCCAATCATAAGAGAGAAATCTTATCATTTGTCGTAACATGTGTGAATCATGAATCTGATATCCTATGCATTTAAAGATCCCCAAAATAGAAAAGAAATACTTTATCATCTTGTTTTACTGTACCATCTACAAAGTCAACTCATGGAAGACATGGGTAGTTATTGGGCCATAGGAAATCAGGAACCAGAAGATAGGGGTCTAGAAATAGAAGCTTGTTTTGATGTATAATCTTTAGAGACCTAAGGTCAGCACAGTGACTGCAAAGGACACAAGCCTATAACTGAGGTACTTTGGAGATGAAACAATGTATAAATGACTTACCTTAGTCATCGCAGGACTTGATGTCTCTCCTCAGCACCATGGATAAATTCAACAGCTGCACCAAAGGCACAGTTATGGGGAGGTTGAGAGAGGAAGATGTTTCAGGCCTGCTGAGCAGCTAGTCTGTGCTAACTAGCAAAGGGAAGACAGAGCTGCAAGTCTTTTACTGACTTCTCAAAGGCATATTTCACAGTTACTCATTGGCAGTCCGTGTTGCAGATGAGAAACTGAGTGCCAGGCAATTTCTCTTTTCATTTCAGGTAACCTATCCTTACCCCACAACTCCCAGTCAAATCTATTTTGCATGAGGAATTTTCTCTTGAACCATAGACTTCAACATTTTACCATGATATGTCTGAAAGGTTTTATTTTGTTCCATGTTCACAACCTGTGTCAAATGTATTCCATGTGGAAGCTTTCAAAATTTTGTTCAGCTTAGAAAGCATTCCTTACCTGTTATTTCTCTTCATCCCTTGAATATTCCCCATTTCTAAAACTCTCATTACTAGGTAGGATATGAGTTGGAAGAAATAGTCTATGGATCTCATCTTTGTTATAAGATCATCTTCCCTTTTCCATTGTAATCATATGAATTCTGTTAGCCTTCTACTTAATGCATTTGGTTCCCCATTGCAAGGAATATTTTTCCTGATGTTCCCCTTTAATACAGAAGTACATACGTTGTTGCTTTCTCTAGCAACCCTGTCCTTTCTTTATCTTACTCTACCTCTCCCTTCCCTTCTTGTTTCCCACCCTCCTTCCTTCTCTAGCATAAATTTTCAATTTTCCTTTTAATTTTTAACTTTGTTTGTTAAAGGCAATATCCTCTTGAATATAGTTGAAGCCTTAGATTTCTGTAGCATTATTTCTCCAATACTTTTGGATTTTTACAGCCAAAAGGCCAGCAGATAACAAAGGGTATCTTTCTCTACTTTCTAAAATTCACAAATATAATCCATTCAACAAAAGAGGACAGAATATTCATCACCATCCCTCTTTGCACAAAGGAGGAAAGAGACCTCCTGTGAATTTTCCAGTTGTCTAGAACAATCATTTTTCTTCTTGTAATATGTAACAAGAAGTGGGAAATAAAAAAATACAAAACAAAGAAAACATGCTAAGTGAGTGCCAAGATCTTATGCCTAAATTTCTTTATATTGATAGTCTTTGTCTTGTTTGAAAAGCCAAACAAATGATTTGTGTACACAATACACAGACCTTCAAAAAGACTAGCTATTAATAAAATAAATGAAACTCTGAATGTAAAATGTGAAACTCTTGGTGCTAAAAAACAACAAGTATTTCAAGTACAAATCAAACTGAAATCACAGAAATTCTGCAAGGAGCAAGATAAACATATAACAAAACTTCACAACATTGTGCATCTTATTAGATTATCATTCACATATATATTATATTTAGTTTCATTTTTCTTTTTAGTTTCAAACCAGATTTTCTCTGAAAACAAACAAACAAACAAAAGGAAAAATCCTTAGGGTATTTTTAAAAGTAAAAAGAGCTGTGTCTTGTTTACAAATGTCAGTTTATTTATACCAAAGTACTGGGACAAATTATCCTAGGTTTCTGATAAAAGAGGATGACTTTAGTTCATTTAAGCTGTTTATCTGATTATAATTTAAAAAATCCACCCACTAGCCCATGAAAACAAGAAACAGGGCCCCATTTCTTGCTTAATATAAGGAAAGCTTCAAATTCAGAGCTTTACGGACTCTTGGTATTTCTCTTGTGAGGAGACATATTTAAGTATTCATTTTGGCCTTCTCAAATCACAATCATCTTTCACTTTCCATTTCAATTACTTTAGCCAGAATCCAGAACTCCAGGGCATTTTGACTCTATCTGGGAAACTTCTCATCATGGATCAATCTTATTCCAATATTGCTATCCTCAGGTCAATTTATAAACAAAGTCATACTTTACCTCTCTCCCAGTCTCTGAGCAAGCACATGGCAGACTCTGGAGTGTCTCAGATCTCTTTCCTCTCACTACCTGTCACTCCCTACACTCAACAGCTGTTACTGATCTTTTATCATTCATGCTTTATGGAATTTCAAATATATCTTTGTGAAATACCTAGTTGTGGCATTTGTCTGCTTATAGATTTTCAATTACTTCTCTTTGTTCATAAAAAGAAACACCTCCATAAGCAAAAGAATTATCTTTCCTACCTTTCACAGCTATATCATATACCTGTTCTGGTCATAATGACTTTATGCCAGTTACTAGAAGTTTCATGTTTTTCTCATTCCACATTTCTGAAAGCACTAGCCCTTTATAATAGGGCCCTATTATTCTATTTACAAAAAGACACATACTCCAGGAGACAGAATCAATGTCTTGCTCTCACTCACCCATAACAGATACTACTCATATTTACCACTAAGCATATCCATAAATGAAAGAGCACATGGCCAGATATTTATTTTTTCTTCTTCTACCCCAGGAAATGAGCCCCAGGAGAATAAACGTTTTATGTTTTTTTCTGTACAGGGGATTGAACCCAAATATTCATATAATAGGCAAATATTCTACCACTAGGCCACATGGCTAGCCAAGGAAATTACCTTCTTGCATGTTCACTTTCAGGTCTACACAGATTCTTTTCATAGACAGAAGGGCAAAATACAGATTTACTGAATATATAAAACAAGTTCAAATATCAAAAATTACTTAATGCTACACTGAAATAAGGACATAATTCTTTACAAAGAGCTATAAACACTAGCCCAAGGCTAAGGAAATTTAATGGATCTTAAGAAAACCTGAATATGACTTAGATATCAATTCTCAGAACTATGTTATCAAATATGCAGGGTTAGGTAAACAGCATGATGAATATACAGATGCAGCAGTCCCATTAACAAGTTAGTTAAAGCTAAGAACATATCTGGCACAATGGCATGCAGTTGATTTGGGGTTGATCATTCATTCCTCACTGAAAAACAAACAAAACAAAACAAAAACAATGAATGCAATTAAAAGACTCAACAGAAAATTATTGAAATTTGGCTTCCACTGTGTGGCATACCTGAAGTCACAGCAAAATAATTAATAAATGTCTCTAGAAATAAAATTCACTTTTTTTTACTCCATATTCTAAGAATTTTCTTTCATGTTTTTATTGTAATTTATTGGTTTGTTTTTACCAGACCACATGGCTCAGACTGATCTAAAATGCATCATGGATCTCAAGTTGGCCTAGAACTTATAATTCTCCTGCCTCAGCCTCTTAAAATGAGAATTATAGGAGAGCATTACCATGTTGACATTCTCAAGTTGGTAACTGCTATGCAATGTGTTCTTTTATATTAAACACCAGCTTATTTAGAACCTTAAGGTTTGACACTTACTTTTCAGTCTTTATCTCCTGTTGCCCTTCTCAGTTAATTAATGGTTTTAATTCAAGTGACTGTCAATTGCTTCTACCTCCAACATTTATTATAATGCATTAAAGTGCAACACGCTTCTGGTTTCTTTAGAGACTCAGTTGTATCATGTGATGTTTTTCTGGAAACTGTCTTATAAGAAGATTTGTTGCTGAGGCAGAAAATTAAGAGTATGTTTTGCTGATAATAGACATGTAATGCTTTTCTGGAAGCTGTCAGGAAAAGGGGTATCTGAAGTTTTTGCTAGAGTGGACACTTGCAAGAACACATTTTATTTGGATAGGCATAAGTATACCCCAACAGACAGTGGACAATGAAGTGTGGCATTGGTTCACCTTGCTACTCTTTGCTGGTCATCTTTGGGCTTTGCTGATGCTGGTCTTCACTGATAACACTTAGGCTTTGGCTTACCTTGCTTTCTTCACTGATCATTATTTGTCATGAATTCATAGAGAGACATGTACCAACAAACTTCTGGTGGTATTCTGGAAGCTTCTTGCCTTCTTGCCACTTTTGACGAATCAGGCTGATTGGCAGAGCCTCGTGTTTTGTTTTTTTTTTTCTGAATCAAACTACCACTGCTGATTCATGAATGCTGATTCATGGTATTTCAGGTTGGATAAAGCTACCGCTTCTGATTTGTATGAACTGAACTGCTGTTATCCTGCAGTGGAGAACAAAATCACCCCAAGAACTATTTCTAAACAGGTCCACATCTTCCTTTGCCCTATTAACCTCTGCTTTCCATTATCTCTGGTGGGTGGTAGGCTAGACGGGATGGTAAAGGATTTAGGAACTCACATTAAAGTAGGTATTGGAAAATATAACCCTACTATGCACATGTATGGACTCATAGACAAAATGCAATGTAACTGGAAGTTACTGAGAACAAAAAATTAAAATTAACTTTAGTAATGTGATTTTTTTATCTTTTACTTTAAATTCTTCATTAACAACTAAGGTAACTATGCATTTGACTCATTGGTTATTTCCAAAGGAATATTATCAAAGTAAACATAAGAAATAAGGGAGACTTGAAAAAGTACAACAACAACAAGCAAGCAAAAAAAAAAAGAAATGAGAAAAGAAAATCTGACTTCATTTCAGAATTCAAGAATAAGAATTATTAATAGCCACGTCCTAATGTTAACGTTATATAAATATCCAAAACAAGTAGGTCAAGGCTAAAAATAAATGAAGGCAAAGTTTGTCAAAGGTTACACAAAATGGTAAAAATTAAACATATGGCTATGTCAAAAGCACCTTAGTCTTGTTTAGATCAGAAAGAAATCGAAGGGAACAAATGCCATCCATTCCAAATAGCTTTAAAACTAAAAGAGAGTATTGTGAATAGCGGTTTAGAGATCTTCCAGTCTACAAATCAACTGCAAAAGGTCCTTTTATTTATTTTTTCTCATACAACACACTGTTGCAATAGTTGTCTGTAAAAGCAGAGAAAGGTAAATGTTCAAAACACTTGACAGATCATCCACTTAATGTGAAATGCACAGGGCAGGCACCTGTGATAGCCTTCACAGAAACATGTCTAAACTCAACTCTTATGGGTTTCATATTCTTTCCAGTGCTCTGTAGTACTGATCCTCAATGGTCGTCGAAAACAGGCTTATAAAACCCAACAGTTATCTTAGGCAGAACAAAAAAGGTAGATCATCATAAACTAACGCAAACTATGCTCACATATTTTATATTTCTTGATATTTGTTTTTTGTTTTATTTTGATTGTACAGAACTAGGTTTTGAAAAATGACCTTGCACTTGTGATGCAAGCAGACCACCACTAATCTATCACAAGCCCTTGAAAATTAATATCTGAAATATTTTAAGGTTCACTGGGGAGAATTAGAGATGTAGATTTTTTTGAATTTTGATGAGAAATTTCTCTATTCTTTGTCTTCTAGTGACACTATTTTGGAAATTAGTAGAATATGGAGAAAGTGAGTCTCACCAGTAGAAGTAGGACACTGGGGTTGTCCAATCCTACAACATTTCTACTGGTTGCTTTCTGACTGCAAGTTCGATGTGAAGATCCACCCCTGCTATACCACCACAGTAACTGGAAGTTTAGATTTTCCCCCAGACTCTTTGGACTTGTGATGCTTATATGGCAAGAGGCTAAGAATGGAATAACAGTATTAGGAAGGGTGATTGATCCAAGTTACCAAGAGGAAGTTGGATTGTTTCTTCACAACAGAAGTAAGAAAATTTATGTTTAATATGCAAGAGATCCTTTAGGGTATGGTGTCTATTGGTCTGACCATAGCCTGTGGTTAAAGTCAATGGAAAACTACAACAACCTAATTCAGGCAGGATGACAAAAGGCATATACCAGCCAGAATGAAGGTATGGGTCACTACTCCAAGAAAAGAGGCAAGATCTGCTGTTGGACTTGCTGAGGGTGGAAGAAAAACAGAACTGGCAGTAGAAAAAGAGAGTTTTTAATATCAGCTAAGGTTATGTGGCCAATAGGAAAAATGAAGATTACAACTGATGGAACTGCCTCTGCAATATTTTGTTGAGTATGTCTTTGTACAGATACATTGTGTTTTATTTCCTTGATTTCTTTATCATTTAATGTAACCTAAATTAAGAGAATATCAGTGGTTATCTTTTAAGTTTGAAATACTAAACGATTGTTCCTCCAAAGCATTGACATTTATTTTAAAATTGATAATTTGTTTGTGATTGTAGGAGGGATAGTTATATCATGTTAGGAGTGACTACAACCCAATTAAATAAATAATACATTTGTGATTATATGTAGGGGAGTCATGTTAGGTGTTATTATGTTCTGG
This sequence comes from Apodemus sylvaticus, assembly GCF_947179515.1. NCBI lineage: Eukaryota > Metazoa > Chordata > Mammalia > Rodentia > Muridae > Apodemus > Apodemus sylvaticus. Next base: position 137,213,445 of record NC_067473.1, on the reverse strand, counting down.
TTATTGTTTTTATTTGGAAGCTAAACATGCCCTAAGGAGATAAGATTGTGAAGCAAGCTGACAAGGGGTTGACTTATGGTGGCTATTCTGGATTGTCAACTTGATTAGCTGGAATTAACTGAAACCCATGTGTCTGGGTAAACCTATGAGAGATTTTTGTTTTGTTTTGTGCTTTTTGTTCTTGTTGTTTGTTTGTTTTCCCTAATTAAATCATTTGAATGGGAAAGGCCAATCTTTATTCCAGATCATAGGTCAGAAGATCCACCTTTAATCTTAGCCACATCTTCTACTGACAGCATGTATAAAAGACAGGGAGAAGGAAGTCAGCCTTCTCTGCCCTGCTTGTTCATTCGCTCTGGCTACTCCATTTCTTTACTGATTCTACAGCTTATTTCTTTTGTTTTATTCGATATATTTTTTATTTACATTTCAAATGATTTCCCCTTTTCTGGCCCCCCAATCCCCAAAAGTCCCATAAGCCCCCTCCCTCCCCCTGTTCTCCCACCCACCCTTTCCCACTTCCCTGTTCTGGTTTTGTCCTATACTGCTACACTGAGTCTTTCCAGAACCAGGGGCCACTCCTTTGTTCTTCTTGTATCTCATTTGATGTGTGGATTATGTTTTGGGTATTCCAGTTTTCCAGGTTAATATCCACTTATAAGTGAGTTCATACCATGATTGATCTTTTGAGACTGGGTTACCTCACTTAGTATGATGTTCTCCAACTCAATCCATTTGCCTAAGAATTTCATGAGCTCATTGTTTCTAATGGCCTACAGCTTATATCTTATGATTCTTCCATATATTGCAAATCAGTAGAGACAGCCATCCTTACATACTGAACAACTACTGGACACTTGAGCTTATATAGATTTTTTTGTACGTTCTGCTCTTCTGAAGAAACTGGACTAATACATGTATCTACCCTGGAGGCTTACATTTGCCTGATTGTTTTGGAAGCCTCAGTTAGGTATCTAACTCAAAATCCTTTAATGGAGAACAGAACCATATTTGAACAATGTAAGAAACCACATAGTAATTTATTTTCATGATCATTCCCTAGTCATGTAAGAAACTTTGAAAATGTGTGTGCAAAACTATTAACAGAAAACAATGATAGATGGTCAATTTCTGGAACTAAGACAGAATTTCTTCCACCAATACTTTTCTCAGTGTCCTATCTTCAAGTCTTTCTGTTGTAAACTGTTTGTAGAACAGAAAATGAAATGTTTAATATTGCCCCATCTCTCTCTCTCTCTCTCTCTCTCTCTCTCTCTCTCTCTCTCTCTCATCTACCAGGATCTGTGTTTGTTATAAGGCTTTCAAACATCTTTCATTTCACATTATGTTGCATGGCCAAGATTCAAGGACACAAGTATAAAATCTTGCCAACTTCTACTATATTGAATCCAAAGACTCATTTTGTACTTCAGGCTTTCAGGATGAGGCTACACTCTGATTCACTATCAATGAAACCATCCTCTGTAATTTAGAGGGCTTTTTTTTTTCATTAATTTCAATGGGTTTCTGAGAATTTCATGTAAGTATGTGCTTATTCATCCAAGTTTCTTGAACGAAAACAATGATTTATTCTGTACCTACTTATGAAAGACAATTAATTTCTGAGAATATGCAGAGGAAAAAGTTTATAAGCCAATAAGTAAATAATTCAAGATAAATGTTACTAAATTTTTCAAAAAATGAAATTACAGCAGATGTAGAAAATAGTCTCAAATATTTTATTTCATCTTACTTTTATATTCTCAGGGTTGAATCTTGATTACAATGATTTGCTTCTCCTCTGCTCTGGCCTCAATTTTCTTCTCTCATTGTCTTGTATTCTTCAGATTCTTGATATCATATATGGCAAGACTAACTTTTTAAGTTCAGAAAAGAGCTTCTAGAACTATAGCCTGTGTAAGTCTCAAACTCCTGACTGCAAGAAAAATACATACTTCCAGCTAACAAGTCAAGCTTAGATCTTAATTAGCTTAATAAGTCCCTCAGTCACTAAACAGCAAGCTCAGATTTTGAACTCATAGATTATACTTGAGTGGTTTCTAATGTTTAATTTCCTTCAACATCTTAAAGTTCCTCTTGCTCTGAAAACACCTTCCATCAGACATCTTTTTCAAGCTGCCTTACTTCAATCTCAATTAGTATCATTGACTCTCTTCTTATGACTTTAAGAGATATTTGCATACACATTGCTTTCCCACCTATTTTATTTCCCTCTTGGTTACATGTCTTCTTCCTATCTTTCCAATCCATTTATTAAAAGGCTTTTCCTTCTAACAATCCATCACTCATACGCTTTACCCAATTTTCATTTTTATTACCCACCAGGTTTTGCATAATCTATTTTGTCATGTGACTATGTTTATTATTTTCATTTCAAGAATATTTCAATTTGTCTTTACATTGTGTAGCATCAACTGCAGATCTGACAGCAGAACTTGCTATTTTTGACTTAAGATAAAATGGAGAAACAGGCAATGGTTTTTCACATCTGTAGTTCCAGAATTTTCTGTAGTCCCAGTGTTTGAGAAAGTGGTGCAGGAGGATTAGAACCCTCAGGCCAGCCTTAGCTACATATCATGTGCAGGGTTCTCTGGGCTACACGAAAACTTGCCGCAAACATTGAAAACTAGCCACCCAATGCATAAAAGATGCAAGTGGCACAATGGCAGGACTCAGAATAGAATCTTCTTTGAAACATGATGGCAGAAGAAGGTTGAAAAATAAAACAGGGAAATTCCTAGGAACAGAGGAAAGAATACTATTTAAATAACTTTTCATAATCTGAAGCAAACTCCTCACTGAGCTTTGAGGAGGATAGACTATACTCTACACAGGACTGGATATAAACATGTCCCCTCCCAGGGGAGAAGGCATCGAAGCTAGGCTATGAGATAGATGGTCACAATATGGCTGCATTCAGGAAGCAGAGAGCAATGGGTTGAGTTGCCCAGCTCATTTTCTTCATTTTTATTCAGTATTGGGACCACATCCCATCAATATTGTCAACCAAAAAAACCTCTTTAGAAACACCCTCATAAACATATCTGAGACATATTATCATGGTGAGATTCTAAATCTAATCAAGTTGACAATGAATGACAACCACCTCATATAGGCAAAGATACACAAATGGGGAATACAAATGTCTTCAAAATGACTCAAAGACTCATAAGCATTCCATGAGTCCAGACATTTTTAGTCCAAATAGCAAAGACTATTTGATAAGTCCTGGTGATTTACATATTTCATCACTTTCCTAAGGAAGGAGTAGATCATTATTTCACAGCAGGACACTAGCTAAGCCTTTATCATGGTAGTATTATATTGTGAGAACTTCAGAACAGAGAGAATAAAATTAAAATATTTTGATGTATTGAGTGGTTTATTTGCTGACTACACTGAGTTCCTTCTTTTTCATATTTATTTCCCCTTATCCAAAGCAAAATTAAGCTAACGGTGTACCGTAAATATCATAGACTTTTGCAAGCAAGTGAATGTCCAAACTAGGGTTCAAAGGCTAGTGGATTTCCTATTCTGATTATCCCCAGGTGTATAATCAGCACTACAAACTACAAATCTGATCAATGTTATTGCTTACTGCTGCCACACGATGGCGCTGCTTATGGGTGCTGTTAATAATCTGGGCCTTTGTCACAAAGAACACCTGCTCATGTGTACATTCCTTCCATGGCTTTATAAAGCCTGTGGAAGATGAAACCATTTTCCAAATGATAAGCTCATAGAAGATAACCATTATTTAGGCCTCCAAGATTTTCCAGGCTTAGTTACATTAATTACACAAGCGGCCACCAAGCAACAAGGTGTGTTAACAATGAGACTGGAGTGTCTCTGGTTGGTATCATTTCGCTCTAAAACCATCTGTTTTGCCTCTAAACAATGACATAACTACCCATATCCATAGACCCAGCTTTTCTTCTCCACAAATACTGAGGACTATTAGACTATTTACAGCAACCCATATTTTTCAGTAATCTTCTCAGGAGGGAGTAGATCATGAACTGTTAATTCTCATTGCAGAAATCAACAGAGGCTTCCTCATGCCAGCCTGCTGGTGAAAGGCCACCAAAACAGAGACATCAGGATCCGCTTATTCTTAATTGAACCTTGCTGGCAGGTAGTGTTCTGACTCCACACTAAAATTATGTTCAGTGTTTTGGTGGAAAATTAAAGGACCCCCAAGCAAAAGATACGGTGAAACCCACTGTAGACTGGCAGGTCAAGCAGTGCTCTTCTGAGGAAATGACATTTAACCTGAGATCTTAATGGTGAACCAGAATTACCTATGGGCATCTCCAGCAGAGCCTGGGTCAGTCAGACACTTATTTGATGTGCTAAACAAAAGGACAACTTTGTTGCATAGGAAAGATCAAAAGGAGAGAAAGAGGCATAGATCACAGGAAGCTTGGACTAAATGGTTTTCAAAATACTGAAAAATTATCATCTCTAGCAGTCAATGCCCATTGGCAACCAAGAGTCAAAGCAGATTCCTTTAAAATTAGTCTTCAAAAAAGTTAAGAGGCAAAAAATAAAAAAAAAACCTAAAGGTATCTCATACAATACACAGATGGTACCTTTTGCTGTAATTAAAAATCTTTTGTAAGCTCTTCCTACGGCATCCATGTGTCTCTGCTCTCACAAAGTTACTGCTGAGACACAGATCAGGTATTTGTATGTCCTGTGGCATCAGGTGCCCTACTTCCGTATAAATGATACTTAAGCTCCAAGGTCAGAAGGTAATGGGTCAGGCATCTGAGTCAAATCTTTTCTGCTGCACAGGAAAACATTAATTCAGGTAGGTAATCACTAGCATAGGGAGGCCAAGATATGGAATTCACATTTAAAATCAGCACTGTGCACATAATGAGACGATTATGTGCAAGGCTTACTATATTACATTTCCATGCTTTCTCTGAAAACAAATCTTTCAAGAGAAAAATAATTAAATGAACATGAATGACAAGATGCTAAAGCCTATGATACAAAGCGACACTTGACAAATTTTGCAAAGGCATTTCAACAGAGAAGGAAAGCCATGGCATGATAAAATATGTTACTGTCTATTTAGGTTGTCCCTCTCTGGATAGTCTGCTATAGAAGTCAGGGAGACTAGTGATTTCATTTCCTCTATACTTCTTTCTCTCTCAGGGATCACATAGAGGGTGATTAAATGGCTTTTCTTTATTGTTTGTTATGTTTGCCTCTTCCCACAAATTGTGGGTGGTTCCCATGGGAACCTCTGGACATGCTATAAGAGAAAAACAGATCACAAATAGTCATTCACATCTTTCCTGACAGCAGAATACTTTTTTCCCTCTTCCTATAGAAGCAATATTTAAGGACATTTGAATCCAAGATATAGGAAGTAGGTCTGTTTTGTTCTTAGTATTCTATACCTATCCAAAGGAAAAACACCATGGAAATGGTTTCACTCAAAAGAAAGCAATCTAAAGTTATTTGGACACAAACTCAAAAAGATTATACTAGAATATCTCCGGAGTTTAAAAGAATTTGAGCTAGTCTTTCAATCAGAGTTCTGAATGGAGTAGAACCAAAACATTTAAAATGGACAAAACTGATTACATCTACAATATCGAAAAATGCATATGATCACTTCATAAGACTGCAGAATGTAAACTTTAGTTACATTGCAACAGGAAATCATATTGCTCAATGATGATTTATGTTACATAAGGTATAGTGGGAGAGAAGCTATATAAAAGATTCTGAGTACATGTATGCATTTCATTTGACAAGAGGAACTTTCCTAAACTCTACAAATGAAAGATGCTATGATACTCCTTCTAGTACTATTATAACTTTGTACAATTTAAGCATAGCTTCCCTGTGTTTCCCACATGTACATTTCTAATAATTGCCAACATCATCTCTCACTAAAGAGAGAAAAAAGCCCTGCAATTGTACTGCCCAATTCTATCTTTTCTATTTCTTTTTTATTGGATAATGTTATCCTCTTTACTACCCCCTTGGAACTCCCCCTATCTCATCTCCTCTCTCCCTTCTTCTATGAGGTTATTCCAACACACACCTGCCCATTCCTGCCCTCCTGCCCTCGAATTCCCCTAAACTGGGGCATTGAGCCTTCACATGACCAAGGGCCTTTCCTCCCATTGATGCCTGACAAGGTCATCCTCTGATACATATGTAGCTGGAGCCATACATATGTTTAGGTTTAGTCCCTGAGAGATCTGGGGTGTCTGGTTGTTTGATATTGCTGCTCTTCATATGGAATTGCAAACCCCTTCAGCTCCTTGGATCCTTTCTCTAACTCCTTCATCAGGGACCCCATGCTCAGCCCAATAGTTGGTTGTGAGCATCTGCTTCTGTATTTGTCAGGCTCTGGCAGAGCTTCTCAGGAGACAGATATATCAGGCTCCTGTCAGCATCCATTTCTTGGCGTCCCCAATAGTGTCTGGGTTTGGTGGTTGTATTTGGGATTGATCCCCAGGTGGAGCATACTACCCAGTTTTCATCCAGTCCTCCCTCCACACAGCAATATCAGTAATCTATAAAACAAACAGGTGGCTTCTAACTCAAGTAGCTCTTGCCTTACTCAGATAAAGGATGCCCCCCTCACCCAGCCTCAGTTTTTGTAAGTACCATTGTTGAATATCTGTATTCTCCTTCCCAGAAAACTTGAAAAATTATTAATTCCATCTTGAATTATGGTGCTTCTGTATTCATGCTTACCACTAACTTTAGTCAGGTTTTAGTACCCAGTATTCCCATGAGACTACATGTAGCAGGGCAGACAGCCATCAAATCCAGTTCTCAGAAACTGCCTCTCACGTAGCAGATTCCTTTCTATGCCTTCATATTGTTTCACTCCATCAAGATTTTTGGAAAATCTGCTTCCTTCTGCCTCACTCATACATATCTTTTTTTAGATTTATCAAGATAACCTTTGGCTACCTTCAGTATTATAGCCACCCACTCGGCAGCTATCTCGTGGATTTAAATACCAGTCAGATACCAAATGACTCCAAAGTTTTGTCCATGTGTCATTCTACTACTGATTAGAAGCCTTTACAGTCAACTTAAACCTTAACTTCACTGGGTAGACTAAAACTCATATGGGGTAGTGTGGGGTCTAGAGATCACAGATGGGTTCATGGGGAAAAATCTTCAAGTTATAGACCTAGTCATACTTAGTAGGCCTGACCCTGACTTCCCTGCTTTCCCTGGGGTTAAAGCTAAATATTAGACAGTGAGAAGAAACAATTCTCATACTGATGCAAAAAAATAAAAATAAAAACCAAACAACCCCCCCACACACACACCAAAAAAAAAAAAAAAAACCCAACCCAAAACCAAAAACCAAACCAAACCAAAACAAAAAAACGTAATTAGCTGAGCCTTAACCTATTCTCTCAATCTAAACCCTAATGAATGACCTGTCAGATAAAGGCATTGCTACTTCTATGTGGAATCACCTGCTTCCATCTCTCATCATACTTTAGCACCACTAGGAATATAGGCACGCTCCTATGCACATTGCGTGGGCATCCAGATTTATACTTGTGTAACAATCTCTTTACCCAGTGAGCTACCTCCCCAGCGATCAAATTATATTTTAAAATTAAAGATAACTTTTCCACCCTATTCCCTAGGCTCCTGCAAAAGGTTGGAGAGCTGGCCCTGAGGTCAGAAGAATGGAAGAGGTCAGAAGATGGCCCTGTCCATCACTGGCTGTAGCACGTGGGAAAGCAAGCCCTGCACTTCCCCTAGGCTGAACAGGAGAGCTAGCTTAGTGGCAGAGGTACAGGTGAAGGAGCCTGGACGACCTGTGAGCAGGAGAACTGCCCATGCCCCTTGCCAGCAACATCATTGGGTGAACTAAGCTTGTGCAGTGCTGTAGAACTTACCCTGGTGGTTCTGGCCCAGGAGTGCTGATGGGTTGAGCAACTCAGCTACCTCTCGGGTCCAGATCCAGGGCTTTGAATTGCTCAGCCTTAACATCCATCCCATTTATGGTTTTCTTGGGCACATGAAAGGGGCTGGTCCTACAGATCCAAAGCTGAGGGGCTCCATGACACTGAGCAACAACAGGATATCCTAGAGGGATCCCCTGAGGATCCAGTATTGATAGTGCAGCAGAAGCCAGAGGCCTCAAACCAGACCAATGACACATTGAAAAAAAAAGCACAAGTAAAGCCCTGAGGGTCAGCAGAAAGAATGGAAACTGGCAATCTTTGGAGGTAGAAGGTGGGGGAACCCTCTCAAATGCATCAGAGACCTGGGAGGTGAGAGACTCTCAGGACTCAAAGGGAGGTACCTTTAGACAGTGAGAAGAAACAATTCTCATACTGATGCAAAAAAATAAAAATAAAAACCAAACAAACCACACACACACACACACACACACACACACACACACACACACACCCAACCCAAAACCAAAAACCAAACCAAAACAAAACAAAACAAAAAACCTAATTGGCTGAGCCCAACAGTAGGATGAGGGAACAAGTAGAGTCCACCACCAGTAAAAAGAGTGAAGGGATGGGGTTGGCATCCCACAGTCAACTCTGACCTTGGAATTGTGCCTGTCTGAAAGACCTGCAGGAACAAAAATGGAGAAGAGCCTGAAGTTAAGGAGATCCAGAGACAGGCCCAAATTGAGATTTAGCTCAGAAAGAGGCCCCATAGCCTGACACTATTACTGAAGCTATGGTGTGCTTACAAATAGGGGCCTATCATGACTGCCCTCCAAAAGGCCTAACAAGCAGCTGAAAGAGTCAGATGCAGATACTTATACCCAACCAATAGACAGAAGCTGGTACTCCTTGTCATTGAATTAGGGGGAAGCTGGAAGAAGCTGAGGAGGAGAGCGAGCCCACAGGAAGATGAGCAGTCTCAACTAACCTGGACCCCTGGGATCTCTCAGACACTGAGCCACAAATCAGACAACACACACCAGCTGATATGAAGCCCCCACACATACACAGCAATGGACTGCTGGGTCTGGACTCAGTCAGAAAAGATGTATGTAATTCTTGAGAGACTTGGGGCCCCAGGGAGTAGGGAGGTTTGGTGGTGTGGGAGTGGGGACATCTTAGAGATGGGATGGGGGAGGGGGGGCAGAGGGGGAAGTCAAGGGTAGAAGGTGTGGGATGTGGAACAGTTGGAAGGTGGACCCAGAGGGGGATAAAGTCTGGACATTAAAAGAAGATTAAACAATTTTATAAAAAGAAAAGAGAAAGATTTGGAAAAAAGTCTATACTGTGAGACACATTGTGACACATTACAGTTTCCATGACAATAGGTTTTGTTTGCTTGGGTTTTTTTTTTTTTCATTTTTCTTTTTCTGTCTTATTTCACTTTATTCTGTGGGAGATGTAGCAAGTGTTGAGGTTAAATATGAAAGTTGGGGGGAGCTAAGTGATGAATTGGGGTGAATGATGTGAAATTCACAAAGATTCAGTAAAACTAAATTAAATAAATAAATAAATAATAAACACCAAGATTCTTCCTCCCAGAGAGGAGACAAAACAAACCTTACTAGCCTATTATGAAAACAAAACAAAAACAACAAACAAACAAAAAAAGCAACTGCATTGAAGGGAAGCCCAATTTCAGGTAATTAAGAGGGAATATGAGTTGAGTGTTTAAACAGAATGTTCCCATTTCAGTCAAGCTTAAAACTTGTAGGAGAGACATATTTCCTTCCAAGATATATATGCTTGAGAACTTTTTAAAGAGTGAAAACAAAAGTAAATAAATAAATAAACTTCTGTTGCTCAGTTTAGCTTGACTAACTCATTCATTAGTAAAACATTAAAACATTAATGAAGAATAAAGAAGCCAGGTATACAGGTTTCAAATTCTTAAGTGCACACTGGGGTAGCTGTGTATAACCCTTTGCATAAGCCACAGGGGAGGTTTGCTGGAAAAATAGTAAGAATACCACACAGAAATAGATTTCCCTAACAGAGATAAACACAAAACAGAAACAACATATGTTCTCTACCTGGATACAATTACTTACAGTTTCAAAGGTCAGAGGAAGCCAAGGGGAAAGAGACCTTCTAATTTTCTGAGTACCAATGTTGGTACCAATTAACAGCAATGACAGTGATATGCTGTGAATTATGGAAAGCTAGAAACAAGGATCTTAAAATCTGTCAATGTGAAATCTGATAAACATGGAAGAAAATGGTCTTTTCCCCTAATTTACATACTACCTATCCTGCCTGTGCATTGAGTCTACCCAAAATTTCTTATGCTTCTTTTTAGAAATAAGTTTAAAAATAGTGTATTATTAGTTTATGATATAAATAATAAAAATTATCATTTCACTAATGCAAGTAATGCTTAACCCTTACCATTCCATTATAAGGTTTATAGTGAAGACAAAGAAACAGAGGTAGGTTTTCTGCAGACATTCTCCTTAACTACAGAGTTTGGTCCAGAGAACAAACTTTGACCCTTACAGTAAATGCTTCCTAAAGCAAGGAGTCAATTTACAAAGTGCTTGCAATTTGTCAAGTATAGAACACAGCATTTATTAGACTACTGGCCTTGTAGTGTCTAGAAATATTCCTATCTTTCTAACTAGACATTTTAACTACAGTCCTACATATGTCCACTTATCTACATAACATAATTGGACAGACAGACACATAAAGATGGGGAGAGCAAAAAAGACAGAGGTGGCATTAAATTTGCCAGGCCCCATACTTTATGGAAATTTGTACAAACCCTGGAAGATTGGCATGAGAGCATGCAGTCCCCCTCTCTCTTATCTGGTTAGCAGGGATCAGGCCTTTGCTTAGGTTATCAGTATGAAAAACTAACAATACACAAATCAATCAACTAGTAGCCTACAAATGTGGGTCTGACATTTTCACTAACTAGTCAGTTCATTGTAACTCTCTATCCTTATACTTAGTTTAATTGCTTACATGAGCATAAAGAAAAAAAATTAATACACTTGACCCAGAGAAGCATCAATACAGCAGGTTGGTTGAAAAAAATTAAGACATAATTTCAAGGCATATTTCCTGTGTCCTGAGGGAAGTTTCCTTTCTAATAATGAAGGTCTCCAATTTGCGCACATAACCCTGCAGGTGCTCTTAGAATGTTGCGAAACCGGAAAGCATGGTGTATGGGTAATGAAGAATGCATGAAGCTCTAACTGACCATTTAGAATCAGGGACAGAGTTTTCAATGTATCTCTCTCCTGACAAGCATTTCCATTTAACCTCCCTTCATATGAATCCAGTGCTCTGCTTTAAAAAACCATGCCAAGAAAGCACACACCTCAGAACAGGGCTTCAAACTAAAGAGTCTTTACAATGGAAGTACCTTCTGCGTTACTTCCATGCTGACCCAACCTGAGGGCCAGCATGAGGCAGATGGAACATTTCTTCAATGATGAAAACAATCTATAGTTGACCCAAGAACATCACTCATATGAAAATTTACCTGGTTTACTCTAAGTCACAAAAAACAAATTTCTCCCATTACGGCAGAATCAATACAAAATACAAAGTATTTTGTAAGAAAGATTCAGTAAGAAAATTAACGGAGATTCGCTTGGGAGACACTACTAAGTGTGTATGGGGGTATGGGAGGAAGGGGGAAAAGAGAGAGAGGAGAGAGAGAGAAAGAGAGACAGAGACAGACAGACAGAGACAGAGACAGAGAGACGGAGACAGAGACAGACAGAGAGACAGAGACAGAGACAGAGAGGAAAGTGAAGCAGAGAGGCTGAGAGTGAGAGAAATGAGCAGAAAAACCGAGAGAGCAAAAGAGAGACAGACAAATATCATAGGAAGGAGGAGATGTAATGTTACATTGACATGCAAAAATAATTCTGATAGGCGTTCGGAAGCATTAAACTTGAACCTCATAGATTATCACATTCGTCCTTGACTTTTGCTTGTCTCTGATCCAGATTATTAACACATCATAATACAATATAAATGTCACATATTTGAATTGTCCCAAGGCATTTAGTCACATGAATAGAGAGACATTAACATTTACTGACTCATTGAATTTAATCATCAGGTAATTATTAAGTCCATTCATCAAGCCTCATAAGATTCATATATTCTAGTATCACATACCAAGAAAAAGTATGTTTTAATCCAAATGTTAGAAAATTACAATCAATACCACTCCTATTTTCCTAAATATATAATAAAGTATGTATAAATTTAACCAACAATTACATCTCATGAAATACAAAATACTTTGGACTAAAGGGATTACATTAAAATTGATTCTATTATGACTTTTCTGAGTTTTCTTAAGAGACAAAGTTTCACCACTAGTTATTAATGTAGATTAAATACATAATCACTCCATTTTCAGCTGACTTCCTGTGCCCTAGAATAGGAAAAAGAAAGCCTTCAAGTAAACCAGTATTGGAGAAGTCCTATTGAAGCATGAGGGGAATCAGTAAAGGGAGTTAAATTACTGTAACGTAAGGAGCAGCCATGATTTAGAACATAAAATAGTGCTTGATCATAACTTTTCCTTTGCACTGTTATTTTGAGGAGTTGCCTTTGTTTTTGTTATATATTTGGTTAGTTGGTTTGGTTGGGAAGGGTTGGGTTGTGTTTGGAGTTTTTGTTTGTTTTGTTTTGTTTTGTTTGTTGTTGTTGTTTTTACCTAGGCAATGAAGAACACACAGCTATCAAGAGTAGCAGGCTGGATTATATTTGTCCAACAATGCTATGGACTGACCATGAGACATGACATGAAAGATGTCCCAAGACAACAGAGATTAAATCTTAGGCACTGGGCTCCATGGTTGCATTGGGAAGGGCTGATTATCAACAGTTTTCTTTTTTCCAGACAAGAAAACACATAACTAGCACTTAGAAGAGAAGGGACTAAAACCAGAAGCTATCTCTTCACTTTTCTACCATATCACATTTAGAGAAACAACTGAAGGTTACAACAACTGGCAAGTTTTGAAATCAATATTGTGGGTCAACAAAGAGTATGTTTTAAAATAATATAAAATACAAAATATCAGTGAACACTGACAGCAACAAAGGAAACTAATAGGTTTACATATAGGTTTTTACATTTGTATACTTGCTGGGACATGATTTCAAAATGCACTTTTAATTTTTTATATTATTTTATTTTAAGCATTTTACCTACATGCATAGGTGTACCACATGTGCACCTGGTACCAACAGATGTCAGAAGAAGGTATCATGTTCCCTACAACTATGTAAGGGATGGTTATTAACCACTTATCAGTTATGGGAACAAAAGTCACATCCTCTATAAGAGCAGCAAGTGCTTTTAAACACTGAGCCATCTTCCAGTCCTTAACATGTGCATTTTTATTGTAAGGCAAAGCAAAATAACTTAGGAACCTACTACATTATCTGATCCTCAAAAACTAAAATATATATTACTCATCTTAAAAATAAATAAGTTTGTGGTTAATATATAATCCTGATATCGATTGGTAAAGATTTAAGATATAATAATTAAATTAATTATTCCCCAATAGCATAGTAAATGAAATCAATGACTAATTTTAACATATAGCAAATCCTTGTATTCCTAGTTACCCTTTGATACAAACCTTAAATATTACAGATATTTAATTTTTCCTGATTCCTTGTGAATTTCTATAATTTAGCTACTTTAATAAACAATCATATATTATCAAATAAATACCTTAAAGAAAGAAGAAAAATGATTAAACCAATCTCAGAAAAGATCAGTGAATAAGCATTTTTTTCAAAGCAAACCTAGTGACCAGAGTTTGATCCCAAGACCACATATAAAACTAGAAGAGAACTCAACTCTCTCCACACACACCAGTCAATGCATCTCACATGCATACACAGCCATACACAAACAGTAACAACACATTTTTAAAAAGAAGGTCTCATCATCAATATTTTATCTTGTAAAACAAAATAAAAATATTTTTTAATATTTTTATTTACAATTCAAATGTTATCCCCTTTCCTTGATTCTGCTCCAAAAGTTCCCCTAAACCATCCCCTTCCCCCTGCTCACCAAACCACCCACTCTTCCTTCCCTGTACTGGTATTCTCCTACACTGGGGCATCGAGCCTTCACAGGACCAAGGGAGTCTCCTCTCATTGATATCCGACATGGCCATCCTCTGCTATATGCTGCTGCAGCCATGTGTCCCTCCATGTGTAATCTTTGGTTGGTGGTTTAGTCCCTGTGAACTCTGGGGGTACTGGTTGCTTCATACTGTTGTCCCTCCTGTGGGGCTGCAAACCCCTTCATCTCCTTGGGTCCTTCTCTAGCTCCTCCATTGAGAACCCTGTGCTCAAATGGTGTTTGGCTGTGAGCATCTACTTCTGGGTAGAGCAGAAACTGAAGGAAAGGTCATTCAGAGACTGCTCCACCTGGGGATCCATCCCATATACAGTTACCAAACCCAGATACTGTTGTGGATGCCAACAAGTCCTTGCTGACAGAAGCCTGCTATAGTTGTCTCCTGAGAGACTCTTCCCGTGCCTGAAAAAATCTTTCTAGGGAAGTAATCAGTGTCCTGGGTTTGTGTGGCACGTCTACATACTTGATGAAGCTATATGATTCTATACTTGTATGTAAGACTTGCATAGCATACACATCTATATTTCGTTGCAGTTAATCTGAATATCAAGAGGTAAATATTTGACAAAAGATTTAGTTTTGACGATGGCTTATCATATCTTTATGATAGTTTCTTATTGTTCCAGTTTGCCTCTATTATCCAAACCATCTTCCTACTCTCAGTCAACTTAAACAAAAGAACTGTAAAGCTCAGTCCAGCCTTGCCATACTCTGAGGTTTTATATGATTATTTCCAGACATCAGAATAGCACAGCCACAAGTGTGCACGCTAAAGGATTAACTCGAACTTTGAGACTTGAGACAATGAGAATGTGACAAGAACAGAGGGCCAGGACACAGGGATGACTGAAGTGTACCTGAAATCCACCACTAGGCTATGTCTCACTGATGTGTGAACTAAATTACAAAGAAAAGGGCAATATTGAAAGAGATCATTTTAGAGAAGACCATCACAACTAGGTCCAGAAATCAGATACTATTTTTAATGAAATATGAATTTTCCTTCTTCTATATCTTCTTCTCTCCAGCCATGCTCTTCCTTTCCCAATTTCTCCATCATATATGCCTTCAAGTTTCTATTGAAGTTTCTGCTTGAGAGGGCAGTTGTAAGAGATTCTGAATTGGGACGGGAAGAGATGTTTAACACTAAAGCAACAACTAAGCACATTTAATTTTGCTTATTATTTAAGAATTTCTTATGTGAGATTAAATGTCTTGATCAAATATAATCTTTCCTTCCCTCTCATCCACTTCCATCTTTATCCCCAAAAGGAAGGAATACTATAAAAGGCCTTGACTTTTAAAATTAAAAGTCAAAGAAAGTCTAATAGGTCTGGAGAATATTATAAAATAACTTACCAAGATATATTATCTGTGTTAATCATATGTGGGTCAGATGGTTCCACAAACACTGCAAGGGATATAAAAATGTGTGCTGTTTATTTCATTATTTTCCTTCCAGCCAATAGCCAGCCAATTACCAGTCAATAACCAGTGTTATAGTAAGCTGGAGTGATGTCCATCCAGTTTATTTATAGAGTTCGTGTGCCTTTAATTAAAGCTATCAACATATCATAAAATGAATATGAACTGCATCTGGACCAAGAGCATGTAAGGGTGGTAGCAAGATCTAATGCCTGGATGCTTTGGGTCTGAAAATGCACCGTCAAGTCCTGAGCATGACTGTGTGGAGTTATCAGGGAGAAGGCAGTCAGGGAAAATGATGTAGAGACAGAGAGAACATTCCCATATAGCTGCAGGACTAGAAAGAGAAAAGATGCTTAGCAGGTGAGATACTATTTTTTGCAGCCTCTCTTATATCCTTTGACAAGGGCCATCAGGCTGAAGAGATGAAGGGTGGAGAGAAAGAAGGCAGTTGATAAAGAAAATGGGGGCATTCTTATTAAAAAGAAAACAAAATACAAACAAAAGAACAAAAACATACAGAACAGAGCCCAAAGACCACTTGATACTTGACAAACTCTGGAAACCCCACCCATTGCCCCTGGGTTTGAATTCATTTGCAAATGTGTAAAGAACAAAAACTCCTGGTGGGCAGCAGGCCAATGACCCTGCACCCCAAGCAACAAAATCAACTGATCTTCAGTGGTTTAGAGTATTTCAATCTTCACCACTGAAGCTAGACTTGCATTTGTGTGCCAAAGTCTGGAAAGTTTTTGGAAGTAATCACAAGAAGCCCAGTTGAAAAACATTCCACAGTGAAAACGCATCTACTTGAACACTGGTGTACTTTGATTCTGCTTTATGCAAATCCAGGGTGGTGAAAAAAGACTCTGTGGTCATCCGCCTGTGGGTGTGGTCATCCGTCTGTGATTCTGTGAGTTATATAATGTTAGCATGGGAAATCTCTACATATATGAAAATGTATAATGAAATATATTTCTCTGTACAATCACTATACATTATTTTAAAAATTGCTATTATTAGCATAGTATTCAATGCCTTGAGATTTACCTTTTTCTTTTTTTATTGATTCTTTCTGAATTTCACATCATGCAACCCAATCTCACTCATTTCCCCCTCCCCTCATACTTTCCCTCCACATTTGCAACCTCCCCTGCAACAAAGATTAAAAAATATTGTGTGGAAGCTGTAGCATATCAGAGTATATCCCACAGTATATTCTTTCATCCATACTTTTTTATTCCTTGCAAATGTTCATTGTAATGACATGTTGGTCTGGTACAAGGCCTCTAACTTCTGCTACTCTATCAATAGAACCTCACTGATACTCCTCTGAGTCATGGAGACCCTTTAGTTTTGGATCTGTAGGACCGACCCCTTCATACACTTTAGCAGTTCATTGATGGAGTAGATGCTGGAATGGAGCCAATTCTATATTCTGGATCAGAGCCTGTGAGTATCCAAGTTGGTCAGCCTGCCAGGTCTTCTGCTCTCACATACCCATGGTGCCAGCTCACTGGAATCCCTGAAAACCAAGGTCAGTTCTACCCTGATGCTCAGGTGAGGGGCAAGGCCTGTTCTCCTGAGTATTGCAGCCTGTGAGTGACATGACCATTTCTCTCATGATCCCAGAGCCAGGTCTCCTGCCTGTCATAGGGGATGAAGGCTGATGGAGGAAAGGACATCTCTCCCTCATTTGTGCTACCACATAGCAGACAAGTCTTAATTGGCCCTGAACTACCATGGGAACTCAAAATATATACACTGAGGGTGCTAATAAGATGGATCAGTGGTTAAGAGCACTAACTGCTCTTCCAGAGGTCCTGAGTTAAATTCCCTGCAACCACATGCTGACTCACGACCATCTGTAATGCCCTCTTTGGATACCTGAAGAGAGCTATAGTGTACTCATATACATAAAATAAATAAAACATGCATATGCATATACATACACATACACATATACATACATACACATGCACCTCATGTCTCCAAAGTGGAAGCCACTGGGAAGTAGATTAATTAATATAGATGATGACTTTGTGAATAAAACAAGTTACAAGAAGTAACCTGGTGAACCCTTCCACCATTTTAACACATACCATATGCAACCACAACTAAACCAGTAATTAAGATCCCACTACATAGAAAGTCACCAGGTTGTATAAACATGAATTCCTGGCTGATCACTGAAAGTTATCCTCCAGTTATTCCATGTGATAGAATTTTGAGAATTTTGATGTAGCAGGTGAATAAGATAACTTAGACAACAGGGGTGTCTATTTCCTTCAAGAAAAAATTATTTTCTTCTTGAATTTCTAGGTGAGGACTTCAAACATTGAGTTTTGGGGTGATTTGAGTATCTATAAGGAGAAGATTGCACATATGTGCCAGACTGAGGAAGAGGAACCACAGAGAAGAAGTTTGAGGGCAGAGCTGTAGATGAGCTCTGTTGGGAGAGTGCTTCTCTGCGTTTCGTGAATCTGAGTTCAGTTCCTCCACACCCCATGAACTGCAATTGGTAGTGCAATTGATGTATTCCATAAGATATGAAAATAAGGAATTCCAAGATCTCACAGCATGTTCAAAACCAGCTTGGTCTATATGAAGCTCTGTCTCAAAATCTTTAGTAATCAGGGTTGGACAAGTGGCTTAGAAGTTAAGAAAACTTTCTGCTCTTGCAGAGGAGCTAGGGTCAGTTCAAAGTATCCACATGGTGGATTTAAGCATCAGTAGTTTCAGTTCCAGAGGGGCTGACAAATTATTCCAGCCTCTACAAGGACCAGGGAACATATATAGCATACATATATACATGAAGACATTCACATCTATGCATAAAATTAAAATAAATAAACCTTATAAATAATAAATAAACAGACAGACAAAACCCCATAAATGCAATGGCTTCTCCACAGGAGAATAATCACCCATTTATCTTAACATATTTCCCTGGGTTTTGGTTTCTGGAATTACCCAGCTGTTGAGACATTTATCAACCAATCTGTCTTTCAATAGTGCCCTTAAGTTCTAACATCCACAAACACCTCATTAGAATTCCAGAGACCATCTACCTCCATGGATTTTTAACTGGGTTACACTTTCAAGACAGCTTGAAGTACTTCACAGTTTCAGTGTTAGATTACATTATGTTCCTTCTGATTCTATCATATCTAAGAAAGTTGGGATCATAGCAATGGCTGTGATGAAATGCACTGCATGGAAATTAATGTAGACAGGAAAGAGGGTGGCAGTGTCCAATCTAATTCTAGTATGTGAGAAGTTATTAAGTCCTCAAGAGATTCATGCACCTCATTACTAAGTAACTGGGCACTTACACTGAACAAAATTCTTGTCTTCCTAGACTGGGCACATTTTGAAAACAATCTAATTTTTTCTCAACTGTGTTAGTATAGAATTATTCACTTGTTTCAACATATCTACTTTGTGAATGAACCTTTGTTTCTGTTGGCCAGGATGCTATGAAAATGTAACTGAGATAGTACAGGTGATCAGGACCAAGAAACCTTGAGAATCTTAGATTATGAGATGCTATTTAGGTAATCTTCATATACACTGAATGCTCTGGTGTATATACCAATCCAGTCTTCAGAAGATCACACTGTTACACATCCATTATGTGAGAACAGATACATTGTCCAAGTATTCTAGATAAATTTCTTTATCCTTTCTAGAAACCATAAGTTTTTCCCATCACACATTAAACTATACATATTTTCTTGGCTGCTGTCTCTAGAAATAAACATAACTCTTAGGATATGTAGGTTTAAAATTTCCATAAATCTCTACTAAGTAGATATGTTTTATAATTTTATGATAAATAGATATGACAGAATAATAAGATGAATGATATATACTATATTTACCATAAGGAATTGGCTCATATGATATGGAAGGCTAATTTCTTTTTTTTAAACATAGTATAGTTGTTTAATATTGTTTCTTTTTTTAAGTATTCTATGTTTATTATTTACCTGATAATTTCAGAATTTCAGGCCTTATATTTCAGGTCCATTCTAAGTTGGTTTTGTTTATTTTTTTCCTTTTTTATTAGTTATATTCTTTATTTACATTTCAAATGATTTCCCCATTCTTGGTTCTCCCCTCTCCCCAGAAATCCCATAAGCCCTCTCCCCTCCCCCTGTTGCCTAATCAAACCCCTTCTACTTCCCTGTCCTGGTATTCCTCTACACTGCTGCATCAAGCCTTTCCAGGATCAGGGCCCTCTCCTTCCTTCTTGGGCATCATTTGTAATGTGAATTGTGTCTTGGGTATTCCAAACTTCTGGGCTAATATCCACTTATCAGTAAGTGAATAACATGTGTGTTCTTTTGTGATTTGGTTCCCTCACTTAGGATAATATTTTCCAGTTTTACACATTTGCCTACAAATTTCATGAATTCATTGCTAATAGCTGAGTAATATTCCACAGTGTAAATATACCACATTTTCTGTATGCAATCCTCCATTGAGGGACATCTGGTTCTTTCCAGCTTCTGGCTTTTCTAAATAGGACTGCTATGAACATAGTAGAGCATGTGTCCTTATTACATGCTGGGGAATCCTCTGGGTATATGTCCAGGAGTGGTATACCAGGGTCCTCTGGTAGTATCATGCCAAGTTTTCGAAGGAACTGCCAAACTGATTTCCAGAGTGGCTGTACCAGCTTGCAATCCCACCAGCAATGGAGGAGTGTTCCTCTTACTCCACATCCTCTCTAGCACCTGCTGTCTCCTGAGTTTTTGATCTTAGCCATTCTGACTAGTGTGAGGTGAAATGTCAGGGGTTTTTGATTTGCAGTTCCCTGGTGACTAAGGATGTTGAACTTTTCTTTAGGTGCTTCTCAGCCATTTGATATTTCTCAGGTGAAAATTCTTTGTTTGACTTTGTACCCCATTTTTTAAAAGGGGTTATTTGCCTCTCTGGAGTCTAACTTCTTGAGTTCTTTGTATATATTGGATATTAGCCCTCTGTCAGATGCAGGGTTGGTAAGGTCTTTTCCCAATTTGGTGGTTGCTGTTTTGTCCTATTGACAGTAGCCTTTGCTTTACAGAAACTGTAATTTTATGAGGTCCCATGTATAAATTATTGATCTTAGAGCATAAGCTATGGTGTTCAGGAAATTTTCCCCTATGTTCATGTGCTCAAAGCTCTTCCCTAGTTTCTTTTCTATTAGTTTCAGTGTGTCTGGTTTTATGAGTAGGTCCTTAATCCACTTGGACTTGAGCTTAGTACAAGGAGATAAAAATGGATCAATTTGCATTCTTCAGCATGCTAACCATCAGCTGAAGGAGAACCATTTGTTGAAAAGGCTATCTTTTTTGCCCTTGGATGGTTTAAGTTCCTTTGCCAAAGATCAAGTGACCATAGGTGTGTGGGTTCATTTCTGGGTCTTCAATTCTATTCCACTAATCCACTTGCCTGTCATTGTACCAGTACCATGCAGTTTTTAACACTATTGCTCTGTAGTACTGCTTGAGGTCCGGGATACTGATTCCCCCAGAATTTCTTTTACTGTTGAGAATAGTTTTAGCTATTCTGAGTTTTTTGTTATTCTAGATGAGTTTGAGAATTGCTCTATCTAACTTTATGAAGAATTGAGTTGCAATTTTGATGGGGATTGCATTGAATTTGTATATTGCTTTTGGCAAGATGGCCATTTTTACTATATTACTCCTGCCAATCCACAAGAATGGAAGATTTTTCTATCTTTTGATTTCTTAGATTTCTTTCTTCAGAGACTTGAAGTTCTTGTCATACAGATCTTTCACTTGTTTGATTAGAGTCACACTAAAATATTTTATATTGTTTGTGACTATTGTGAAGGGTGTCACTTCCCTAATTTCTTTCTCAGCCTGTTTATCCTTTGAGTATAGGAAGGCTACTGATTTGCTTGAGTTAATTTCATATCCAGCCTCTTTGCTGAAGTTGTTTATCACCTGTACGAGTTCTCTGGTGGAGTATTTTGGGTCACTTAAGTATATTATCATATCATCTGCAAATAGTGATAATTTGACTTCTTCCTTTCCAATTTGTATGCCTTTGACTTCCTTTTGTTGTCTAATTGCTTTAGCTAAAACTTCAAGTACTGTATTGAATTAAAATGGAGAGAGAGGAAAAGCTTGTCTAGTTCATGATTTCAGTGGGATTGCTTCCAGTTTGTCTCCATTTAGTTTGATTTTGGCTACTGGTCTGCTGTATATTGCTTTAACTATGTTTAGGTATAGGCCTTTAATTCCAGTTCTTTCTGAGACTTTTAACATGAAAGGATGCTGAATTTTGTCAAATTCTTTTTTAAGCATCTAATGAAAAGACCATGTGATTTTTTTTCTTTGAATTTGTTTATGTAGTGGATTACATTGATGTATTTCCATATATTGAACCACTTTATCCCATGATCAAGAGGGATGAAGCCTACTTGATCATTGTGAGTGATCTTTTTGATGTGTTCTTGGATTCTGTTGGCAAGATTTTATTGAGTATGTTTGCATCGATATTCATAAGAGAAATTGGTCTGAAGTTCTCTTTCTTTGTTGTATCTTTGTGTAGTTTCGTTACCAGTGAAATAGTGGCTCCCTAGAACAAGTTGTGTAGTGTTCCTTCTGTTTTTGTTTTGTGGAATAGTTTGAAGAGTATTGGTATTAGGTCTTCTTTGAAGGTCTGATAGAGTTCTGCACTAAAACCATCTAATTCTGTGCTTTATTTGGTTGGGAATGTTTCAATGACCACTTCTATTTCTTTAGGGGTTATGGGACCATTTAGATGGTCTATATGATCCTGATTAAACTTTGTTTCTGGTATCTGTCTAGAATATTGTCCATTTCATCCAGATTTTCCAGTTGTGTTAAATACAGGCTTTTGTAGTAGGATCTGATGATTTTTTGTTAATTTCCTCAGTTTCTGTTGTTCTATCACCCTTTTCATTTCTGATTTTGTTAATTTGGATACTGTGCCTTTTGGTTAGTCTGGCTAAAGGTTTATCTATCTTGTTGATTTTCTCAAAGAACCAGCTCCTGGTTTTGTTGATTCTTTGTATAGTTCTTTTTGTTTCAACTTGGTTGATTTCAGCCTTGAGTTTGATGATTTCCTGCCTTCTACTCCTCTTGGATGTATAAACTTCTTTCTGTTCTAAAGCTTTCAGGTGTGCTGTTAAGCTGCTATTGTATGCTTTCTCCACCTTCTTTTTGGAAGCACTCAGAGCTATGAGATTTCCTCTTAGCACTGCTTTCATTGTGTCCCATAAATTTGGGTATATTGTATCTTCATTTTCATTAAATTCTCAAAAGGTTTTGATTTCTTTCCCTATTTCTTCCTTGACCAAGTTATCATTGAGTAGAGCATTGTTAAGCTTCCATGTGTATGTGGGCTTTCTGTTGTTTTTGGTGCTATTGAAGACCTCCCTTCCTCCATAGGGATTTGATAGGAGGCATGGGATTAGTTTGATCTTCTTATATTTGCTGAGGTTTGTTTTGTGACTAATTTATGGTCAGTTTTGGAGAAGGTACCATGAGGTGCTGAGAAGAATGTATATTCTTTTGATTTAGGTTGAAATGTTGTATAGATATCTCTTAAACCCATTTGGTCCAAAATTTCTGTTAGTTTCACTGTGTCTCTGTTTAGTTTGTATTTGCCTGATCTGTCCATTGAGGAGAGTGGTGTGTTGAAGTCACCCACAATTATTGTGTGAGGTGTAATGTGTACTTTAAGCTTTAGTAGTTTCTTTTATGAATGAGGGAGCATGCTCATTTATGAATATGTTCGAATTTGTAGCATAGATGTTCAGAATTGAGAGTTCATCTTGGTAGATTTTTTTGATGAGTATAAAGTGTCCTTCCTTGTCTTTTTTTTATGACTTTTATTTGAAAATCTATTTTATTAGATAACAGAATGGCTATTCCAGATTGCTTCCTGGGACCATTTTCTTGGAAAACTCTTTTCCAGCTTTTTACTCTGAGATAGTGTTTGTTTTTGACACTGAGATGGATTTCCTGTATGCAGCAAAATGTTAGGTCCTGTTCATGTGTCCAGACTGTTAGTGTATGTCTTTTTGGGAGTTGAGTCCATTGATGTTAAGAGATATTAAGGAATAGTGATTGCTACTTCCTGATATTTTTGATGTAATTTTTATGTTTGTGTCTTCTTTTCGGTTTGTGGAAAGAAGATTAATTTCTTGCTTTTTCTAGTGTGTAGTTTCCCTCCTTTTTTTGGTGTTTTCCATTCATTATCCTTTGAAGGGCTGGATTTGTAGAAAGATACTGTGTGAATTTTTTTTTTTTTTTGTCACGGAAAACCTTGGTTTTTACATCTATGGTAATTGAGAGATTTGCCGGATGTAGCAGTCTGGGTTGGCATTTGTATTCTCTTAGGGTCTGTATGACATCTGCCCATATCCGAATGTCTGAAAGACATTCTGGCTTTCATAGTCTCTGGTGAGAAGTCAGGTGTAATTCTGATAGGTCTACCTTTATATATTACTTGACCTTTTTTCCTTACTGCTTTTTTCTTTCTTTGTTTAGTACATCTGGCGTTTTAATTGTTATGTGATGGGAGGAATTTCTTTTCTGATCAAATCTACTTGGAGTTCTGTAGGCTTCTTGTCTGTTCATGGGCATCTCGTTCTTTAGGTTAGGGAAGTTTTCTTCTATAATTTTGTTGAAGACAAAATTTACTGACCCTTTAAGTTGGAAATCTTTACTCTCTTCTATACCTATAATCCTTAAGTTTTGTCTTCTCATTGTGTCCTGGATTTCCTGGATGTTTTGGGTCAGGAACTTTTTGCATTTTGCATTTCCTTTGATTGTTGTGTCAATGCTTTCTATGGTATCCTCTCTTCTATCTCTTGAATTCTGTTGTTGCTTGAATCCATGATCCCTGTCTTCTTTCCTCGGTTTTCTATGTCCAGAGTTGTCTCCCAGTGTTATTTCTTTATTGTTTCTACCTCCATTTTTAGAAGCTGGATAGTTTTGTTCAATTCCTTCACCTGTTTTGTTGTATTTTCCTGCAGTTCTTTAAGAGCTTCTCCCTGTATACTTGTGTTCTCCTGTATTTCTTTAAGGGAGTTATTTATATCCTTCTTGAAGCCTTCTAACAGCATCATGAGCTGTGATTTTATATCCAAATTTTGCTTTTCTGGTGTGTTGAGGATCCAGGACTTGCTGTTGTGGGAGAATTAGTGTTGGATGGTGCCATATTGCCTTGATTTCTGTTAGTAAAGTTCGTATGTTTGCCTTTTGCCATCTGGCTATCTCTGGTGTTAGTTGCTCCTGCTGTCAGTGGCTGGTACTTGTCCCGCCTGTGTGTCTGGTAGCCTGTCTCAGCACTGCTGGGTGACTGGCTTTCCCCTGGCACAGAGTGCTGTGTGGCTGCCCAACTCCTGGATGCAGGTGGGGCCCTGGCAGGGTGTGTCCCAAGTGATTTTACACTAGGGTGTTCCATGTGTACCTGTCTGCACCTGGCTGTTTAATCACAGGAGCAAATATTGGAAGGCTAATTTTAATTATCTGATGCATACTAGCTAGAATTGGGATAATGATTTCATTTCAACGTAGTTCGATTTTCTGAGAAACATGGTAGCTAAAATGATATGCATCTCAGTCCTCCAGCTCAAGACTTATATCCTAGGACACGAATGAATGGATTCCTTCTCCTTCTGCTTCTTTGTTCTATTTAGACTTTCAACAGATTGGACAATGTCCACCCACATTAGAGAGAACAATCTGATTCACTGACTCAAATTTAAATCTCATCTAGAAACATCCTCACAGACTCACCCAGGAATAACATTTAATCCAAACACCCTATGTCACAGTCAATTTCACATAAAATTAAGTATCACAACTGCCAGTCATTTGAAGTTTCTTCCTCTTTGGAAATTGCCCAACATAGGGAAACATATGTGCAGAAGATCAGTTTTCTGATTCAGAAGCTCTTACTAGACTACATATTTCCCTCGCTGCAGAAATATCTGAGTTTTGCAAAGACAATATCATACTCTGTGATGAGAACAATGGAATCCAAAATAAAAGATAAAAAAAATTATATGGGAACAAGAATCCAGCATTTCATTCAGTCTCAGCAGGATGCAGGTAATGCTAGACTATGCAGAGCCCTCTCCCTTCCTATTGCAGCTGTGGGATAGCCCTCCAGCTCCTTTTGCCTTGCCACTTTTCAATATTTGCTATCAATCTTTTGGCTGTGCTCAAGGCCTTTATTATTATTGTTATTGTTAGTGATGATGATTATGATGATGATATAAATATATGCTTTCTTATTTAAATCAGCTACAGTATGTTTCTGTCTGGACTAAGAATGGTTCTGCAGAAGCAGTCTGATTGCTACCAAAGTTTCACAAGCCACCCAACATGTTAAAGCCACCTGACAAATATGTTAGTTGAGCCACCTGTATACAACAGTCAGTTTGAGTAAAGCACCCTTTTAAACTCCCTTTTTCAAACTATCATTTTCAGGGAATAGCAAGTGTAGGAATAGAGATAATACACCCAGCCTTGGAATACCTTTTACTTCCAGGGTGATGAAGTTGCAGGCATAGTTTGGCTTTGTCAGAAGTGGTCAGGCACTACCTTTGGCTGCTAGGTCTGTTTATTTCATTTCAAATGAGACCTAAATCACTGACATTTTATGGGTAAGGCAGACATAACCTTACTTAAAGCAATATGAAATGTCTCACTATAACATATGAAATTGACATTTCATGTCCATTTTAGATACAGCTAGATGACCTCAATCCAAAAGAGATCATTTAAAGTAAGAGCGAGAGTTCCCCTTCCTGACAGATGACTACCACACATAGAAAATTTATCTAGGTTATATCTGAAGTAGAATATGAGCTACACAATTATTTTGATACAGAGGCCGTCCATACAAAAATATTTTTCTTCTTCCAGCTTGTAATTTCTTATGTCACAACTGTTCTATTTAAAATCCTTTCCCCTTTGGCATTTCTACATTCAGTGCAAAGTTAATCAGCAGGCAACAAGCTCCTCTAACTTTAAAAAACCTTACAATTCTACCTTTACTCATTTGTGATAAGAGCAGGCTATAATAATTAATTACTACAGAGTCCTGACCAAAACCAGTCTATTACCCTGAAATAAAGTTCTATGAAACATGTTACCTCTGTTTATATATCCAAAATGCTCAAGAATTTCTTTTGTCTTTGTTTATGTGTATGTGTGTGTGTCTCTGTGTGTGTGTGTGTGCGTATGTGTGTGTGTGTTCTGTGTCTGTGTCTGTATATGTGTAGGCATGCATTTGTACACACTTGTGTCATCATCTGTGGAACCAGGGACTCCATAGATCTCTGGTCTGTCTGAAAATGGCTTAAGTGTTACAGCTCTCACAAGGGAAGCCTGTGAAAGGCAGGTAGCCAGAATCCGAGGTCTCACCCACTCCTGTGGCAGTGCCAGTGCCAGAGGCAGGGAAGGGGGCAACTGCAGGCAGCATTGATTTTTTTCATTGCAACCACTTTTATTTTATAAAATCACTGTCATTTCATTTTATTTTTATTAAGTACTTTTTAAGTATAACAATTCTCAGAATATTAAAAACTGCTTCCAACAAAACATTTCAGAGAGACAGTGTAACTTCATGAAACTATTTTAAGCACAAATATACAAGAATATACAAATATTTTTTACCAGTTTTGCAAACTGGTTAATGAAAACTTAAGTAACAGATAAGTAGTGCAGAAACTCTAATAAATTACTTATTAGTTGGCTGCAATCATAACTCTCATAGTTAGCACTTTTTCTACAGTTAAATAGAAACATAATACAAACTCTAGTGTAATCAACAATAAGCTAAATATTTACATAAGACAAAAAACAGAGACACACTTGTCCACCCATTCAGGAATTCCATAAAACCACTAAACTGGGAGCATGGGTGTGTGTGTGTGTGTGTGTGTGTGTGCCCATACATAAGACATATACAATAAAAAGAGATGAGAAAAATTACAAAGGATGTAAAATTTAAAGAAAAGAAAATAAATTACAAAGACACAATTAAAAAAATAAACTCACTCATTAGTAGATGTTAGTCCCAAAGCTCAGAATACCCAGGATACAACCCACAAACCATATGAAGTTTAGGAAGAAGGAAGAAGAAGGCATGGATGAAGGGGGAACAAAATAATCACAGGAGGTAGATGGAGGGAGAGAGATGAAAGGGAAAAGGGGGGCAGGATCAGGCATGGGAAGGGACGGGAAAGAAGTACAGAGGGTCAGAAATTGAATAGAAATATGTATCAGTGGGGGATGTGGAAATGGAGGGTAGCCACTAGAAAGTCCCAGAGTCCAGGAGAGCAAGAGGCTCCCAGGCCCTAAGGAATTACTTTAGCTGAAATACCCAACAAAGGGGAGAGAGAGCCTGTAGAAACCACCTTCAGTAGATAGGCACGGACCCCAGGTGAGGGATGGGGCTACCCATGCATCTCAGAATTTTTAAACCAGAATTGTTCCTGTCCAAAGGAAAGACAGGTACAAAACTGGACCAGTGACTGAAGAAAAGGCCATCCAGAGACCTACCTAGGGATCCTACGTGTAGACAACAAAGCCAGACACTATTGCTGATGCCAAGAAGTGCTTGCTGACAGGAGCCTGCTGGTATGACTGTCCCCTGAGAAGTTTGGCCAGCATCTGACTGATAAGGATGGAGATACAGCCAAACATCAGACTAAGTCCTGGGACCCAATGGAAAAGCTGGAAGTGGGGAGGACTGAAGAAGCTGAAGGGAATTGCTACCTCATAGAAAGAACAATATCAACTAACTGGACCACCCAGAGCTCTCAAGGACTAAACTACCAACCAAAAACTATACATGGAGGATTCCATGGCTCCAGCTACACCTGTAGCAGAGGATAGCCTTATCTGGCATCAATGAAAGAGGAGGCCCTTTTTCCTGTGGAGACTGGATGTTCCAATGTAGAAAGATGCTAGAGCAGTGTCGTGGGGGGGGGGGAGGGGGCAGAATGGCTCAGAGGGCAGAGGAGCACTCTCAGAGGGGCAAAGGTGAGAGGAGTAGGTGATATTGGATGGGGGGTTGTGAAGGGGTAACAGAAGAGGGATATCATTTCAAATGTAAATGAATAAAATGATTTAAAAAACAAAAGCAAAGAATAAGTAAAAGCCCTGACATGAATGCTGTAAGACAAGGATGCTTCAAAGATGTCACTGAGTTTGTTTCCTGTTGGCCATCTAGTGCTCTGCATTCAACCTACCCTGAAAAGCATCTTGTTTCCCTTGAGACTCCCTTGAAGAATACTGAATTTTCATTTTTTTCTGAGTGGTTTTCAATCGGAGACAGCATCTGGGTTTGGCTGTGGAATGTGTCTGCTTATCCTTTATGCTCTGTAGCCAAATGTGGTGGAGATCCTTATGGACTGCCTCAGCTTCTCTACCTTCCTACATGTTACTCTGCTTGATGCAGAGGGCCTTGCTTTCTTGGAGTCCTCTATTCCCTCTGGCTCCTACACTTCCTATGTTTCCTCCTTTAACAGGGTTCCCTGAGCCATGAGAGGATAAATTTGATAGAGAACTCTTCATAGGCCTGAATGTTCCAAGATGGCTTATTCTTTACATAATGTCTGGCAGTGGTGCTGGGTACTAAGAACACTATCTCAATGGTGACACTAAACTTGTCCTGATTTTGAAACTATGTGACATATAATGTAAAATTTTATATAACACAGACAAAGCAGCATTCCTACAAGCATGTCTTTTTCTGAGATTCAAACTTCTCTGCTACTATTTATTAGCTGTGACTGGCCCAGCCCTTAGATATCTTGTCTGCTTCATCCAATGTCTGTATAGCAATCATCAATGCTATTGTCAAGGACCGCCTTACTCTTTTCAATGCTGAGCCCCTTAATATTTTCATCTTAAAAAATTGGTTACACATAATATTGTCATGATTTTTGATTCTTGACATATGATATTTTGGGCCACATATTTTTGTTGTAGGGAGCCATAATCATTAAGTTTTGTATCAATTTTCCCAGGCCATGGGATGTCTAAAAATTTGGTCATATATTATTTTCTATTTACAAGGGTGTTTTAGACTACATTAATATAAAAATATAGAGAGAATAAAACAGACCACCCTCTATATTCCTTGTGAGCCACATGCAGATAAGTCAAGAGGGAAAATAATTTTTTTTAAAGTCCATGTAATTACAAATGCCTGCCTGATACTATGGGATTGGACATTAAACATCATCAAATCCTCTGAGGGTGATCTTGAATAATACAAGAGATGCGTAATATATTGTAAAAGTTTAACAGCATGTATTTTTTCTACATGCTTGAAGTATCCCCTTAGTTATGACAATCAAAAATGCCTCCAAGAGAAAGAAGAACACTCCTCCACTGCTGGTGGAAATGCAAGTTGGTGCAAACACTCTGGAAATCAGTCTGATGGTTCCTGAGAAAACTGGACATGACACTTCCGGAGGACTCTGCTATATCACTCCTGGGCATATACCCATAGGATTCCCCAGCATGCAATAAGGACGCATCCTCCACTATGTTCATAGCAGCTTTATTTATAATAGCCAGAAGCTGAAAAGAACCCAGATGTCGCTCAATGGAGGAATCAATTCAGAAAATGTGGTATATTTACACAATGGAATACTACTTGGCTATTAAAAACAATGAATTCAGGAAATTCTTAGGCAAATGGTTGGAACTGGAAAATATCATCCTAAGTGAGGTAACCCAATCACAAAAGAACACACATGGAATGCAGTTACTGATAAGTGGATATTAGCCCAGAAGCTCTGAATACCCAAGACACAATTCACATATCAAATCATTCCCAAGAAGAAGGAAGGAGAGGGCCCTGGTCCTGGAAAGGCTTAATGCAGCATTGTAGGGGAGTACCAGGACAGAGAAATGGGAGGGGATTGATTGTGGAATGGGTGGAGGCAAGAGCGCTTATGGGACTTATGGGGAGGGGGGAACCAGGAAAGGGAAAATCATTTGGAATATAAACAAAGAATATAGACAATAAAAAAGAAAGAAAGAAAGAAAGAAAGAAAGAAAGAAAGAGAGAGAAAGAAAGAAAGAAAGAAAGAAAGAAAGAAAGAAAGAAAGAAAGAAAGAAAGAAAGAAAGAAAGAAAGAAAGAAAGGGAGAAAGAAAGAAAGGCCTCCAGGCATCATCAAATATCCTCTGAGGTCAAAAGAATACCTGTCTGAGAATCACAGTATTAAAAGTTAACCAGGGAAAGCATGAAGTTCAGTTGGATGTAAAACCATCTCAGAAAATCTAACACTTTCTCTCAGGGCTCACACCACTGTTCATAAGAGCCAAATCCCCTTTAGATGAGGACTACACCATTCTGTTTTCTCAGTTTTTTGGTGATTCATCCTGCATCCTACCCTCCATCAAGATACAGACAGGGAATGAATTTGAATCACCACAAAGGCTTGTTCATCCTGCCAATGCCCTGGAGAATGTTATTTGATATCTTTGTTCTGGTTCCAGGGAAACTTTGTTTCAAAGATGATCCTTATACATATCCCAAAGTAAGACCTCAGTTCCCCCAAACTTCCAGCAAGGTAGGAGAGGAAGTGGCACAAAGAGTCCCGGATGGAAAAAAAAAATCCCCTGTCTGTTAGTATGAATTTGCATTCTGCACAACTTCAAAACGAAAAAAACATCATAAAAGAGTGATTCATGAGCTCAAACATAAGAGAACGGTCCTAAGATTAACCAATAGGATAAATATTTCTATGTCTACACTGGTATATTCATTTATCATCCATCAAGAGATTCATTTCTTGGGGGAAAATTTCTATAGCCAGTCAGTAAATATTAACAACAGCATGAAGCAGAAAAAAATTCCTCAAAGAAAAACTATGTGTAGCTAAGAAAACACAAGACAAAAGTAAACCAGAAGCCAGAGACAGTTCCAAAAGCTATGGAGAAAACTGAGATGTTAATATTTATTTTCAGCACATCAACATTGTAGTGTGTAATTTGTTCATTATTATTTGCAAGACACATTAGCTTCTTCTCTCTCCCACTGCAACAGTTATCAAAGGCAAATAAATGTGATGGAATAATGACACTTACAGGATTTGAGGAATTATATGAGAAAAGAGCCTTTACAGAAAATTCTCAATTTCAAATAAATAGATCATAAAGAACACAGTCCAACCCTCTTTTAACCCAGTGGAAACCTTATAGAGTAAAGCTACAATTAATTATATATTAGAAAGAGTGGATCTATCAAGCTTTAAAACACCACCCAACTCTTAGCATGCACTCTCTTCCTTCTTTCCTCCTGACACTGTTTCTATACTACTTACTAAAGACTACTCTGGTGTCCTTAGCCTCCTGCCCACTGTAACTCCCATCCTGCTTTCTTAATTCTTTGTTTCATTATCTCTTAGCTAAGAACACATGTTTAAAAACAAACAAACAAATAAACAAACAAACAAGCAAACAAAGTGTGTATCCTTGCCATTTATCCTATGTCTGTTGTGTGGAGACCATTCATCCAACTGCTTTTCAGTTCTGTCACCCCTTCAGCATTTAAATTTTATTCCCTGATAGTGTCTAATAAATGGAGGTTGTATAATGATAGAGAACTGGGCCCTGTTATCTAGATTAAAAATTTATCAGATTTCCTAAATTGGAAATGATTAAAAAAAGTTCTACCACTGTAGAAAAATCCCACTCTATAAGAAGAAAAATATAAATATGCAGCAAAAAATACAAAACTCTTTAAACTTCTGTCTTCAGGAGAATGTATGGTTGCGTGCTGGAAAACAACCAGTGACAAATGTTCTTTGTCTATGCTTATCCAGGGAATTGGGAATTATCACTCTCCTCATTGCAATGGCAAATTATAACGAAACCTCTGAGGATATTAGAGAAAAGGGCTTTGGTTTCTAGATTGTCAAAACAATTATAATACAACAGCTGCTCACCTTCATTTGAGAAATATAACACATTATCCCTCTTCTCCATAACAAATCTGTTTTTGGATGTTCACTGCTGAATAACTAAACACCAAGTATCTTAGTGAGCTCTCACCATGGAGTTGTTATAGTTTTTATTTGAGTTCAGATTAGTAGGGTTCATGTGGTCTCCCTCTGCAGGCCAAGTTCCATAGGTGACATTACTGACTGATATGACCTAATGATTTTGTTGAGTGATAGATCTCCAAGCCACATTAGCAATAAAGATGGAATAACAGTTGGCTGCCCACAAATTGTCTTCTTCCCTAGATATCAAGGATTGGCCTTCTCTTGAAACAGAACACATACTTGACAGTGTCTCATTGGAGAGTGAAGACAACAAGAAAATGAGTGAAAATTGTAAAGTCATAACAGCCACATGAGTCACACAACCCTTGATGTATTGAGGCTTTGGTTGACACAGGGCCTTCATGAGATCAGCACATAAGATGATCAAGGAGTAGACTTCCATAGAGCATTAGAACTATGTCAGCTAACAATGCATAGTGAGCATTAAGAGAGAATTTGTGTGGTTATTCCCTTATACAGATAGGCTCAGTGTGTGAGTCCAGAGCTAAACCCTAAACCTTCCTTAACTGGAATAGGTAACCAAGTAGTTAGAGTCTAAGTCCATTCCTTAGAAGAGGCAGGGAACAAAGTTCAATTCTACTTAAGAGGTTCTAATCAAATTGTCAAGTTTGTTTGTACTTTATTAATCATAAAGAATATATATTTCAGCAAACACCATTCTACCCCATATTAGGCTAATGAATTAGTTAATTAATTATTTAAAATTGACTGTCTAACAGCAATAAAATTTCCTTTTGGCACACTGACCCATTTACATGTTATTCATTAGATACTGCTCTGTGCTAACAGAGGACAGCAACTGTCTAAGTATTCTCTTATTTGAGCCATAGAAAGAATAGTTGAAAAAAATACAGCGCTATGATGTTTGAAGTATATTATTCTAGTGCAAATATTCCAATGTTCTTTAAAGAACTGCTGTCTAAAAGCATCCCTGCATCCACTACTATTCTGTTTACCTGACAGCCATCTTTTTTATTTAATTCCCCATATGCAGATACAAAACAGTGTGTAGCCTGAAAGACATAAACACATAAAGAAGGATAATACAGTAATGTTTGTAGAGAAATTTTATTCTAGCAACATTGCTTCTCTGGCAAGGGGTCACATACCAAGGCTTTCTAGGTCTATGTGATCTGGCAGGAATACAGACACACCCTTAGTACACACTTTAAATCCCCCCCCCAAATGAATTAAGGTTAGTGTATAGAAGGAAGCAGCCATTTTTGAAGGTGATATCTACCTGAGGGCAAATAAAGGGATAAATCAGAGAAAGATTTGAGACAGTGAATCAAAGATAGGGTAAGCCCAACTTACAGAAGATAAGACTGAAAAGAGAAATTATTTAAGAGCAGCTCAAGGAGAGTCAGCTGGGAGTCAGTGGAGAAAGTGCAGGCAATAGAGTTGAGTCCGGGCACGAGTTCAAGCAGTTCAGTGCAGGGAAGGAGAGACAATTTAAGTCAGAGAGTAACAAGAAACCAGAGGATTAGAACAAATTGCCTGAGTGTGTTTGAGGCCAAACAGAGCAAGTCAGTGAGAAGTTGAGAAAAGCCAGATTGAATCAGTCAACTTGGAAAGGATTTTGAGCCAGAGCATCTTAGAAACAGCCAGTTAATGTTCAGAAAGAACTAAAAAGTGCAACTTTATTTCAGCAGTAAGCCTTCAAGATGTCAACTACATCAGGCAAATAAAAGATATGGTTACAAATGTTATATATCAGCTTGGAGATCTATATCAATATTGCTTAAATACAACTCTGCTACTTTCTTATTAGGGAAATCTGTACCCTAGCAAATTTCTTAATTTGTCTGAACTGTTGTGATACAAAATAAAATTAATATTATCTTCATCATATATGTGCAAAAATTAAGTGGGATAATTCAAGTAAGTTCCCTGTCTGGATTGCAACAATCTTAATGAAATATAGGTATTATGTTTTCTGTGCTAGACATGTCCATAATTTCCTTATCTAGAGCAGTAACAGTCACAAATCTCTGCAGAAACAAATTTGCCATTAGCAAAATCTGACCTTAGCTGAAAAGATGCTTCTTACAATTGTCTGCTCACTGTAGCATCCCTGGATGTCAATTTTCTCAGACTGCATAAGATGCTCTTAGAATCTCACAGAGCACCTGAATACACGTAGCACTCTATCTTTTGAAAATCTACCATTCTTCAAAGGCATTGGTGCCCAAATATTCCAGATAAGAGAGTACAGATATATATGTCACTAATATCCACAAATCCATACTGAAAACAGCATCAAGTAAGAGTAGTAAATATCAGCCATGCCTGGAATATTCCCTCACGAAACCGCCAAGACAAATGTATTCAGACATATCCTTTCCTATAAGCAATTATCTACACCAGTGGCTCCCATCCTGCCTAATGCTACAGCCCTTTAGTACAGTTCCTCAAGTTGTAGTGAACCCCAACCATTCAATTATTTTCATTGCTACTTTATAACAGTAATTCTGCTTCTTTAAAACTATAATGTAAAGATCTGATATGCAGGATATCTGATATGCAACCCCAAAGGCATAAGGACCAAAAAGTTTAGAACCACTGATCTAAAGGGTTGTAATTTTATGTACAACCCAACTAAGCAGGTAGGAAAATAAAAAACACTAAATTATTTGACTTTTTTATTTATTTTATTTTATGTGTACTTGTGCACCCCATACATGCTTACTTCTTGTGAATGCTTGTGAATATCAGTTTGTAGAGCTGACAGAGCACCCTTCTT
Organism: Apodemus sylvaticus; assembly: GCF_947179515.1. NCBI lineage: Eukaryota > Metazoa > Chordata > Mammalia > Rodentia > Muridae > Apodemus > Apodemus sylvaticus. Next base: position 137,178,053 of record NC_067473.1, on the reverse strand, counting down.
GGACAAGGAGAGAACAGGCGAGGAGGCAACAACACAGACGTCTGGAGACTCATCGTGCAATGGGTAAGTAAACTGGTTCATTGCAATCAGAGGGCAGCCTAAGTGCCCGATGCTCCCCCATTGGCCCCAGCTTGTCAGATGATTGTTGTGCTCATTCTTCATTGGCTCTGTTGCCTTTCGCCCATGATGCTGTGCATTTCTAGGCACTCAGACAGAATTCAGATTTGCTAACTGGGGCTGTTCCAATGCGCACACTTGCCATTCTTATCCAAGTTCAGCCCTGTGATATCCTTACATCTTCTATGTAAGTTTTCAGATCCCCTAGAGCTGGAGTTACAGATGGTTGTGAACCACCATGTAAGTTCTGGAAATCAAACATAAATCCTCTGTAAGTGCACCCAGTGCTCTTAACCACTAAGCCATCTATCCATCCCAGAGACACTGAATAATGTAAAAACTACTATGAACATTCAAGGTCATAAAGTTAACTACCAAGAAGATGAAGCAAAAAGAAAAATCCATCAAATATGATCTGGCTGCAATAATGGGCGAAGAGCCTGTTTTGATGTCAGCAATGTACTTTTGGATTTTCATGAATTTGTCAGAGAGCATCTGTTTTTAAGTACATTAAAATATACATGCAGGGGAAATAAAACCTGTTACAAGAAATTAAAATCAAAGTCCTGAAACATGGCCTCTTTTGACAATGCACTAAGGAAAATTTAATGTCATCCAGCTTGGCTGTTTCCCCCAAATTAAAGAGAATGAAAAATACATATTGAGAACAACCTGCTTTTTTCTTGAACTACAGAAAAACTTCTGCTTTCTCAGAAGTCCTCAGAGAAAGCCAACTGCTCTTTTGTGCCTAACTACAGACAGTGTATCCAACCCCCATGGAAACTATCTGTATTCAAGGCTTTATTTTATACTTTCAGCCAACACTTCAGACATACTTTTGTCTTCTAGTGCTATCCCAAGATAAGAAGTGTTTTGTGGTATTGAAGAAAGGAAAAGCATTATGAGTCAACAAAAGAAGTATTTTTCAGACACATAAACATACTGTGTCATATGCAAAAACATATCAGATACATAAACAGTGTGTAATTCTTCCATGGACTAAGGAAAATATTTCACATAATTATTACATACAATACATTTTTATCTAGTCATTCATAATTTTTTGACCCCGCAATGTGATGTCATAAACAAATGTGTTAGGTCACATTCACAACTATCTTGGGACACATGTAACTTAAACAAGTCACCTAATTCAATCCAAAGATGTAAAACTCTTATAAAACTAAAACTAACCTTTTTTTAAAAAAAATTTCCCATGATGGGAAATGTGTTAGATAATAAAGTGACACATTCATCTTTGGAACATTGCACTCAGCTATCTATTTTTTTTTAGGTGTGACTTAGGATTTGACATATGCACAGATGCAAAATAGATCTAAGACATGCTTCAATTGAAAGCCTCAGATACATGAAGAGATCCAGGCCACCTCACCACAATAAATGTCTGTCACCCCAAGCAAACAATCTGAGTATTGCATATGACACAGTTTGGGATACTGACAGACTCATAAAACTCACCTATTTGAGAAAATTCTTCTTGGTGGAGAACTTACACTTCCGCCTATATTCATGTACTTAAGGATAATGATCTAAGACATCCATAGTCCTGGCTCTATTATTCATTATCTTTGAAATACAGTCTACCTAGTCCTTCCTAGGTCTCCTTCTACCCTCCACTAAACAAGGAGTGACAATAAAACTTGACATTGGGAGGAACAGGGACAATTAAATTTAGGATACCAAATCTGCCATGCAGTAGGTATTTAAGACTAGCTATTATGAATACTTCTGTTTTGGAAGGATGTGTTTTCTTCCAGGCAATTTTAAAAAGTAGAATTCACCAAGCACTCAGCAGTGACTGATTAGTGCAGGATTGTAATCAGCAGGTAAATGGAACAGTAAAGAAAGAAACTGGGAGAGGATTAAAAATAAGCCATAAAGCACTGACTGCAAAATCTTTGCAAACCAGACTCTATCTTTGTCTTCCCATGTAGTAACATGTCACTTTCTCTTAAGGATTTAGGTCAAACACACTTTGCAAAAGCATTCGATTTGAAAAAGGAAAGAAGGCATGAAAATAAACATCATTTAACCAGGGGGCTTCTCCGTTCCTTGCTCTGCCTGAAAACATTGCATTCAGTAGCAGAGTACTGCTTACTTACTGCCAGTTCCTCGCAAGTCCTAGTCTCACCTTACTCATCTCTGAGCTTGTTTGTGAGTACACTAGACAAATTATAATCTTTTACTGTAGTGCACGACTTAAGGTTTCCTTTAGCATCATTAATACACAGGCAAAGTTTTACAATGATGATATGACACCATTTAGCCCAAACTGTTCACGTTGTCCAGGTGCAAGAATTCTTAGCACTGAACAACCAAAATAAAGTTGGTACACCTCTCCAATACTCACTCCCATCCCTGCATAATTGGTGTCCTGGAGAACTCCTGGGAGAAGCATTAAAAGTGAACAAAGTCACATGATATCCCAGGCAAATTATTTGGTATTTAAGGAGAGTTCTCAATTTACAGCCATCAATTGAAAAGCAAAATGGGGAGAAAATTTTTCAGTCATGGCACGGCTTTTGTTTTCAAAGGATTATAAAGCCTCTGGTTAGTTAAAGTTGCCTAAATGTTCCTTTGTATTAGGATTGGATTACTCCTCTCTCATTCTTTGGAGGTAATTTGATTACATTTTGAGTTCCTTCCTCAAAAGTCATCTGCTATGCTTTGAAAACTAATTCCCAGGAAATCACTTCTCATAGCTCCATGTTCTGTGAAGTCCCCAGGTGCATCCTTGGACTTCTGTAAATCATCCAAAGTCTTTTAGAAAAGGGGGAACTAGACATTTAATGTGAAAAAGGCATTTTTAAGGTTAATGTAAGGCAGTTAGAGAGAAAGTAACTTATCCAACTTTGTCTTCTTATCAGATGATTAAGGAACTCACATAGAAGAGGGAAGTCAAGTTAAGTGGAGAATCATAGGACAAAGGCCCACAAACTGCAAGCATTCCTAATTATGTAAAAGTCACAGAAGACCACACATAATTCTCTATCCTTGAAAAATCTAGTCTTTCATCTGGATGAGGTCAAAGAGTCATTCAGTTCTATAGCTTTCCCAGAATTCCCTTCAGAATATTCTGTTTGAAAGGCAGTCCTTTCTTCTGTATTACTCAGTTTGACTTATTCTATACTGCCCAGTACATCACAGAATCCTATTGCCAATATTCCTTTGAATTAAAAGAAGGCAATATGTCTTTTAATGTAAGGAGATGACCCCTTGATGACTCTTCAATCATATGTACAGCCACATTTTCCCCTCTCCTTCTGAACTTTGTCACATAAAGCACTTACATTCACTTTGTATCAAATTATTTTAAATTATTCATTCAAAACAATTATGAGCTAAGGAGAAAACGCCACAAACAACAACAACAAAAATGGGGCTACTAACTGTAATATCCTCAATGGACCCTCTTACTTAATGATTAAACAAAGACCACAGGACAAAAATATTAAATCAATATTTCTTAATTATAACCCCAAATTCTCTAAATCTATGTCTGTTTCTTACTAACCAGAGAAGTATACAGACTTTAATGATAAAAGAAGAACCAAGCACTTAGGACTAGGAAGCACATGACATGAATATAGCTTATATTTGAAACAGAAAGTCAGAAGCATACTCAGTTATCCCCAGCCATTCAGGCCAGGATGAAATATGAACAAAAAGTAACAAAAATTGAAACATATATATATATATATATATATATATATATATATATATATATATATATACACACATATATATTATATAGGAGCCTGAGGATTTGTGGATGTATTCTAAATGGACAAAGATCTGTGAGCAAAAGGCAGGAAAATATGTTCAATTAACAGAGACTAAACTGATAATTAGGAAGCCAGGGTAGGCCTGGCTCTGCACATATGTTATGGTTGTGTAGCTTGTTGTTTCTGTGGGAACAGGGACAGTCTTTGACTCTTTTGCCTGATTTTGGAACCACTTTCCTTTACTAGGTTACCTTGTCCAGCCTTGATATGAGTGTATGTTCCAGATCTTACTGAACTTATCATGCAGTGTTTAGTTTCTATCCCTAGGTGTCCTGTTCTTTTATGAATGGAAACAGAGGAGTAGATCTGGGAAAGAGAGGCTATGGTAGGGGTGATTCTAATGAGAGGAGAGGAGGGAGAGCTGCAGACAGGATATAATAGATGAGAGAAGAATTAAAAAAAAAGATATGGCATAAACTGTGAACTAGTTAATACTTAGACATGTGAACCGACTTTGTGTCAAAGAATGTTTCCAGTTAAATATGTTCCATAAACGGCTTTTGATACAACACAGAGGCATGTGGCCACACACATCTGCAGGAAAATGTTAAATATGAATTTTTTTAAAAAATTAAAACAATAAAAAAAAAAAGGCAAAAAGTGAGAGAGTGAGAAATCTGCAGAGAAACGTGTGCCTGGCAGCTAGAGTGATAGGCCAACACTTCAATGCATAATGCTCTTTTAAAGAACCAAAGCTGAGTTCCTAATATCCACATTAAGCAGCTCACAAATGCCTATAACTTTAACTAAAAGGATCTGACACTTGCTTCTGGCCTCCACTCAAATATACATGATCATACACACACACACACACACATTGAAAAAAAAAGATACTTTTGGAAAATTCAAAGAAGCATATGCCCAAAAGAATAAAATTAAGGATCTCAAAAAGATAGACCTAGAACAGACAACTCATTTTCTAGGTTTAATGTATCTTTCTGTGCATTTGCCAAGATACCCAAACAACCTGAAAGCCCTGAACATGCAAACAGACAAAGAAAATTCAGCATATAATGCTTCACTTTACATTTAGGACTTTGTTCAGTTAGTAGGTTTCTAGTATTTTCTCCACCAAAGGAAGTATCAGAAAACTTTAGAGATGGAGAATTTCTTTTTTACCCTGAACTTGACTGAGGCAGCAGATCCATGGATGTGAACATGCACCTAAGCCCATTTAAGTACATGCAATAAGTTTGTGCATTTTTCCTAAAGTTATTAAAATGAAATGCATTTGCGTGCTTATAGGAGAACAGTACCTAAAGAGAAACAGCATTCTCTATTATCCACAAAGTCATCATTATCATCTTAAGAACTTAATCAGGAGCTAGAGTGATGGCTCAGTGGTTAGGAGCACTTGCTGTTTTTCCAGAGTACCCAGGTTCAGTTCTCAGTACCCACACTGTGACTAACAACTGTCTGTAATTCCACTCCAAGTAATCCAATGTCTTCTACTGTTTTCTGTGGGCATTGCATGTACAAAGTACATATGCTGATAAGATGCCCATATACATAGGATAAAAATAATAAATCTCCATGATGAATGGAACTCATCTGTGTGGTTAACATGGGTGAACAAACAATTGAGAAATAGGCATGCTATTGTTTTGAACTCCCAGCAGCCTTTCTGAAATCAGTCACATGCTTGTAAATTTCACCTGACTCCTCCAGACACAGTTTTGACAAGCTGTAAGGCCAACCCATTTTAAATGATAATTTTGCTTAATCTTCATCCTAAATATAAGTCTGGCCATAGGGAAATGCTTCCTATTTGATCTTTAGAAATTGATAATTTAAAGTTTTGCCTCATGGTTTGTCTCTGCTTTGTGAAATTAAGAGGAGGATTTCTCCCCCTGACTAAGCCACATCTAGAAATTCACTAGAGTCTAATCAAGAATTATGTTGCCCACCCATCATAAAAGATAATCTTACTCTTCTACACACTTCAGCTTTGTGTAGGGACAGACACTCAGATGGACCAATTCTGTGATGTCAAAGCTGTCTGGAAATACCAAAGGTAGCTTGAATGTGACTGGCAGTGCAGGAGAAATGCTGCAAATCTGAAATCCGAAGACTCATCTTTTAGCCCCAAAACACAAAGTAAATTTCTAAAGGAATCTTCAGCAATAAATCATCGTATGTCAGCAGCTCCTTACAACTAGTGTAGTGCTAGAAAACTGCAGCGTCTCAATAAATCTTGTGAGATGTCAGTTAAGAAATATAAGGGAGGGGGCACCAAGGGATGCAGGACTGCTGGTGCCAGAGTGGCAGATACCTGAGAGCCCCTTTCTAACAGACAGAGAAGGCTTTGGTCTAAATTGGATGGAGTCTGACTGGTAAGGTCCATTGTAATGCACAAAGATTATCAAAACAACTCTGGTGGTCTACCACTAAGATGTAAGAGAAGTGAAGAGTGTCTCATCATGCTGTCACCTGTTGTAAACAGTAATACAGGGCAGGGACAGAGGTGTCTTCCAAAGTGAATTTTCTCTGACAATAATTAGATGACCTTGAGGAACACGTTAGCTCTTTCAATGATGTTTCATCAACTGTGATTTGAGAATAATAATCACCACCCTGAAAATTCTGGAAGAAGATTGGAAAGAGTGTATGTACAGGTGTTAGACACAGAGTTAGTACTCAACAAGTGTGAACTGTTATTATTCACTGTTAATCCCAGTGTGGCCAGCCTTGGAATCCCTGAAATGGGCCAGCTTTGTGTTTTGATACCAAGGCCAAAGGTTCACTTAAGTCACCTTCTCTTGGCTTCTACATGACACATAAAGCCAAAGCAGTTTGTCCCAGCAAGCCACAGTGTCTGCTTCAGTACCCAATACCTCACAATATAAGCAACATGGCCCCCACCAAATTAGAAGGCATTTATGAGCAAGACATTTGTGACAGGCAAGTATTACCTTACTCAGCTGATCTACCTGAACTCATAGTCAGGTAGGAGCCTTTGTAAAATTTACCTATGTTAAACTAACATAGGTTTATAGGAGATCACAGAGACTGAACTGACAACCAAGGAGCCTGCATGGGACAGACATGGCTCCTCTGCATATATGTTATAGTATGTAGTTTGGTCTCCTTATGGACCTCCTAATAGTGGGAACAGGGCCTGTCTCTGGCTCTTTAGCTGGTGTTTTGAAACCTTTTCCTTATCTGGAAAGGTCCAGCCATAATACAAGGGGAGGTATCTAGTTGTACTTCATTTTCATATGCCATGTTTGGTTGATATCCATGATTGGCCTGCCCCTATCTGAAGAGAAACCAAATTGGAATCAGATGGGGAAATCAGAGGAGAGGTGGCAGGGAATGGTGGGAGGAGAGGAAGGGGGTAAACTGTGTGGTTGGGAAGTAATAAATAATAATAATAATAATAAATAATAATAATTTTAAATTACTGGTGATGATGGATCAATTGATAAATGTTTGCTAATCACTAAATTATTAGCACAGAAGCTCAAAAGTGATGATACTGTCTTAAGGACACTTATTTCAATATTGTAGCAACCTACAGATTACTACAAAGTTAAAAATGCAACATATATAGAATCTCATGATGCAACTTAGACTACTTTTGAATTCGCCCTATAGCCCAGGCTGGCCTCTTTCTTGAAATTTCCTCCTTCATCCTCCTGAAAAGGGGCATTACAATCATAGAACACCATGAATGCTTTAAAGGGCATTCCTTTCGACTAAGAATCTCAGCCGCTCTTTATAAAATTAATTTTATGCAGTCATAGCTATCCTTGACAATAGAATCAAAAATAGCAAAGGAGTCCCACATTCACCTCCACCACAAGTCACGTCTCTCCTCGAGAGTGCCTATGAAATTTATAATTACCTTGATTTTAAATTGTAATTGTGTTACTCTGCTTTTAGTATCGCCTATCAGATTCTAAACTCCATGATAATAAATTCTGTCTGACTTCCTTGCTACTCACTGGACTGCAGCTTCAGTCCTAGCATTTAGCATATGGGATAATTGCAGATAAAGTAGAAAATGAAAGAAATTTTATAAAACTTGCTAATATTTTTCTAAATTACCTCATGTGATCTAAAAGTCAAAGCAGTGCATATTTACAAAAGTGTTTTGCAATAAAGGCCTGAGTAGATACAAGGATGATTAGCAAGAATCTAGCATTATAGCTTTGCTATAAGCAAATAACTAGTCCGAAAAGACTGGGAAGCAAGAGTTAGCTTGCTATAAACTAACACTGACTGAAACCCAAGATATTAGAAGAACAGATACTGGATATTTATATTTGTTTTCTCCCTTCTGGAGATGGGGTCTTACTATGTAGTATAGACTGGCTTTGAACTTGAGATCCTCCTGTCTCACCCTCCAAGGCATAAGGTTTATCAATATTAAACCATTATTTCTAACCTGTATTTCTATAACTGAAGTATGTTAACAAACATATCCACATATCATAAGCATGTCTATTAAAAAATAGCAATATAGCTAGTGTGAGAAAGAATCAAAAAAGAGAAAAGAAATTAATCAGTCTTATCAGACAGCTTTATACTATTAAAAAAATCACACTCCAAGGCACATAACATTAAAGAAGATGGTTTCAAAATAAGAATTGTAAGGTCGTAAAAAATGGCAAATTTAGACCTTACTGCAGTAAATTATGTAACATTAATGAAATTAATCAAGATCACATACCTAACTCATTCATCAAAAGCACACTTTTTTTCTTTTCTAATTATATGACAATCACCTTAACTCCTCAATTGTGTTGATGGAAGTTGTACATTTGAATTCTTCTTGAGAGATGGACACTGCCTACTTACATGTGTGATATCTCCTTATGCAGATACGTTCTATGCCAACTGTTTTCACAGTTCCAGGAATGGAGGATTAAAGATCTTTTAGCATATAACTCATTACACTTTAAATAATATATTTACCATGTCCACAGATGTTCTGAATTGCAGCTTATAAATGATAAAGATGAAAGGAAGAAGAAGAGAGAAAAGGGAGTAGAAAGGGGTAGAAATGAAATGGAATGAAGGAAGAAGGATTAAGAGATGGGTAGATGGAGGGAGACATCCCTTACTGAAATCCATGGCCACTGAGTTTAGGTGATCGAGTGTTTCCCAATCTAGAAACTTCCTTCCAACCTAGGAGGATCTTCTCAACTAGTAATATTCAAATGCGATTTTATATGTGTGGAGAAGCATGGATAGGTAATCTGTAGTCATGATAGTCACATTCATCCTGAAAACACGTTCATTTACATCTAAGTGATTTGTAATATGATTTAAATAATATAGAAGCTAAGTACATTCTTTAAGTTCTAAGTGGAAAAGGAATCTCCCTCTTTAAAACAGGATCTCACACTGTAATACAGAATATCACCCTCGTGTGGCCAGTTTTATTTCCCTGCCGTCGTTCCAGTCAAAGCCTTCCTTCCTTGGGTTTGGAGAGCTTATAGACTTCTAAATCAATGACTTCTTTGAATTTTTTAAGATGATTTTGTGAGTTTGAGTAGTTTTGCGTGCAAAACTACAAAATACATAACATCTAGTGCCTGCAGAAGTCACAATGGCCTTGGATCCCCTGGAGCTAGAATAGTTATGAATGGTTGTATGTGGGAACCCAACCTGGGCCACTGCAGGAGCAGCCAGTGCTCTTCACTACTGCATCACCTCTCCAGCCTGGACATCACTGTTTATACATGAAAACTACAATGAGCTTTTCATTCCTCCCTCGCACTTGCCTATGCCTTTTTTCGTCCAGTTGTAGTTTTGAACTGCTTAGCACGCATCTCATTTCCTATCAATTCTGAGGTCTCAAAATTCACATTCATCAAAGAGCTTTCCTTGACTGTGATTTCTCCAGGACATCGTGACCACATGAGTCTCCTTCTTATCCCCTTTCCATCCTCCAGAGTTCTACACTTTTATAAATTATATTTAATTTTAAATGGCTTACTTTTGTTATCCCTATGAGACTGTAATCTCCATGACATCACATTCCACATGTGATTTCTTCTACCCATAAGATTTAGGTTGGTCCTGGCACATTGTAGTACTTGTAAACTATAGGTTAACTGTGGTTTTTAGAAGATTCCACTGACATTTTTCTAAAACATTTCATTTAGACTACAAGATGAAGACAGACTTGGAAAGCTAGAATGCCACAATTTAGCAAGGAACAGCCAATTTCAGTTTTGACATGCATATGTTCTTATGTCTTCCATATACCACCAGAGAAATTGCTTTATAGCTTGATAAATATTATCAGTACTGAGCTGGGAAAAAAATGGCACCATCTTAAACTCAATGTTCTGTAAAGGGCTAATAAAAAATTTGTTGATAGGACTATCTGAGTAAAATTATTTACAATCAAAATCAGTAACATGTTCTAGAAGTGAGAATAATGAATGGTATTCTGTACAAAGATTCCCTGAACAAAAAAAAGTATATACATATATACTTACATATACACGTGCATACATATGTTTATATATTCAAGTTCGGGAATACTTATAACCTTCTGTATATATCAAAGCTATTTAGCAGTAAATTTAGGGCAATCAAGTAAAATTTTATTAATAAATATACAGTGTATGATCTACATGAACAGGCAACCAATTCACAGTACGTTTAAATTTTATTTGTACACACATTTACCATATACAAGGGAGAAGGTAGGCATCACCAGATTCATGTGATAGTTGGAGACTAGGAAATACAATGTTTACAGAACAAGGGAGAATGCAGGTAATCAAAGAGAACATTAAATTGCAGGTGGTGATCAGAAGCAGGATACTGGCAAACACTCTCGCTTAGTGATGATGTCCCTTGCCTGAAGGCTCACTGATGACTGAGTGAGGCCCAGACATATGGGAGACATGATGAAAAGTGTGGTGACTTAAATGCTAATCTCAACTTCATCCAGATATCTGACTGAATATCTAGACACCATGACCTGGCTAAGATGACTGACATATGAAATGAACCATCACACCCACTCCCTATGATGTCATTGACACATTACTCAGTTTATCATCTCAGGCAAGATAAAAAGACATGCAACTGAAAACTCTTCCTAAATGTCATAGAATGCAAAGACATGTACTTTTTAAAATGAAACATCATGTTCTGAGTGACTAATAAGTATTCGTTTGGATTGACACATAAATAGCTTCCACAGTGCTTTATTGCCATAGTGAAAATTACTTTTGTTTAAATTTGTGGCCAAGAGTAACAACAAAAGCCCAACAAATCTATCAAGCTCAAAATTTCCAAGAATCTGGAATGATATATATATATCTTTCTCATATATATGGAAAACATTTATATATAAATATATTATGTTTTATAAATATATATGAAATACACACACATATATATAACATTTAAACTGTGAATTTTGAGTATTCAAATTAAACCACATTAATAAAAAAATCATAGTCAAATTTACATATACAAATTATTATTTTATAATATGACCCCAAACACTCTCTAAAGAAAAATGTTTGGTTGCAAAAATATTCCAATGGTACCTAACATTTGTATTCCTACCTAAACACCTTAAATTTATGAAACATCATCTTTCTTGTAATAAAATGCAATTTTGCAAGCAATGCACACATAAAGAAGCAGTTTGGTCATTTCTGCTAATTTATTTATCCTGTCTCCACCAGAAGCTCAAGGAGCTTTAGGTCATGACAAGGCAAGTGGCACTGTGTCTCCAGCTTTTCAGTTGTCCAAGAGCTAGATACCATCACTACATCTATTGTAGAGGATTACTGAAGGACTGAATTAGAATTCTGAAGGCATTTAGTGACTTGCCAAATACACTTCAAATAATCACTTAATGCTACTTGCTACAAATAAATGGCGTCTGCTCAGAACTTTGCTTGTAATATGACAATATTGAAAGGAAGTGAGACCCGTTAGGACCTTTTAGAAGAACCAACCACATTTGGGTCAGATTTAAAGCCTGTTCCATAAGGCGGGACCAATAAATGACACTGTTAATGAGGCCAAGAACCTCAAGCTAGATAGGTCATTGGCCTTAAGGAAAAACTAACTATCTACTATTAGTCCTCTAAATGAATACAGCAATTCTACAACTCCTTGTAATGTAATTCGGTGCCCAGAGGTCAGTGAATCACTAACCCATCAGCAGAGAAGCCTCTTTGGCAGTAGACTGTTATTAACATGGAAAGCCACAGCTGGACAATGTGGAAAATATGAAAGATTTTCGAGTATCCAGCCTTAAACAGGATGACTGTATCAATCACACTCTCCCCTCAAGACTCAGTAATCTGTGCAAAAGAGGAGGGAGAAAAGATGCTTAGAGCCAGGGGTAATGTGTGCAACCTCATGGAAACAATGTCTCTCAGACACAAGGCTGATGCCCACATGAACTCATAGAGACTATGATAGCTCACAAAACACTTCCACAAGCTCAAATCAGACACATTCCAAGCACTGAGAAGGGGAACTAAGAACAAATTCCTCCCCTTAGCCAAGAAGTTTAATACAACTGATAGCTACTGGGAGGAGGAAGACTCATTTTCCTCATAGGTGTGACACTGTATCAACTACATTTTATGTGGGCTCTGTACACAGAAGTATGGGGCCAACACAAAACAGACTCTGATTTTATGTGGGTGTTGTTGCTGTTGTTGTTACTGTTTCAGGACTTTGTTCTAAGTGAGAGAGAGAAGAGAGAATTGGATGTAGAGGGACAGGTGGGATCTGGAAGGAGTTGAAGGGGAAAGTATATGATCTAAATATATTGTGCTCTCGAAAAAAGTAGCACTCGAAAAATCACATGGGTACTGTCTTTATAAAGTATTACACATTTTCTACACTCCACTAAATCTTTATGAGAGGGAGTTGGTTTAGCAGAAGAATCCTATACTGGAGTTTCTCTAGCTTCCTGGCTGACTGGAAATCTCTACATATCGTGTTGATCATTTTGGTGCTGTGGTCAAAGAGGCTCTCACCTGACCAGAACTATGTCCTTGGACTTAGTTTTGTTTGACTTTTCTTTTGATAGAAAGATTTCACTATACAAAACGGGCTATCCTCAAACTCAGATCCTCCATCCTTGTTTTCCCAGACCTAGATATTGCAGGTATATACCACCATTCCTGGTCCAATGCATTTTTCTTTAGGAAGTGAACAGTCTCTGTCATTTTATAATGGTAACAAAAAATGGACTAAGGCCTAAAATATAAACTTTTGTGTTATTTTTCACTGAATGTTTTAAACTTTTATACTTTTTCTAAACAGAAAAGTAATTTGCATACATTTAGGAAGGTATGATAATTTAGAATACTGTGTAACAAATACATAATATGTGCAAATATTTATTACTATCATTATTGATGAAAGTAAAATGAGAAATGACTGGGTGGCATGAAATACAATTGAAAGTTAAAGTTTCCAAGTGTTTCAAAGAAGATTCCAATAAATCTGGGACCACAGACCTAACTACATTCAAGAAAATAACCCACAAATATATAACATGCTCACACACAATAAAATAAAATACTCCCTCACCCAAGACTCCATCCTTGTACATCAGGTAATTTTAATGTGTCACTTGAGCTGAGAGTTACACAACATTTAGTAGACAGTTTCTGTTTTGTATAAGGAGGGGAGATAGAGGAAAGAGAGTACTGCTTATTAGTTCAAGTGATGAGCTTCATAATACTTCTAGTAAGTTGGAAAAATCTTATTATAAGAAATTTTGTTTAAAATCAATATTTTCAAAAGCTTGTTTCTGGTAAGAATTTTTTAAAGTCCTATTTATATTTAGAAAAATTGCTGTTCTATAAAACCTGCTCCAGCTCCCAATTCTGGCTGAAAATCAGAATCACATGCATAGCTTATTTAAGATGCAATCTCCCAATGCTTATCCCTGGAGACTGCTTCTGTGCCCATGGAGTGGGGCTGTGAATCTTTATTTTCTCCTAAAGCTGCCAGTGTTTCCTGAGGACAGTAGTTTGTTGCAATTACCAAGAGAGTTTATATCTAATCCCCAAAACAGGACTTCCTCTCTCACTTCCAGGATGAGGACAGAAATGGGATTTTATGTCAATCCAACAACATTCTTCCTCCAATGACTTGCTTTCCAAGTTCTGAAACAGCCTAGTGAGACTGGGATCTAGCCCTATTAGGATATCGTGGAACAGGTCAAACGTGGAGACACTTACGCTGGAGATGGCATAAACGACCTTGGACAAACATTTAAATATCACTGCAGAAATACTAGAGCTCTTGGATTTAAGGATTATCTACTACAACTTTCAGGTTACACACATGCAGACACACATACACACACACACACACACACACACACACACACTGACTTCTTTACTGTGGTAACAGAGTCTGCAGAAACATTTGCAGAAAAGAAAACAGAGTCTACATAAATATTGCAATGTAATAGCTAGACACAGCAACTTTCAGCTCTTGATCTTAGAAATATCAGAAGTAGCTGGGTACATTATTTGAGAGGAAATAAGTCTTTTCAAAACAGCTATTTAGAAGCCGTTGCTATAAAAGATGTTAAAGCTTTCTTTGAATGAATCCATACCCCCCACATCTGGAAGCCCCAAGATGGCCAAGGCAATTACACGCCAAGGCTTTTAGGTGCTTTTCCTCCATTCTGCTAAGCCCTCAGATGTGAACACTCATTGAAACTGAAGAAATGCTGGATAAAGGCATGGGGTTTCCTTGGTTCTTGAGAGATTACATGGTAACCAATGACAGACACCTCAAAGATAACCTGTCTGCCTTTGGCATGAAAAGAGGCAATCAAAAGATAAGACAAAGCTGATCGGTGGTGGTGCACGCCTGTAATCCCAGCACTCTGCGAGGCACTCAGGCGGATTTCTGAGTTCGAATCCAGCCTGGTCTACAGAGTGAGTCCCAGGACAGCCAGAGCTATACAGAGAAACCTTGTCTCCAAAAAAACAACCAATTCCAAAAAAAAATAAAAAAATAAAAAAATAAAAGATAAGACAAGCAGGGTCAACTGCGAAGCATTCCAGTCAACTCTAGGAGATATACAAAAGAAAAGTTGCATAGGAAAAACCACCAGGAACCTATGGCCTAAAAGAAAGTCTAGTCTGCAGTGGCAAATACCACAGTGGAGTACCACCGGACCACCGGGGTAGCACCACAGGGAATGAGAAACCCTATAATTTTCAGCTCTGCACTACTAAGCTAACAAGTTTGAGTGTCTGAAAAATCCTAAGTTACAATCCTGCAACTATGCTATCTGTTATAGATTACCTTCTTATCAACTTGACTACATTTGAAATGAACTAAAAAGCGAAGTGTCTGGGCACATTTATGAAGGATTTTTAGTTAATCAGACCTTTTGAGCTAGGAAGACCCACCTTAGCTCGGGCTCATTTGAGGTCAGAAGATGAACATCTGGGTCACACCGTCTTGTAACAGCCTATATAACGGGCAAGGAAAAAAGAAACTTGTGCTCTTTGCCTGCTTGCCCTTGCTCTCAATTCACTGACATTCAAGCCTGCTTCTTCAGGATTGTGACATACATTCAAGACAAGCCAAGACATACAGCCTTAAGGATTGAACAATTATTGTATACTCAGACTTTCCACTGGGGGACAGTCATTTTTGTGTTAACTGAAACAAAGCTTCTAAGGCACTCTGATAAATTTTCCCCTTACATATATATACATCTGTATATATGTATATATAAAAACACTTACAATAAGATGACTCTCAGTTAATTTCCAGTGGGATGGTGGGCTTAGAATTTATTATCCAACTAGAATAAAAATGATGAAAGAGATTTTACTGCTAAGGAAGGCAATTTGTTTCTGTGACTATATGTACATGTATATGTGTATGCATATACATAAGTATATACATATGCATACATATATATATGTGTGTAAAGATATTTGCACATGTGCATATATGTGCATGTACATGTTTGCATAAAACAAATACCAAAGATTGTTACTTAAAATGTTATCAAATAGGATTTGCTCTTTTTTAAGATTGTCTAAGAACAGCAAATGTTATTAGGAAAGAAAGGCACCTCAGTCAAAGGAGAAAAACAGAATTATGTCAGAAATTAGGTAATATAGCAGGTGGCATTGTACAGCTTATGAGGATATTAACTATAAAAATCTCTTAAAGTGGAAGTGTGGTGTTACATTCAAGGTAGCATTTGTAAACATACAATGACAAGATATTTCTTTAAAATATAAAAGCATTTTAGTGTTTTGTGAGATTCTTTCTTTTTCATTACAAATATAATAACGTTAGTTATTTGCTCCTTTTCTTCTCTAATTTAATCCTCAAATTATTTGTAAATCCCTATGTATATTGAATTTATATATGGCATATATTTAACAGCTATAAATATTTTATATATAAATGCAATTGTACTTCTGTGGCTAGTTTGCTCTTATCTTACATAATTAACATGCGACTGAATTGGAAATAAGAACTAATCAAAGGTCTGTCAGTCACAGATTTTGAAGCTCAGAGACTAGAGATTCACACACTCTCCCTCACCCACCATTCAGATATGCAAATGAACTCACACAGAACTTTCAAATTTCACAATGTCATGTTTTCCAACCTGTTTAAAATTTCATAAAAGCATGTTAAGGAATATAGAATATTACTCATTTTCATAATATCCCCTGATTTTTTTCATATGGTAAAGTTTTTTGAACAGTTCTATGAGGCATCACAGTCCTTGTCTGGTCTATGCCTAATGCTAAGGGCTGATTTCATATTTCAGTCAATGAAATAATGTAATAAAAGACTGATATCATCCCACAGAAGCCTAAGGTCCATTCATACTTTTCTCCTGTCCACACATAGGGTTTCATTCCACAGACATTGTATTCACGTTCTTTCCTATGTGCTCCTCAGAAGGTGAGGATGACCACTTCTTCCCTCTTCACTGATCTGCATTATCCACGCCCCACAACTTTAGGCAACAGCCCCATTTACTTTATCATGCTACCATCGGGGGTTTCTTTTCCTCAAAACCAAAGAACTCCCTGAGAAAACATGTTATATGCCAGAAGTCTATCTTTTAGAATAGCAATGTAGTGAGTCACTAAAGGCTGATCCATCACACTGATGGATAAGGTGGTAGGTAGAACATCACACTGATGGATAAGGTGGTAGGTAGAACACTCAGAGTTTCTGACCTTCTGCTCAAGGATAAATGGGTTGATATACTCCACCACCAAGGGATTGAAGCAGAAAGTTATGAGAACATACTTCCACTGAATGACAAAGCTACCTTCCGGTGTGTTTCCACTTCCAGAGTACTGCTAATTGGTTATTCCACTTATGCTATATTCAGCTTGCAGTTTTGAGGTAGAGGTGTTGAGACAGGCCTCACAATGCAGCACAAACTACTGGTGAATTTTCAGTGCTTCAGCCTCTCTATCTTTGAAAAGGTGTATGCCACCATGCACGAATATATTTGAAAAATACACACAAATGTGCACACTCACATATCTAAAAATGTTTATTCTCTGATTATCTGGCTAAGCTCTATGATATCTATTTTTAATTATATAACTTTGGGTTTACTATACAATTAATAATTTGTACTTGACATCATTTAACCCTAGTAGCAGGAAGCTGGTCACTTAATAATATAATACATATCACTGCCTATGGGTTCTTTATTCTTTATCCAGATCTCATGATAAAAATGAAGATTGTTTTAGCATAATGGATCTAAAGTGAAGAACAAAATTCATAAGTTTCTACAAACTTCGAGCAAACACCCATTTATGGACTACAATGGCACCAAGATGACAGGAAAATATCAGATATAAATAAGCTTCTCTTCTAAATTGTACAGTTTACTCTCATTGTGAGAATTCATGCTCTTTATCAATAGTGCTATACAGAGTGTATAGCATAAATGACCAACAGCAAGCTCAAATTGTCACTAATGTCGGGCAATTCATTATATTATTCCTTCTACCTATTTTAATTAGTTGACCTTGTAATTCACAACAATTGGGGAGATAAAAATTCATAACTAGTAAACTGTCTTTACAGAACTTACTAAAATACTCAAACCCTACAGAAGCATGGTTAGGTGGATTTCTAACTTGTTTTTCCATTGAATGGGTATACTTTGGGATGTTCTTAAGTACTAAGATGTAGAAATAGTAATATATGGAGCATCCTGGGGATAATCTGGACCACAAATTCGGAGGCATTAATGAGTAGAAGTCGGCAGTTGGGGAAATTTCTGTTTGCAATGCTACAGCTTAGATTCTATATGATATAAAAACTGCCTATAGGTCTATGAAGTAATTAGGATTTCAGAGTGAGTTAACATGGCAGATAGCAAGAGAACGTATTTAAAACAGGATGGAAATGGTAAATAAATTCTCATCATATGCCTTAGAAAAAAGAAATATATAACAGTAATTAAGACAGCCAAGAGAGGTGGTTAAATTATGAACTATAAACAACTGGTGATAAATATATCTGTGCATTCCATAAAATAGTGACTAAATTTACATACAAACATCAATACAAACTTACTAAAAATGTTTCACTTTTCAAAGGCCATAAAAATACATAAGATATAAAACACCATTTTTGTCTTCAAATATGTAAAACTCATTTGGAGCATGTACATTAATAATAAACCAGTCATTTTTCTTATACTTACTAAATTTTGAAATTCAAAGCATCCATAAAGCAACTGCTTTGCTCCAGGAAAGAAGGAATGCTGAAAGTCATTTCCTAGTACTGTCAGCATTACAAATAAAAGAAAGTATACATCTATTATAAAATTTCAATCACACTTGACTGAAAGCAACTCGAAACATTTTTATGCTTCTCCTTCGTCACATGTCAGCCTTTCTTTCACAGGTTGGCAAGATGGGCTATAGCTAAAGTACAAAGAGTACAGATAAGAGCCCAGGAAATAATTCATCCTTTATAATAAATAAGAGCCTTGATCATAGCCAAAACCATTTCTCCAAAACGAAGACTCCAATAGTGCCAATCTCATCTTGGTTCTGATACAGTGACTGACTGTAATCACCATAAAACAACACATTCTACAGATGCTTCCCTGCTTTGTCTCCACACAAAGAAGGGAGTTTGCATTGCCTGAGCTCTGGGTAAGGACAATGAACAAACATAAATCACTTCTCTATTTTAAAATAATGGAACTTTAGGTCTATAAATCATAACATCCACGCAGTTGAGCCACAACACAGGCAAGATGTGAATGAGTACATCAAAAGCACAGTATCACAATGTTCTTAGTAGATGCTGAAATCATGTCCCTGACACCAGCTTTTGTGTGCAGATCACAAACTAACTTTTGTTTCTGTAGCCAAATACATTTCCATTATACATGGGAGGAGAATAAGAAGAATGTTAAAGAAATCTTACATGTTTTGTGAATGTGTATGTGCCTATGTGTGTGTCTCTATGTGTGAGTGTTTGCATGTGTGTATGTATGTGTGCGTGTGCGTGTGCATGTGTGTGTGTGTGTATGTGTGTGTGTGTGTGTGTGTGTTGATCCCATGCCAGGGCTTAAATGTGACTCTCATTCCACCCGGTGTGTCTCAGGAATCAAATGTGGATTGCCAGCATTCTCAACAAGTGCCTTCATTCACTGAGCCACCCCACCAACCACTAATTAATTAATTAATTAAAAAAGATAAACAAACAAACAAACAGAGAGTATAGATAGGAGTCTCTGTGTTTGCCACAGCTCCAGCTTTAATCACATAAAACAATGTTTGCCATCTATACAGATTGAGCCCCAATCTAAAACATGGATTTGTTGTTTCCATGAGACAGAGTTAAATAAGCATACTGAATTTAGAAGCTGTATTACAAGAAATTACCTAATATTTACAAATGCTAATTTAGAAAATTGGAAATTATTGTGCTCGGAATAAAAGTAATGACTGAATGAAAATATTCCTTTCAGTTATAACTCACAATATAAACCATAATGCACTCACAAATTGCAACTAATAGAAGAATTGAGTAGAGCTAATGAAGCTGTGAATACACAATCATCCCATGTTGCACACTGTTTGTCCGTACATTCCAACCAACTGTAGAGTATCTAGAATATTACTTAGGTGTCTGGAATCCTAATCATCAAGGTAAAGTCCAAAAAGAAAAGAAAAGAAAAGAAAGGAAAAGAAAGGAAAGGAAAGGAAAGGAAAAGAAAGGAAAAGAAAAGGAAAAGAAAAAGAAAAAGAAAATCTAGATTCTTAAAGATGAATTTGAGTAACTTATATGACCTTGAAATGATACAAAAATAAAATATTTTTAAAAGTTATTTTTAAAGTAGAAGACATTCTTTATTCAGAGTTAGATCTTCCAATGAATTTACTGAATATTAGTAAGAGAATAGAAAGTCTACAAAAATGAAACAGGAATTCTATGGCTCAGCGGTTAATATTACTTGCTGCTGGTGCAAAGGATGCACACCACTGCTCACAAACACCTGCAAATCTAATTCCAGAGCCCTCTGCTGGGCTCAAAGTGTACTACAGACATGTCTTACACATAAATGCAGGAAATTAATCATATACATTAAAACATTTCATACATTAATGAAAACAAATACATCTTTAAAGTAAAATATAGTCATGGTGCACAATACATCATAAATATGTATTATCAAGGCAGGTTATCCTCTATTTTCATTATGCTGTGGTGACACCTTACTGCAATATATTTCAGCAAGCAGAAAGTTGAGGAAGCGAGAATTTTAAACATAGATGTGAAACATCACTACTATAATTTTCTTACAAAAGTCCCCTGGAGCCTCATTCAGAACTTACTTATGCTTACTGTGAATGCTGTTTGAACAGCCTATAAATTTGATTTTCTAGTTTGAAGACATTAAGAAGCAGCCAATAGAAAAGGTTAGTTCAGAGAAGCAAAGAATCTTCTTTAACAATTTGACAGGCACAATGACCAAAAGAGGCACCAATGCCCTAGATACTCACAAGGAGATATTGTTACACAGTCCAGTGTCACAGTACTACAGAAATGGGTGACTGAACAGGGTAGACTACTTATTATCTCAATAAATGCATAGCCCATCAGTATATAACATTCTATGTGTATGTCATAAAGATAGAGACAGGTTTAATATACCTAATGGTATGCAGTATGTGCCATGATCACTCTGCAGGCACATGGATACATGTGTGCACATGCATGTGAAAAACAAGGTCAATATCAAGAATCTAAATTGCTCTCTGTATGATTTGCTGAGACCTGATTAGTAGCTAACTGTAAACAGAGCTCATAAGTTGGCCAGAGTGTCTGGTAAAATCCAGGGACCCTGATATCTCTGCCAGTTGTATCAAATATCAGTATGGAAATAATAAAAGCAAAACAAAAATTGCCTCTAAGAGAGGTTAGTACTTCTGATACCATTCAGCTGGGAAGGAAGAGAACATGGATTCAAACTCATCAGCATAATGAGTTTGCAACCCATTCACTATTTTGAATTATCAGGAGGCAAACTCTGGAGGACACTGAGACGGCCCTGTGGGTGAAGGTGCTTACGGAGCAAACCTAGCAACATGAGCAAAATACCTAGGACACAGGACAATGTAAGGCAAAATCAAATCCACAACGATGTCCGCTGGCTTCCTCACGTGTGCCTCCCCATACTCATACATACCCATACCCTATAAAACACGCACCTACGTACAATCATACAAATAAAAATGTTTGAAAAGAAATGGACTATATCTGATCCCAGTGGAATAGTCCTATGTTCTCTGCTACCTAGAAAGGCACATTCTAGTTGGAGATTCTGTGCTAAGGCTACAGAATGAGTTCATGATTAGCCTGAGCAACTCGCTAAGATGCTGTCCCAAAATAAAAAGTAAAGAGGAATATGGATCTGGCTAAGGGATTAAAATCTACTTAGCATGAAGAAAGGCCTTTGTTTCCCTTGTACTGAAAAAAATGCATTTTATTTAATTATTTACCTGTCTATTCAGGAAATAAATTAATTATTTATCACTTTTCAAAGGTACATTGTCATCTTAAAGCCAAATTCTTTTCACAATCACTTACACTGAAGAAGGAGAATGCTCCATGTTTGTATTGTAACCTGTACGAGGAGCAAGATGTGACTCACGCTGTTTTTATCTCTCTGTGTACATCACCCATCTATAATTACAGAAAAAGGGGGAAAAAAGCCAGACCTCTGAGTCAAATCACAGATCTGCAGAATCTAGAATAAATAGCTAGCTAATAGATGGTCACCTGTGTCGTGTGACAGAGCACTCATATTTACATTTCAGAGTTGAATGGTCATCATAACATAGATGACAATAGAAATTTATATAACACAAAATTATGGCAGTGTGCCCAGAGTCAGGCCTGAAAGAGCACGGCCTCTATAAAAGTCATATGTTTTTGTTTGATTTTCTCATTCAGACTAGACCCATTATATCACAAGAACATGTGCAATGCCTGCACTCTCTGCAAATGTCTGTGACAACCTTGAAAGGGAGACTTAGACATGAAACATTTCTACTAACACATTTGTGTAGGGGCACAGAGTTTCGGGCATACAAAATTGAACCCTGTGGTAGAAAAGGAAGTTCATAGCGGTAAACAAAAAAAAACGTATACATTGCTTGAAATAATTTCTTTTTAAAAGGATATCCTTTTTAGTTATGGGGTATCCACAAAGCCAGAAGAGAACATCATATTTTCTGCAATTGCAGTTAATAAAGAGGTAGTTATCAGGTGAAATGTGGGTCCTGGGAACTGAATCTCGGCCATCTAGAAGAACAGCATCTGCTCATAAGCCCAGTGGTGTCAACTCCCCAGTCCAAGAGCACTATTTAAATCCCTAGCCCATTTCTTCACTATGACAATTTGAATAAATTAGGGGCATTTTTAAAAAGTCCTCAAGATCACTGTGGTTTTCTCCTTGATTCTGCTATCCTACCTCTCATCGTCTTGTGAACGAAATTCACTCCCTCGAAACCACTCCACCTTTTGTTTTTTAATTTAGAGCAAAATAGGCACTATAAACCTCAAACGTTCCTTGCTTAAACATAGCAAATAATTTCTATTCGCAACCCATAAAATATAAGATTAAGTGTAATCCAGAAAAGCAAAACAAATCTTGTTTAAAAATGGACCAACCCCACAGTCATTCTTGTTTTAGAAGTATTAAAGATTAAATATCTACCACAAATATTTTAAACCAATGTGTCTTATTTCCACTATTTACCAGAAACAGCACAAACCATATCTAATATCCTACAAACATAAATTCTTAGCTTAACTGTATTGGTGTCACCTGGCATGTTCTGGGAGCAGTAGCTGGGAAGATTTATGTAAGAGATACTTAAAAGTGACTACTAGTGATCATCAACAAAATGGGCTATTTTAATTTTAGTATAATTTATTCATGGTGCTATTTGTACTTTGAATGGTATACTATACATCATTTCCATAAATGTCTTTTGTCTGCAGGGACTACCTCATTAAAGTAACAGGTTACATTTATTCGTTTTTTATTTATTCATGTTTTTATTTTATTTTGTTACTGAAGGTAACAAAAGTAGCAAAGACACCACCTTGCCTTCAGGCTAGTAATTGTCTATTAATGTTTACTGGTGCTATAGTTTGAATAATTTTAATTTTAATACTTTTATTTTTAAAATGAAAATGTGATCATATCATTTCACCTCCCTTTTACTCCCTCATACCCTTCTGAGGTAATGTCCTTGCTTTCTCTCAAATTTATAATCTTTTGAAATGTTGATGAACTCCACCAAATTCTATTTTCTATTATATAGATGACAAAACTATTCCTTCCTGTGGGTAGTTAATTCAGTCACAATCACACAGCTATGACACAATAGATCTGGAACTGGTAATAATTCTGGGTTCAAACTATTACCAGTTATCCCAAAGAACTCTGCACGGTGCTCAATGCTTGTGAAACCTGGAATAATGTTGTGGAGTAGTGGGCGGGGCAGCCAGCTTCTCCTGCATTCCGTAGAGCTTTGCTGGTGTTCAAAGTGAATGTATTGCATCCTGGGATCCCCAGAGTGATGGGAAAATCAGGAGGGCTGCTCACTCACAGAAGTACAAAAGCAAGTCTGACACCAGCGTATTCAGTGCGCCTGGGTGCACTGAAAGAGGCTGTACATTTGAGGGGTGACATTTGAAGAGGATCTTGTGCAAACTGTACTAAACACAGGACTGAGAGAAGGACAGTCAGAGTAAGGCAGCCAGGCAAGCAAGGTAAACAAAGGTATGGAGGATCACATGATGAGTTCTTAACCGGGTGAAGACAGGCTGAGATGGCAAAAAACTGAGAAGAATAGGAAAAAGGAAGATGAATTCTCTCAGAAAGGAGAGGATGTCCTAAGTGGAGTCTGTGCTCATCTCAGAAGAATCCCGCCTGGGGCTGCGGTTTTAGTATACCTCTGTCATTGTTCTTTGCAGAGAAATAAGCTTTGAGAAATATGAGAGCTCTGGGTTTATGATGTAGTGACACATATACGTGCCTGGGTAGGGAGGATGCTAAGTGGTTCTTTGCTGGAACTAGGATTTGTTACAATGGAGTAGAACTGCTCTGAAACCCACAACCAAAATAACACATCAAAAGGGTTCAGAAGCAAAAGAAGAGCCACACAAAAACAAATAAAAATGCTCCCAACCTTATCTTGAATTCTTTGTTCTTTTCTACTTCATTGATCTCCTAAATCAGTAATGATTCTAAATTTAAAAAGTGAAAGAAAGAAAGAAAGAAAGAAAGAAAGAAAGAAAGAAAGAAAGAAAGAAAGAAAGAAAGAAAGGAAGGAAGGAAGGAAGGAAGGAAGGAAGGAAGGAAGGAAGGAAGGAAGGAAGGAAGGAAGGAAGGAAGGAAACACTCAACTCAAAACAGCCTAAGCCAAAGGCAGTTTATGAATTATAAGTCATAAAAGCACCAGGGTTTCGGTTTTCAGGCAGTATGCAGTGGTAAAACTGAAACAAAGAAAGGATTTCCCCTGCCAGCTCAGGCCACCCTAATGCTTACTTCCTTTTTTTTCCTATATTCTTTGTTTACATTCCAAATGATTTTCCCTTTCCGGGGTTTCCCCCCTCCCCATAAGTTCCCTAAGCCCTCTTCCCTCCACCCATTCTCCTATCAACCCTCTCCTACTTCTCTGTCCTGGTGCTCCCCTACAATGCTGAAACAATCCTTACTTCTTTCTGAATGACCTATGGTGATTCCCCAGAAGTAAAAGGCTCTCTTTATGCTGGCAAGTCAATGTTCCATGTGAGTGTAATACCCTGTCTATGAGGGTTAGCTCAGGAGCCGGTGTGAAGTCCTGCTGGAAGGCGTGGGAGTCAGCAAGGATCTGCCTGGTCCTCAGTGATCCTTGCTAGGCAATTGCCTTTCTTTCCTGAAACAATCCAGTATGGAAAGATAGAATCTGTGTTCCTCTGGCCTGGTCTTGATCATACGGATAATTTTTTTAAATTTTTATTTAGATTTATCTTTATTTATGTGTGTCTGTGTGTCAGAGTTGTGGGTAAGTGCCAGAGTATGAAGGTGCCTGTTGAGGCCAGGTGAAGTAATTAGCATAAACCTGGAGTCACAGGGGCTATGGGCTGCAAAGTGGTGTCAAGAAGCCAACTCTGACCCTCTGCAGGAGCAGTAGGAACTCTTAATCCCTGAGACACCTCTCCAACCCAAACATCTCAAACATTCCAACTTCTATGAAAGAAATAGGTGCAATTATCATCACACACTAAGAACGAGGTAATAATAGGACCCAGCGTTAAGTGGAAAATGGGGATGTATACTTATCAGAGAAGGAGCTACTCTCCTTTCCCTCCACTGCAGTGGGAAATGGGTAACAACTTGCTAATCTCATGGGAACTCACTGGAAACCCGTGGTGACAACGACAGGGGAGTTATTGCTGGAACCCATTTCTCTTTCTCCTGAGGCATTCAACGAGACTTCTCCAGTTTCCTTTACAGCAAAGTGACCCAGTTCGGTCCAGTGAGCATGTGGACAGACATCACCATAACCACTGTCAGGCTTGGCCTATAGAAACCTCTAGAGACTTCTCTGGAGAATTTCTGTGCTCACACACTACAACTTCGTTGAAAGATCAGGCGTCTATGGACTTAGAGGAGGGCAAAGTGTATGCAATCCAATTCCACAAAGGCCTCCAAGGAGCACCAGGCAATCGGGAACTGTGCAGTGATGCTTTATAGTTACCATGATATGACTTCCTGTTTGGATCAACAAAGGACCTGTGCAACATGGCTTGTTGGACATTTGACAATGTGACAGTGTGTTTATGCTTCTTTATTCCCTCAAGACCATCAAAACACATTAATAACTTGAAAAAAAATATGTGCCCCTACAAGTTGGGCATTTAGCTCAATGGCAGAATAACTGTCTAGAATGCATAAGAGTGAAGGCTAGATATCTCAGTGGATAATGGTCATGCTATCAAGTTTGATAATCCCAGGGCACACATGGTAGACAAACAAAACTGACTCCTACATCTTGCACTCTGACCCCTCCACAGGTGCCAGGTTACACTCCCCTCTGCTCTGACACATGCAAATTTTAAAAAATAGAACACAAACAGTCCTGTGCTTAAAACCAGCCCTGAGCACCTTCCCTTACATATCTATGATATGGAAGAGAGGGAAGGGGAAGGAAAAGGTTCTATATTTAACAATGCATATTTCTGAGGCCATCTGATAGAGGGAAATTCAAGAGGAAAACAATATAAGCAGTTTGGGAAGAGGTAACATAGGTAGAATTACCATTAACTGAAACTCCACACATGATTACTAACTAAAAGGGGGAAACAGTTACTGTGGACTAGCCTTTGGGAAGAACTGTTTTGTCACTTGCTATGGGCCACCCACCTTTCCAATACTGCTACTGGCATGTTAATAAAAGAAAAACACACAAGCTGTGTGAGGCAAGGTCCCTCCAATTATGCACAAAATGCCTGAAAGTTTTGTAAAGCTGTGAAAATGAGAGGAGGGCGTCTCCCTAACAGGTGGAATGATACAAACAGAAAGAAAGCAAACGTTCTGACCACACTAAAGGTGAGGAAGACGAGTAGAGCCCTGAATCTTCCAGAAAAGGAATTTGCTGAGAAACTACAAGGAGCTTAGCTCCCAATTAACTCTGTGTGAGAATAGTTTTACACAAGGCTTCTACCATGGAAGCTTAAGGTAGAGGCCATTTGGAGGACACAGGCACCGGGGATTTACTTAAAGTAGAAGGACATTGCAGTGAAAGGGAGGGAATCTTACCTATGTTCTTCCGACCTGAGTAAATCTATATATCAATCTCTACTCAGTATGTAGGCTTTATACTGCGTTCTTCCCCCAGGAACTTTTAATGACATTGACATGCATGTAAGCAAAAGTAAAAAGTGACCCACGGCTTAAGTGAGAAAAGTGCTCTTGTCCAAATCAAAAAGTACTGTAGTGCCCCTGCTTGTAAACAAAGGTTAAATGTAGATATAAATATTAAACTCAGACTATGGTTCAGATGCTGACACATCACAGACGATTTTTTTTATAATAACTTTCTTCATTTCTGCCAGCATTTCCTCAGTTGTACAAGAGACACAAGTATAAGACTCAGAAGGACAAAATGCTTAGAAACATATCTTTCCCTGCCTGAGGAACCTAGGGACTGTGGGAAGCCGGTGAAGTAACATGTATAAAATGAATACAGCGGACGATGACAGACTGTGAGAGAATGCTGGCTACTCCCCCCCACCGCATCTTTCCTTACCAGAAATGTGAGGAGAGCACGTCGCCCAGCCTCCTTTAAACATGGAACTTACACCCTCGTGGATCAGTGTCCCTAAGCAACAGTGACTGCCACCACCTGCCAGCCGGGACAATTAAAGCCCAATCTCTTTCTTCTAAAAATTCCATGGGGATCAGCAGAGTTTTACCACAGAACTACTGAAGGGTGCTCTCTGACTCACACTTTTCAGAATTGCTGCCCCAAATCACCCACACTGGGACATGGCAGGAATTAAAAATGTATTTTACACATGAAGCAATATGCCTCTCTGACTCCTGAATTAGAGATGTTAAACTAGGCAATCTACTACTGTCAAGTTCTTTGATTTTTTTTCTTTTTTTTAACCTCATGTTTTACACCTATGTAAAACCTTAAAATGGAGATTGCTCCAGCTTTAAAGCTAAGGAAACTCACAGAAGAATGAAATTATCTTTCCCACTCCCAAGAATTCACTGACTGTTAGGAGCAGATATGGAACCAGGAGAATGTGTTGTAAGATCAAGGACTTTCCCTCCCTGCACACAGACTTGCAGTGTGGACAGTGTTCTTGCTTTCTCCTTGGTCATTTCTGATCCTTGGTGTGTTTCTTCTTCAAAATTACATATTTTCCCTTATATGTTTGCATCCAGAATTAGAAGAACTCCACCGTGCTCTCCTTCCCAGGTACTTTCCTCCTGACAAGCAAACTGGCTCTGAGGAGACAGATTCCCAGTACTGTTGCAACTGACTACTGTGTCACTGGTAATGAATGACAGGCACAAACAAAAAGAGAAAGGTAACAGTAACTGCCAAGCTGGCAGTGATCCCTTAGGAGGAGGGATGGCTCAGTGGTACCAACAATTCCCCAAAACACCACTACTGACTATCTCACCTTGCTGTTTTCTTGAACTGTAAATTTTACCAAACCACATCAGCAAATGTCCTCAGATTTTAATGATTTAGTGCTCCAATTTTCTTCTCATAGAAAATAATAAAAGAAACTTCAGACAAAAAAAGATAAAGAAAAAGAAAACACTTAAAGCACTAAATACTGGAGTCTTTGAAAAACTTCAAATGCTGTTTTATGGAATGAAAACAAAGGACCTGTCCACATCAAAGAATAGACTCTTACCCCCCCACCCTGACTATCAAATGAAATCAATTGGTATGTTTGGTTAAAATCCTATAAAAGCAAGTTCACAACCAAGTTTAATTTCAGCTGATAAAAAGAGAGGTTACAGCTAATGCATATTGCCTCTGACTTTGAATATAACAAAGAAAACTAAATACATTGAAACCAGTATCAGATAAAGCTGGAGATGTCAGAAAGTTGAATAAGTCAGGATTATAGAGGGTGGTTTAATTAATTAGGTTATTTTGATTGTAATTTTTTAAGGCGTAAATTGCAGAGAAAAGTTGTCCGGTGGAATTTTTGAAAGAATGTGCAGCAGATCGACTCAGGTCTTAAAAAAGAAAAGTGTAAGACATGCTTCTGAACAAGAAGACATGGATAAAATAGATGGTTTAAAAAAATCCCATTTGACAAATTTGTTCTTTAATCACCCTGAATCGGGTGCTTATGGAATGACTATGGAAGGAGGTTCTTAACTATGTCCCAGCTGACTTGAAAATTCTCAAGCCCGAGAAATTACAAGTGAGTTGACAGGCAACAAATGAGAGATCTGCCTTTGTTGCAATTTCCAGGGGAAGCTTTAACAACAGGTGACTTCCCAGAGTTGTAGCCTCTAATTCAAAAGAACTTTCCCAGCTTGCAAGGAACCTGAGTGTTCCACACTGAACAGTAATGCACCTTGCTGTCATGATCTCTTACACCAAGACAGGCAGTTAAAGTCGGTGGAATCCAGTGTTTTGTTTTAAGTGAAGGGAGGGGTGAGTAGAATTTTATAAAGTAGCAAAACTCATGATCTTAGTGAACTAGGTTTTTGAGAGTCAGCAATGTTTCTTACTTGCGCACAACCTGCTGGAAATTCCCACCCTGCTCCAAATGAAATCTCCATGAAGGCCCCAGGAACAGATTTACAGAGAAATCTGAGTTGACTCTTGACCACCCAAGGCGTATCAGTAGTCTGACATGATGCTCTTTTTCAACTCCCTGAATTGAGACTGATAAAGCCTGCTTTCCGGCAAAGCTTGAAACGACGTTACTGTAGGGATCCCTCCCCCGCCCCAGCCCCCCAAACTACAGCTGCTTGTGCTCCCACTGTGCTATGGAACAAAAACCATAAACCTCAACATGCAAAAGCATAAAAGCACATTCCAAATTATTCTATGTAGGTGTCCAAACGAATCAGTCCTGTTGTGTTCGTTCCTTGAAACATCCAGCTCCTATCACAGTAAATTACTGAAAATGCCCACTCAATTAAAAAGCACCTTTATTCTGAAAAACAAGCCCCGCCCCCGTATTGCTTCCTGTAGGAAACTAGAAAAAGTTCAGCGAGTGGGGCTCACAGGACCTGTCTTACAAACAATCCTGTAACCTGTAAAGTGCCACCAAGATCTGGCCCGCCATCCTCCATGCATTCCACACACCCAGGATTGTCAGTTACACTGATTAACCTGGTCACAACCTCCACAAACCTTTGCCATGGGAACACAGTGCCTGCGGCTCACAGCCTACCACCTTATCTTCCCAATGCTCTAGGCAGCCTCCTTGCAACAGCAGAGCTGTGCTACAAAATGCATTCGTGCATCAGGTTCTGTTTGGTTAAAGGGACTGAGGAGCCTACCTACGCCCACCTAGCCCACGCCTTTGAGTTTTAGGAAATTCTATACACTAGAGAAAGGTAAAGGGCAGAAATGAAGGAATAATTTTGAGAGCAAAAGGGTTAAGGGTTGGCATTTGAGGGACTCCTGAAGCCCATCTCTCTGCTGCTTGTGCAGAGGATATGGTGCAGATGCCTTCGCCTTCCCCAAAGAAACTGAACACCCTCCGCTCCCCATAAGTTATTGGAAATACATGCTTCCCCTACAAGATGCCAAGTGCCCTCCACAACACAAGAGACCTGGTCAGTGTTGTTCAGCGCGGAGCAATCATTGTGCTTTGCAAGGAGCCCTGCACGGTGTGGGCGCTCCAAAAAAATGAGCGTTTCAAAAGGGATCGCTCTGTTGTGAGTCCCAGTATCCTGAGCCCTGTTGTCCAAGTCCCTTCAAATGTCAGCCCAACTTCATCTGCTCATACTACGGATTGCACCTGAGGGGTATAGATACCCCGGCACCCACGGTATTTAAAAAACAACAAAAAAAGCAAGAATGTGCCCACGGAGGGAAGGTGCACAGAGAAGGCAATCGCGTGACCCAGCAGAAGATGCTGATTTTAAAGGTCCTGGATGAATTTTCTGCTATAGGCTCTTCCTTTGGTGGCCGTAATGCAGCGCAACAAACTTCTTTTCACAGTAATAAAGAAGAAAACGGGTCGCCTTGAGGTAACAGTGGCGTCCGGGGATGGGGGCTGCTACGTGCCAGGTAGAGTTTTCTCAGCTCCTCACAGACTCCTGGCCAGCCCTGCAGGAGCGACAACCCTGGGAACACATCTGTCCATCCCCAGCCCTTAAGCACCCTGCTTTTTTATCCCAAGCCACAAACCAGGGTGCCTGGGACAGTGCGCTCCAGAGTCGGGCTGGACTTACCCAAGATGCCCAGCACAGCGCTTAGGAGAACTGGGTTTGCCGCACAGCCAACGTCCGAAGGTCCCGGCGGAGTGGCAAAAGCTCCCTACTTGCGACCAATCCTGGTTATGAACCTAGAGCTCTGTGGCTGCCGCGCGCTCCTCTCCCTCCCCGCGCTTGTGGCAGCTCTCAAAACCCGGCGCACCGGAGTTCAGGCTGCAGCGGTTCCTTTGCAGCCACTAGCGGAAGACTCACAGGGAGGGGGCGAGACAAGGGGAGGGCGGGGGCGGGGGCGGGGGCGCGCTCAGTGGAGCTGGGCATGCTCAGTGAGCCACCAGAGGCAGTGCACCCTTAGGCGTAGCACCTGCACCGCCCTGCCCTGGGGAGGCGACCCCGAGTACCCACGCGGGACATTGGTAAAAGGGGCATTGCCGCTCTGTCTGGTCCTTGGCGAGGGACATAAAAGGTGTGTTTGTGCTGGGGTACAAAGACAGGATGGCATCTTCCTTTGCCACCTGAGTATTGGGGAACCAGGAGGCGCGACCTGCCTTTGGCTTCCTGTACACTCGGAATCCGGAGGATCTTTAAGGAGGTCTGGCCAAGGATGCCACGTCTGGATTGAGAATCGCTGCGCGCGTGGGTTTGGGATGAGCGGTAGTAATGGACTTGGGATGTATACTGAGATGGCTTTGGGGTCGGTTTTACTCGCTTGTTCTTAGGCCGAGGACTTGGGCCAGACAGTGATATGGACTGGACCTGGTCTCTTAACCAGTGCAACATACTTTCAGGTTGAATGAACATAGAAGGGGTAAGGGGAAAGAGGAAACACTTGCGAAAAAATAGGCATGCGGATCAATATGTGGTGTATTGGGGCATCCTAAAAGCGTCGTTATTCAAAAGCAGGTGCAGCAGTTAATGACAGCCCTGTGGTCATTACACAGGACTCTACATTTCCTTGCAGAAATGGCTCCAAATATCGAGGTAGCCATCGAGACTGGGAAGGACGTCTGAGCCCCCTTGATCCCTGTGCAAAGGGTCTCTCCAGGCAGTGGAGAGGCAACCAGTGAGGCTAGCTCATCTGGAAACCATTTCCAGCAACCCAAGAGAGACTGAGTTTTCTCTCCCTGGGTGGAAAAAAAGTCTCCTTCCCCCAGGATTTTACAGAACCCCAGCCTTCCTGTGCTTGTCTCAGCAGTTCAGAGCTACATAAACAACTTCTGACCATTTACACAATCATGCAAACCTACCCTGACATCTCCATTATGTAGGAAAGATGTTAACTGGAAAACTATTTTTAAACTACTGTAGTAAGCAAACATTCCACTCCTCTACACACATGCAGCCGCCGCTTTAGTTGATACAAGTGATTTGCTTCATATTTAGTCTCACATTTTGGTTATTATTGTTTTTGATGTTTTAACATAATTCTTGAAAAATGAGCAAATGTTGATGAGGGGATGGCTATTACAAGTGTTTCCTGGCCTCTGAAGTTAATGCTGGAAGAAAGAGCCCCTAACCTCATTTTTAAAGTACTTAAGTTTGGGGATAGACTGAAGCCCCTCCCCTTCTCTCATGGAAAGGAAATTTTACAGAAAAGAAAACTTGGTGGTGTAATTTCCCTGGTAAATTACTAAAGATGAATGGTTTCTAGTAAGCTTGATGCCCCTGCCTGATCCTTATTTCTGATAACTTTCTCTGTATTGCCATATATTTGTGTGTGTATTGCCATATATGTCTGTATGTGTGTATATATGTATACACACATACACACATATATACACACGCAGACATATATGTTTCTTTTTTGTATTTTTTAAAATAATGTTTTTGGATAGCATACAAACAAGTGAATTGTTACATTTTCATATATATATGTATTGAGTACTTTGTCTTGTATCTGTCCTCTAACTACATTCCCAAATTCCTCTGTTTCTGTCTTATATCCAAACAGCCATATAAACACCCAAATAAAAAACATTCTATTTTAACGACGAGTTATAGGCACACACACACACACACAAGCGCGCGTGCGCGCGCGCACACACATACACACACACACAGATTCATATATATATAATCTTTATATATGATATTCAGTAAAAATTGATAACAAAAATTGCCTAGCTTAGGTGAAAACATCTTTTGTGTAAACATATACTAAGCATATTCTGAGAAAACATGATATCATGGCAATTTAAACAATTTAAACTCAATATATAAATAAGGACAGTACAGAAAGAGGGGCGAGAGACTACCCAGCTTCTCCTCCAGTGGGACTAAGATTGAAATAATTTTCAAGGTGTTGTGAACAGTATGAGAAAACGATTTTAACTATGTTTCTGACTTTCATTTCTAAATGTTTCATTCGATCTCTTACCTTTACTTCTTTTTCATGATTGTGACTGTGTGGGAGACCTTGTACTCTAGCTAATGAACAGAAGTTCACTATGACCATGACTGCTCAGGAGATGACCATCTAGTAAGGAAACCAGTGTATATCTAGAAAGACAGATCTGGGTCGGATGGCTGGGATGTCAGTTAACTGATAAGCTGGGGGCTGGGGATCTTTTATTTTCAAGCAGCGTGCATCTAGTTTAAAATAAAAGCAATAATCCAGTCCCGATTTTCCATCCTGCAGGGAAGAAGCAAGGCCACCTCTGCCAAGAAACCCAGCTTATCACTGAAGCTCTCCTGATTGGGGAGTGTTCCTAAGAGAATCAGCCTCTGCCAGGAGATGGAAGTGGTTTATTTTGAAGATGACATCCTCACATGTGTGTGTCCCTGTATTTCCAGGACCCCCAGCTAAGTGTCAGTTCCTTGCTCAGAGAACCTGTGATTGGGATTCTCTGGGGGGAAATGTTCCAAACGAATCAATTAACACCACCAGCAGAGAGTTCAATACCACTGTACCGAGACCTAGCTCTGTATCAGTGCATGAATGAATTACTGGTGCTCATGTCATTTGCAAATGATCATCATTATAGAGCAGTGGAAAATTCCCCCTACCCATTTAGTCTAAGTAGCACCTTAGCAGAGCATTACAATAACCCTCATGGACCCTCCAAAATATTTGCACCTATATGTGCAGATTAAGCTCCAGATAGTTTAATATGAGAGTATCTATTTGGACACAAGGTCACCCCTTACACTCATTAAACCAATCTGAATGAGGTCTGATAACTCTTAAGGGAAATCAGCACTTGAAATGCTTTCGACTTTTTGGAGACACGGATGGAATATATCAGCAGGTTTCACTCAGCATGAGACAGCTCTGAAAACTCCAGAAAGTACATATCACTGTCCCACCCCACCCTCAGAGTCGTTCTTCACACATCCAGGGCTTGTGGTGGGTGTGAATTTAATGTAAGGGGTAGGGGAGGGAGTGGAGAACTTTACAGAAAAAGCATGTTTCTTCTGACCAAATCTGATCTGAGTCAATTTTTCTGCTGATTCCTCCTACCCAGTGGGAATTAAAAAAAATCCATAAACAGCACTTTTTGTGTTCTAAATGACATGAATAAAATGATCCAGAGCTGAGGAGCTTTCTCAGTGGAGCTATCTCAGTGGGTAATTATGGTAGCTTTCCATGAAAGCAAGGGGAACTTAGTTCAATTTCTTCAAACCCAGAAAAAAGAGATCCTAGGCTCAGTCATGTGTCCATAACCCTACCTTTTTGCAGGCATTGGATTGGATATTGGCAGATATCTGCGACTCAATGACCAGCCATCCTGAGCAGCTTTAGGCTAAGTAAGATACTGTGTCCCAAAGTGTAAGACAGTTTCAGCGGGTAGTGGGGGAAGGACCCCTGAAGTCTCTCTTTGGCATGTACATCAACAGGTACATGCTTTTGACACAAAGACACAGACACACAGACACAAACAGACAACACACACACACACACACACACACACACACACGCGCGCGCACACACACACACACACACACAAACACACACACACACACACACACACATGGAAAATAGGTTGAAAGAGCTGTAGGAGCAACTCAGAAGAAAAAATAACTAGGTTTTATACTTAATTTGCTCTTCTAAAGCATTTTCTAAAGTCTTTATCAATCTTCATGTATGAAGCAACACTTGTTCCCCTCCCTGGTTTTGAAGAATAACCTTAAGTTTAGAACAAGTGAATAAGATAGTCTTTTTTCACAGAATTGTGTCAGGATGGCTTTGTTTCGTTGATAAAACACGGCTAGGAGAGCTTGGAACTAGACACTAGGAACAGCCTGCTCAGCTCACTCCTATTTTACTAACATAGGTGACTTGAGCTTCAACCTAAGGACATGGGAATAATAAAGGCTTCATAGTGGGATAATTGTAATTAGCACAAAAATTTCAATTAATTACCATGAAGGTTATGACACAGACTGACAGACAGAGTCAAAGTAAACTACAAGCCTTCCATCCCCAGTCAAGACTCTAAAAAGGGACTTTACTACTCCCACTGAATTTAGGCATAAAGTACAATTGAAATCAGTCACCTGTTCTCCCTCCATCCTTATTTCTAGAATTTTGATTTCTTTGTATAAGATTCAAGAACAATAGCTCTAGCAGTGTATATTTTGATAAAGTATGGACAGTTGATTTTCATTGTTCTTGGTGATTACATTCCAAAAAGTTGCTGCATATAATGAAATGTTCCCAGTCAAACTAGAGAGCTAAGTTCCAGAGTCACTCTGTGATCGGCACATATTCTTATTTTCTGGAAGCTTCTGGTAGATACTCTGTTTAGAATTTGTTATTGTTTCCTGAACACTGAACTTGCTCCATAGCCCTGCAGCCTTTGCCTAACAGAGCTTATTATCCAAAGCTTGTATTTTCTGTGCAAAGCATAGCAGCTGTTTTAGGAACACCAGGAGACACGGTATGTATGGGGTCATTTTGAACAGCAAAATTGCCAGAGAACATTCTAAAATAGTTAGAAGTGCTGCAGAAAAATCAGACTTCCAGGCACTGTGGGCTGAAAGGAGAAGGCAAGGCGTCACCTTGTTGACCTAGGCCAGGAGATGGTGTCTTGGGAGGCTCTAGCTCTGTTCTCTGCATATCATAAGCGCCCCATGTTCCTACAGGTATCATCCTCAGTAGGTTAAGTATTAACCTCTGGGTCACAGAAAACTTTGTACAGGCAAGCACATTTTGCAGTTATGGAATCTGCAAATCATGAGGATTAACTGGATCCAATTTCTTTGCTTTAAAGGGAGAGGCTCATCAGCTCACTTGATTTGTGTTTTAACTTCCAAGTAAATTGAATTGATAATCATTTGAAAATATATTATTGTGAGAATATAAACCTTACATTTTGTAGTACGTCTTCTGCCAGCTTTCTCAATCAAATTAGGTAATGCAATTACATTAAGTGGCATTCCTTTTTGTCACATACCACAATTGATCTGTGTTTATTCCACAATGAGTATTTGGTGATATTGTCATTGAACATTATTATCCATTCTGTTGTACACGAAGTAGAGACTTTCAAGAAACAAAACAAAGTTAAAAAGAATAAAGAAAGCTTAGTGAAGTGAGAAGGGTGTCTTTGTGCCAGTTTAAAAAAAACCCTCTCCACAAAGAGAATGATTTCAGAGGAGAAGATGTTTCATTTTATTAATAAGACTCTGAAAGCAAATAGTTTACATCTTTGTCTTTTGAGGATATTGTTTAAATTCAGAATCCAGGGTCTCAGCCCATAGGAAAAGATTCATAAGAGGGGCCCTCAATAGTCTGTGGCTTGTGATAGTCATGTCCTTATTTAATCCTCTTGTTCTTAAAGGTTGGCTAGACTTATCGATTTACAATTATCGATTTCCTGGAATGATGGATGCCACTTCCTATATTAGGTTACACAGAGACTGTGGTTTTCATTTGTTAGTCTCGGGCTCTTCCTCAGTCCTCCAGGTACTGTGCTCTGAAAACACCCAGGAAACTTGTCTAAAGTCCACATGGTGCACACACACACACACACACACACACACACATTCACAAACCAGACCACTCATGATCATATGAATGGGCTAGGGACATCTTCTGAGGCTGTCTGACCAGGCTCTCCATCAGAAATCATGTCAGCTAGTTCTCCATTCCCAGGAAATCTTGAGATGAATGAAACACTGGCCAGTAGCTTGGTTTCAACTTCATGAAAGCCTTCGTTGGAAAGACCCCTAGAACTATTGCGAAACTAGTATAATTCCCTGATCCACACCAATATTGCATCGTTAAAATTTGTTGTTTTAAGCCCAAAGGTCTGGGGTGACTTGTAACACTTCAGTGGATGACAAATATATGCCACAGCATATACTGATCTGAGAAATGTAGGATGTAACATAGACTTGAGAATTTACAGACACCAGTTTTGATGGAGATGGTTCAGAGACCTCTTTTTTTTAAGTCTTGATACTGACTGATGAAAATATCTTGAAATAACCAGAAAATATGTCAAATGACTTGTTTTCCAGTTTTATCAAAAGCAAATGACTCATTAAGAGTAGAATTCATTATATTTAAAAATATTTTTACTGTATACCTCCTTGTTTAATCCCATTTTTTATGTTCAATGTGTCTAAATTTTCCTATCACTAAAGAACCAAGTTTTCCATGTCATAATTTTTAAAATTTCGTTCCTAGATTTGTATAATATACTGCAGTTTACTCAATTATTCCCTACTGTTTTAACATATAAACTGTTTGCATTCTGTCTTGATAAAGAAGTCTTTGATAAATATGCTAAATTAAATTTTACACATGCTCTAAATTATTTCATTGGAATTTATTCCTATAATACAGTTAATCAGTCAACAGAATATTGTGATTTTTACTCCTTTTTTTTGTTGTTGTTGCTGTTTGAGATGTAAGTTTACCTCTGCTACACTGTTCTAGACCTAAATTCATTATTTTGATTCCACTAGTCTTGAACTTGTGGGGATCTTCCCGATTCTGCCTCTTGAGTGCTGGATAATAAATAGACAGCAGGTTTGTACCATCCATGAAGCTCCTTTGAAACAAACAAACAAATGCATGTGTGGGAGGCTAGGGTTGAGGTATCCAAGTGCTACAGTGCATGTGTGGAAGTATGAAGATAACTTGTAGAGTAGATGCTGTCCTTTTGCCATATGGGTCCCAAATATTGAATGTAGGTCATCAGGCTCTGCCTTTGAACCCTGAGCCATCATAATGGCCATAGATGAGATTCACAGATGGAACTCTAGTATGAGTTTCTTCAATATAAATATCTATGATTTTTAAAAATAAACAAAAATGTAGGCTCAAAACTTCATTTGTGATATTACCTACAAGACCCAAACCTAAATTCTGTACATATAGCAGTATACAGGTAAATGATAGTTAAACTCAAAGCTCATTAAGGCAATAACTGTGTAACTAGGGATGCTTGACAGCGTTTTAAGTGACTGATGTATCAGCAGCTAAAGCAACAACACTGTTAGGACAACACAAAGCTAAAGTAAAGTGGGAGTCAGTGAAACTTTGTTCAAAGAACCGAGGGGAATCATAAACACAAAGAACCATTCCCATGAATGGAACTCATGGTTGTAGAGATCTGAAAGAGAACTGTCCCCGAATTGGCTCATGTATTTGAACACTTGGTCCCTAGGTGGTGGTGCTGCTGGTGAAGATTTAGGAGGCACGGCTTGCAAAAGGAAGTAGGTTGCTTGGGAGCTGGCTTTGAGATTAAATAGCTTCCCCTTATTTCCAGTTTGCTCCCTCAGCTTTGGTTGGTATTTCCCAATGTGAGTTCTCAGCATCCTGCTCCTATAGCCATGCCTGTCTCTTACCACAGTGTTTACTCAGCGTGATGAGCTCTTGTACCTCTGGGAATATAAACTAACATAAACTCTCTTTTACCTTTGTTTTGGTCACAGAGTTTTATCACAGCAAGAGAAAAGTAAGCCATGCATGAGCTCACCAGCATTTGTTGCTGTGTTGCCTGCGATGTTTCTAGCCAAACTTGGTTTTGCTGTCCAGCACGATTATATCAACAAAGTTACCTCAATACTGAGAGAGATCATTCTCCCCTACAAGGATCCAACCATGACCGATAGTTTTAATGAGGCTAACTAACAAAGTTTGTATCATTGATGATAAATAAAAGTAATTGAATCTCAAGTATGTTTTTAATAACAAGCATCTAAAGGCTGACTGCCTATATCTAGAGCTTCCTTCTGATAAACGAATTGCAAACATCAAGGAATTTAGAGACCAGCAGAGGTAAGAACCAGCAACAGAGACATGCACCCCATGTGAATGAAGTTCAGCAATTCATATAAGCCATTCATAAACTTACAAATCTTTTAGATTAAGTGAAGTGCAACATGGAGAAATTACACATGCCTTTTAACACAATACTTACTGATTTGGTCAAATAAATTTACATAAATTTACATTCTCATCACAGTATATTTTTCTGGTCACTTTGAAGCCTATTAGGTGTTATGCTGTGATTTATGCCATTTTTATTTGTGTGTGAAAAGTATTTCTCATTTCTTCTTTTTAACTATTCAGGTTTAAATTGTATATGATTAGTAGCTGTATGTATTTTGAGTTTCAAATTTGTGTTCTTTATTTACTTATTGACCTTAGTAATATCTCAGCACTTTTGGATATTTAAGGTGATAACTTTTTTTTTTTGGATATTTAAGGTGATAATTTTTGTTGTGAATATTACTTCCTATTTGCCTTTGAAATACAGATTTGTTTTACATTCTTGTGTCATCATATTTATGAATTTTAATTTACATACTTATATTTAACGTCCTGTTTTAAAATATGTTTTCTGCTTCTACTGACCCAGTAACCAGCAAAACAGAAAAAAATGGAGGCAAACAATTAGATATATTCCTTTTAAAGTCTGTTGAAGTGGTGTTTAAAGCATGCATCAAGTAAGGAAATATTTATGCAGGAATCTAGAAAATTAAGCAATGATGGAAAATTAGTTAGTATAGGGCCCCTAAAATATGATTTTTTCCAGATAAGCGGATTCATAGAAAAACCACACCCCTTGTAGGTGCCCCTAGAAATACATGCGTGTCTTGCCCACCTCATCCTTGCTGGAGGAGTAAATGTGCTGTCTCTGAGATAGGCAGGATTTGAGCATTTCTCATCCTCCACATAACTACTAATATAGAGAATAAAATCCATACAGTTCATATCAGGCTCAAAATAGTGAGACTCCAAGTGCTTTCCCCAGTACAAGCGTAAGAGTGATATCTTATGTCAGGAATTAAACTATGAACTCTATAGTTTACTATACATTGCAAGAAACCTCTGAAATGGAAGATGTAATTCAGAAAGACACCACTTTCCCAAGACATTTCCAAACCCATAGCTTTGAAATTTTGTCCAAGTGTGTGTGTGTGTGTGTGTGTGTGTGTGTGTGTGCTTGCTTCATGAGTTTTAAGGTTGCATTCATAATCAGTGAAATAATGGGATAAATATGAGCAAGACCAATGATATACATGTAATTAATTGTCTCAGTGAAACCCATCATTTTATATACTCATAAAATTAATTAATAAAAACACTGAAGTTTTTGATGAGCCGCTATATAGAAGAAGGTGGTAGCTTCATAAGTTGTAAGATAAGCCCAGGCTAGTAATCTTAAGACAGAAAACCAGGGGAAAACAGAATTAGGAAGAGCCTTCCTTGGATCAGAACAAAACCTAAGCTTTCATTTAGAAAATCATACCACAGGACCTGGAGATACAGCTCAGTAGGAAAAATAACTTACTGGGCAAGAAGGAGCACCTGACTTCAGAACTCAGCTTCTGTGTGAAAATTCAGGCTTTGCCTGTGTTCCTACACCCCTGGCACTATGGCAGCCAGTAGGTTTCCTGAGGCTTGCCAGTAACCAACCTACCTCACTGGTCAGCCTGGGCAGGAAGGGATGGAGTGGGACACCTCAGCTTCTTTCTCTGGCTTCTAAATGCACATTGTACCACCACATGTGTATGGCATCTCACCCACACCCCACAAACATGGACACACAAACACACACACACAATGTGCACAAACACAGAACAGCAAATAAATACACAAAGTGACCCCATAAATGTGCTAGTCATTCATTTGTATTGCCCTTCATTTACAATTTAATCCATAGGGTATTATAAGGGACAAACTAGGCTTGTCATTTGGAAATGAATCCATGCTAGTAGTAGGGTTTGATTGTGAATAGTTTCCAAATTTACAGTGACTTTAAGACATAATTGTTTGGTGTTTTGATGGTATGAAAGGCATATCTTATTAGAAGAAACAGAACATTGAATACTGAGTTTTGCTTTTTCCCAGGCTGGCAGCACACATCATGTTTATCTCTGGAGACAACCTTCAGAGACTATGAACCACAGTTATGCATCGGCCACACAGTAAAAGGTTAAATATCCATTAATCTTGGCATACTGTGCTTCTAAGCACTGATGTTTGGAAGGATATTTGTATTAAATGCATTTTTAATTTATGATAATCTCAATTTATAGTGGCTCTATTAGGAAGTATCTGTACTATAAGTTACAGAGCATGTATGCTTCAAAACTGATTTCACTGTACTTTGGTCATATAAGAAGTCTGCCAGCTGTCTGTTCGAGTATTATCTTGTCTAGCTGACTGGGTGTATTAATTAGCTACCTTCATCAGCCTTCCAGATGTGCTATTATGGTATTCTAGAATCACACCTGTAATTTTTTCCTTACTCTGAGAACAATTCCTAGTTGGAGAATGTTTTGTTTATCGTGAGTTGAGGAAAAAGAGTTTTATTATATAATCCCAAATATTGTAGGACCTCTGAACCTTTTTACTCAACTTGAAAAGTATCCTTGTCTTTAATTTTTTTTCACCTTTTACTAATTATGTAAAATGATTATTTCATTGGGAAATTTTCAGGCATGCATATAATACATTTTGGTTACGTAAAACCCCAGTCCTGGTTTCTCTAGTACCTCTCTCTGTTTTAGTAGTGTCTTCTGTACTTGGTCACCTTCTGAAAGATTCAATATCCTCTTGCAGATTTCCTTAGGTAGATCCGCAAATTATGAACCGCATCCTCCGTCTGCTTCTGATGCAGAGCAGGGCACCCAGGGCCTTGTACGTGTTTTATGCTCTACCAGTGTGCCTGTTCCTGGTCACTAAAATATACCTTTTCCAATTTTCTATGTTATTCCAGGTCTTATTGTCTGATTGCATAACACAAGTCACTCCTTTCTAGAACCCTGCATGTGTTGCTCAACACTAAATCTCAAGAATATGAGAAACAGCTTGGGATTCACTAATGTCACAACTTGAATTTCACAATATTACTACGGTCTATATTCATAATGTCTTCAAAGCTAAGATGTCTGATTGGGCCAATTGGAAGATAACCCAAAACTTTCAGAGTAAAGCGTCTGTCATTAGAATTGACTTCCAAAGCTGGGTGTGGTGGTGCACGCCTATAATCCCAGAATCCCAGCACTTGGGAGGCAGAGGCAGAGGCAGAGGCAGGTAGATTTCTGAGTTTGAGGCCAGCCTGGTCTACAGAGTGAGTTCCAGGACAGAGAAACCCTGTCTCGAAAAACCAAAAAAAAAAAAAAAAAAAAAAAAGAATTGACTTCCAGCTAATGTCAGTTCAGGAAGCTCTGTTCTTCTGGGATTAAAGGTCTGAACTTATTTTGGAGGAGTGGTTTATTACCTCACCAAATATCAGTCATTTACATTCACGGACAGGCAACATACATTTTGTGGATTTGTAAGTGTAAGAAATGTAATTGCAATTATTGTAATTGTTAAGACTTTGGATTTAAAGACTAGGAAAAGTCAATCTTGCAATTAACAGGAAACCAGAAACCCCTTCTGCTTAAAAAAGAAAAAAAAAAGCAAAGAATTTCTAATTGAGATTTAAGGAAGCCATCTACCTAGAAATCTTACAGAAAGAACATAGTACTTATTTCGCTTGTTAACTTCATTAACTAGCCCTGAAAGGAAAGAGGTGATAAAAAAATAATGTCTTCTTTCCAATTATTAAAGAGACTTGTATTTTCAAAAAGATGTTTAAATGTCTTATTAAAACTTGTTCAGAATGTGTTACATAAACAGGAAAAAGTTTTGAATTTTGGGAGAGAAAGCTAGTAGTTTAAAGTTTGA
This sequence comes from Apodemus sylvaticus, assembly GCF_947179515.1. Lineage (NCBI taxonomy): Eukaryota > Metazoa > Chordata > Mammalia > Rodentia > Muridae > Apodemus > Apodemus sylvaticus. The sequence continues at coordinate 137,134,555 of NC_067473.1, read as the reverse complement.
GATGATATCAGCACTCTGAATTTTCTCAGATTTATACAACACATTTTTGCCTGTGGATGAAAGGAAGTGTGCTCCTTTAGGCTTTTATCTCCTTTTACTACTGGTAAGCAGAATCCTAAGCTTAAGAGACACAGATTTTCACCAACATTGACTAATGATATAATTCAGATTTCCACGATTTCTTCTTTCCTTTCCCTCAGTAACTAAACCATGTTTTACTTGTGAGACACTTTTCTGTTGTTCCTTTTGCCAAATGTTTCTTGTTCAAGTCTGCTTTTTCAATCAGACTTGAATAAGTATCACTGCCTTGGCCTTGGGGAAGAAAAGATACAGTGTTTAGTGTTTAATTGCAAAAATTCTCTTCCTATATTCATCCACCCCTTCCTCTTATCTCCACCAATCCTTGCCTCTTCTCTCTCCTCCTCTTCTCATCCTTTTCTTCTTCATCCACCCCCCTCCTCCTCTACTTTCTCTTATGTACCCCCCACCCCTTTCTTCCCCAAGTACTCTCTCTACTGGGCAATGTCTTCCTTTGGATTGGAACATAATCTATTTATATTGTGTGTGGTCACATACTAGGTTAATATAAACGACCAATACTGTCATTTCTTTCTCACTTGACACATCCCATTATATGGGCTGTTATTTTCCTGTTTTATCTTGGATCTCACTTTAAATCTTCAGCAGAATTCTGAGGCATGCTCCTTTTGTGATATGCTTCCTTTCTACATAGGCTTTTAAACGCACAATCTATTTTTATTTGATTAAATAAACATTAACATCATAAAGATTGTTTTTGAAGTCTGGCATTTAATAATATTTCTTTTTGAAATCACGTTAGATGATTTTACTTTAGCCAGAAAAAAAGATAAAAGAAAAAAATCAAGAAAAAAAACTTCTTCAGTGTGTCTCCTGGAGACAAATTCTATCAAATGTTATCTCATTTTTTAGTATGTTTCTTTAAATGTTGTTTAATACTGAGGGTTTTCACCTCATTTTTTCAGCAATTTGAATGCGGGTGCCTCTATGTGATATTTGCAATTATCCTCCTTATCGTTTCCTGAGATTTTTAAAGTTTAGGGCTGAAGAGTTTTTTTGTAAAAATTATAGATATCTCATCAAATATTTCTGCTACTTAGTTCTCTGCCGCTGCCCCAGGAGAGACCCTATATTGTAGTAACTTGTATGATCCTTTCCAACAGTTCAGAGAAAGAAATGGTTAGGAGATTTCATGAGCAAGATTTTTTGTAGAACTATGGTTTCAGTTCATTCAAGTAAATACTGCAGAGCGTAGATGCTGGATCCAAGGACAAGAACATATTACCTCCCTAAGGAAAAGTTAGAACTTGTAAAATGGCTCTACCATTTGCATTCCAACAAGTTCTAAATGAGATAAGCTTTGGCTTCTGTATCATTCCCCAAACTTAGTGTTAGTGTTTTGAATTTTATTTCTTTAAGCAAGTTCAAAACAATATCTCACAGACATCTAATTCTGTAAACTTTTTGAAGACAAGTTTTTGTGACCAATTTAATAGAATGACTTTCATCACCTCACTGTCTTTCATGAGATATTTTCTTCAACAGTTCTGTTTTTCGATAGTGGTGTTTGTTCTCTGTTGTGTCTCAAGACTATTAACACGTTGCACATGCATATTTTTATAAATGAACATTTCCTCTTAGTACTTCCACTTATCTTTATTTTCTTTTTTGTCCTTTGCAGAATAAAATCTGTTAATTTTAATGAATTCCGATAAAATCTATTTCTTTCTTGAACTGAACTTTCAATGTTCTATCTAAAAAAAAATCTATTGGAAAAATCAAGATTGTCTATATTTGTTCAGTCTTATTTCTAGGAATTTCCTATATGTTTTTGTTCCTCAGTTCTATGGTACATTCTTGTAATATGGATATCACGGGTTTATTTTTTATGCACAACAATTGAAAAGGTGTTCTTTTTTGTGAAACATATCTTCATCAGTCATAATTTAAATCATTTCCATTGCTTTGTCCTCAATTTCTTGGTCTCCTCCTCCTCAGTGCCTACTGCTGTCAGCTTTGTCTGATGAGTTTGACTATCCAGCACTGACCTTTCTAGTTCTAACATTTCTTCCCTCATTTCCACCTATTCCTCACAGTGACTTCATCAATTCACAGTATTTGTTTTGAAATCTATTCACTCTAACTTATAGATTTGGTTCTTTGTATAACCCCACTGATTCTTTCCCCGCGGAGTGGGCCATAGTTTCCAGCTACTCTGAAGGACCAGAAATTGATATTCCAGAGGTACATTGTGACTTTTACATATTGAATATGATTTTACTTTATAATTTTCATTTGAAGAGCACTGAGCCTTACTATGGAACAAAGTTTGGAAAGGTGGCTTGAATCATATTTGAAAATCAGTTTTAGGCTTGTTAGGATGCATTTACATGTTAGTCATGAGTCCAGAGAAATCGGGTTTATTCCTGCTCTTGACTCAAGGAATACAAGAAGGAAGGAAGGAGTGGCCCCTGCTTCTGGAAAGGCTCAGTGCAGCAGTGTAGGGCAATACCAGAACAGGGAAGTGGGAAGGGGTAGATGGGGGAAGAGGGGGAGGGAAGAGGGCTTATGGGACTTTTGGAGAGTGGGGAGCCAGGAAATGGGAAATCATTTGAAATGTAAATAAAGAATATATCGAATAAATTTAAAAAAAAAAAACAACAAAAAATAAAAGCATGGAGGCATGTTTAGCAAATACCAGACAAGAATTAACATCAGAACTTTAATCTTCTTCTCTTTTGGAGCTGCTGCTGCTTCCTTCCCTTCCTCATCCTCCTCTTCTCCCTCTTCTTCAGATTTTCTTACTTATTTTATATATCTTAGTGCTTTATCTGCATGTATTGTCTGCATAACATCTGCATACCAGAAGAGGGCATCAGTATAGATATTTGTGAGCCACTGTGTGGTTGCTGGGAATTGAACTCAAGATCTCTAAAAGAGCAGATAGTGCTCTTAACAACTGAATCATCTCTCCTGCCCCAGAATTTTATTTTATTTTATTTTTTTGGCACTGTACAGTTTTGAAAGCTCTGCTTAGCTATTTGACACAATTTTTTAAAGTTCCTACTCATGTTTGTCATTTAAACTTGGGCCAGTGATGAGGTTATTCAATAGTTTCATTTAAGACTTTTCCCTCAGGTATCAATTCCTTTTAGGAAAATGTTTCCTGTTTGCTAGCCATTCTGGTAACCTGGAATTGCAGGGGTTTTTTTTTGTTGTTTGTTTGTTTGCTTTGGTTTTTTTTGTTTTGTTTTGGTTTTTTTTTTTTTTTTTGGTCCTATCTCTTTATAGCTCACTTATTCCCTTGACACAGCAAACTACAATGTGACCTCTGGCAAAGTCAGATAAGTACAGACCTCTCCTACTATGACCCTCTACTTTCAAAGATGTGTCATTAGTGTCATGTGAAGATAAGAAGAAATGATTTTGTATTTTTGCATTTACTGGAGGTTGGATTCCCCTCTCAAGTTTAGTAATTATAAAATCCGTGTGTCAAATTCCCAAATTATCAGTCACATTTGAGTGTGATGATGTGTTTTCTTTCTCCATGTATGATGTTTGGTGATTGGGTTTATTTTCCAAATGTGTCTAGCAATTATGATTTCTGAGTACTGCTTCTTTAAAACACAGAGTCTCTGGGTGATCTTGTCTTATTCTAGAAAGGACTTCCTCTTCTTGGATGAACAATGAAATCACATGACTATTATAAGGAAGGATCTAGGTGTTCTAAGGCTGTATTTCTGATTTTCACACTGCACACTGAACTGAAAGAAGTTGTTAAGGAAAGGACTTAAATTGGGATATACGAAGAAAAGGAAGAGTTCAACAGGGAAATCAACAGATCTGATGTGATCATTTACATATTAATTAAAACTACCACTAAAAACTATGTTAATCACATTCTATTATTTCTTACATAGATGATTTTTAATTTTTACTTGTGGTTGACATGTTTGTACATGTTTATAATGCACAATGTAATGCTTAAATATATGAGTGTATTGTATAATATATAATATAGAGTCAATTTATCCCTCAGTTAAATATTACTCATTTCTTTGTGAAAGAACCCTGAAAGACCTCTCTCTGGGCTATTGTAAGATAGACATGAGTCTAAACTTTTGTCACCCTACTATGGAAGATAGAACCAAACTTATTTCTTGCATCTACTGGGAGTATATGAGATAGTATTATTCTAGAAAATATGAGTTTACATTCTAATAGAGTTTGCGTTTACATTCTAATAGAGTTACAGTGTGCCTCATATTCACCTTAGATCAGCATTACCTTCCCAGACCATAGGTGTCAAGAGAGCCCAAGAACTGAAACCTCATGAGGAAGAAAACACCACAGCAGATTCAGACTAACTTTGAAATATTTTAATTCACCAACATAATTTAGCTAGCCAGCATTCAAATCCCGAAGATGATTTGCATATTCTGAAGCAAAGGCAGTTTAAAGCAGAGACTCTGAATAAATGGTGCTCCAGGTGGTAGCTCTATAATTTCTCTAAAAAAAATAAGCTGCTTTCTTTCTTCAAAGGTTTCCATATTAATGATTTTCAAAAAACTCTTCTCAAAATATGTATCGATACTATTACATTTCCATATTTGTTGAGATAAGGAGTATCATTGTTTGTCAACCACAAATACTGATATTTTGCCAGATGTATTTGACCTGTTATCTTATGCATAGATTTAAAGTGATAGAATTTACAAACCACAGGAGTTTGTGAACATTCACTTTTCTGTAGGCTCTTAATCACTATTTTCCAATGTTTCCACTGGGAATTTCATGTGGTGTTTCTATATAATGGGACATGGAACCACATTTCCACCTGGACACCTGGCTAGTATTACTAGTTGCTATGTATTAGAATGGTTATCTAAGCAAGAAAATAACTTTTGAATAGAGGCAAAATCAATCCATAAATGATGTTAATATATTCCTCAAAGATACTCTCTCTTTGCATTTAAAAACAAATTAGGCTACAGAAATAAAAGTTCTCTGAAACTAGATACTTGCTTTTTTCTTCATTCAGACCCCACTGCCATTTCACCTAAATTATGAACCAGCATGCACACAAATACAACCCAGATATTCTTACAATTGAAGCATGGAATCAGCAGCAATAGAAACTATTTGTCTGCACGCGATGGTGCTGACCTCTTTAAAAGAAATGTTTGAGTTTTTAATGAAATATCCTAGCACTGCTAAAGTCAAAGTTATTCTAAGTCCACAAGTAGCACATTTCAGAACTAGATTTAAAGCAGTTACCAGAGGATAGCATTGTCCCCTATTATGTCAATGAGAGGATTTACAGTCTACAACAGCAAAGCACAAGAAGAGATACTGTAGGTTTAAAGATATTCAAAAACAAACTATCCTAAAACAACCTTGTTCGGTCTTGGCAATTTGAGTTCTGAATACAATTGTAGAACAATGTTTTTGTTGGAAAATTGAATCAGCTCAGAAGAATTTCACATTTTTAACTAATGCTGTTGCTAAGCAGGCCTTTTTGAATATGCTAGCATTTGGTTTATTATTAAAATGTTCACCCTGATTAGGGCCATAAAACCCCAAGTTGCTTACTAAGCGTACCCATTTGTTCTTTCAGAAGAGCAGTAAAAATAGACACATGTACTTATTTTTCAGATAGCCAACCGTAGATGGATTTGTCCTGATGCTTAACACAGACACAGCATTGCAGTCCAGTGACTTCTCGGTACCCTGTTATTACCCAAATAAGCCTTACTGGTTTATTCATAAGCTTTCAGAGACGACCAGTTTATCATTTATTTTTATACTTCCTTGTCTATAATTGCCTCTTAAATGCTGTGAAATCAAACTTCTTTGATTATCATTTTTATTCCTTTCAAAATCATTTTCTTCGTAGTCAAGGTAAATCACTATCTCATCTCTTCTTTTTATTATGTTGTGCTAAATAAGAATATTTTACCTTGGCCAAGGGGACTGATTTCCTTACTGCCCTTATAAGAGAAGTCTCCAAGCTCACCAAAACCAGAATTAAACTTTTGAAATACTGTTACCTGGTATGTACAGAATTTTTCAAATTTCTGTCTTCTAGTGCTTCCTATAAGTTTTAAGGCAAATGCACAAAGTCGTGTAAGTTTGTTTTATAATTGGTGATCTTACTGAAACAGATGTCATTGCTGTATTAATTGTTTTCACTCAAAGAAAATAACTCATCAGGGAAAAAACTGAAAGAGTATTTAATCCTTCTGATGATCATATTACTATTGAATATTTGAAACATGAGAGAACAAAGAATTATGCACTTAGGCATCTTTTTTAAGAGATGAAGGATCAGAGTCACTAATATGCACTGACGAAAACAAATTTTTATTTCTTTTTTTCTTTTTAATTGAAGATTTAATCACATGAAGAAACGACTATTTGGCACATTTGGAAAAACACTTGTTGTGTAACCAAAGAACAAAGTTTGCATTTACAGAACATGTAAAGCTAGACACATTCCTGTATTATCTGTCACCCCATTCTCCTCCTTCAAGAAGAAGAACATAATTGTTGAAAATGCTGTCTTGATTTTTCCCCCACTGGATGGTTTTAGCTCTTTTGTCAATGAGCAAGTGACCAGAAGTGTGTGGGTTTATTTCTGGGTCTTCAATTCTCTTCCATTGATCTATCTGCCTGTCACTGTAACAATACCATGCGGTTCTTATCACAATTACTCTGTAATACATCTTGAGATAAGGGATGATGATTTCTCCAGAAGTTCTTTCATTGTTGAGAATAGTTTTAGCTATCCTGGGTTTTTTTGTTATTCCAAATGAATTTGCAAATTGCTCTTTCTAACTCTATGAAGAATTGAGTTGGAATTTTGATGGGGATTGCATTGAATCTGTATATTTCTTTTGGCAAGATGGCTACTTTTACTATATTAATCCTACCAATCCATGAGCATGGAAGATTTTTCCATCTTCTAAGGTCTTCTTCGATTTCTTTCTTCAGAGACTTGAAGTTCTTGTCATACATATCTTTCACTTGTTTGTTAAGAGTCACACCAAGATACTTTATATTGTTTGTGACTATTGTTAAGGGTGTCATTTCCCTAATTTCTTTCTCAGCCTGTTTATTCTTTGAGTAGAGGAAGGTTACTGATTTGTTTGAGGTGTTTTTTTCTTTCTTTTTTTTTTTTTTTTACTTAACCATTTTGCTGAAGTTGTTTATTGGGTTTAGGAGTTCTCTGGTGGAATTTTTTGGGGTTACATAAGTATACTATCATATTATCTGCAAATAGTGATATATTAGCTTCTTCCTTTCAATTTGTATCCCTTTGACCTCCTTTTGTTGTCTAAATGCTCTGGCTGGGTCTTCAAGTACTTTATTGAATAGGAAGTGAAAGAGTGGGCAGCCTTGTGAAGTCCCTGATTTTAGAGAGAATGCTCCAAGCTTCTCTCTGTTTAGTTGATGTTGTCTACTGGTTTGCTTAATATTGCTTTTATTATGTTTAAGTATGGGCCTTGAATTTGTGATCTTTCCAAGACTTTTATTATAAAGGGGTGTGAATTTTGTCAATTGCTTTCTCAGCATCTAATGAGATGATCATGTGGTTTTCAGTCCTTCTTAGAAGGGGTAAGAGAATACTCACAAAGGCAAATACAGAGACAGTGTGTGGATCAGAGACTGATGGAAAGGCCATCCAGAGACTGCTCCACTTGGGGATCCATCCCAAATACAGTCACCAAATGCAGACACTATTGTGGATGCCAAGAAGTGCATGCTAACAAGAGCCTGATATAGCTGTCTCCTGAGAGGCTCTGCCAGAGCCTGACAAATACAGAGGCGGATGCTCACAGCCAACCATTGAACTGATCACAGGGTCCCCAATGGAGGAGTTAGAGAAAGGACTGAAGGAGCTGAGGGGTTTGTAACCCCATAGGAAGAACAAGAATATCAATCAAGCAGACCTCCCAGGGTCTAAACTACCTACCAACACATGGAGACATGGAGGGATGTATGGCTCCAGCAGGATATGCAGCAGAGGATGGCCTTGTAGGGCATCACTGGAAGAAGATGGCCTTGGTCCAGTGAAGGCTCAATTCCCCAGTGTAGGGGAATGTGAGGGTGGGGAGGCAGGAGTGAGTAGGTGGTGGGAATACAGACTCATAGAAGCATGAGGAGGGGATTGGATAGGGGTTTCTGGGCGGGGGGGGGGGGCAAAGGGGATAACATTTGAAATGTAAATAAATAAAATGTCCAATTAAAACAAAAATTAAAAAAGAAAAATACATAAAAATAAGAGAGGAAGAAGAAGAACAAGAGAAGGAGGAGCAGGAGGAGTAGGAGGAAGAAGAGGAGCAGGAGGAGTAGGAGGAGTGGGAGGAGGAAGAGGAGCAGGAGGAGTAGGAGGAGGAGCAAAACAAAGCAAGAAAACCTCCAGAACTCCACAGGTCAATGAGCTTTGAAAGCCCAGCTGTGAACAGGAAATCCTATCTCAAATAAGGTGGTAAATTACTAGGGTTGTCCTATGACCTCTATACACATGCTATGGAATATATATACTTACACACATACATATAAACACACATATACACATACATTAAACAAAAGAACATTTGGTTGTAATTATGCCAACCTGTCAATAGGTAGATGTGAGCAAGTTGCCATGCCTGCCTTTTGAATACATTCACCCTGTGGGGCATTTCACGGATGTAAACAAATGTCAACTTCAGTGCCCTTCCCTGGGGTTTTATGCATCTGCGGCTAGTCTTTTTAAACACGTCAAGAATTAGGAAAATATATCTTCAGGGATCATTAGACCCAGGTCTCCATAATAGCTGAGCTATCACTGAAGGCAGCGAAGGACGACAAAGACGCAGCCCCCTGTGTCCTGGAAGTTGAATAGTGTTCACTAAGTGTTGAATTCAAGTAGACAGTTCATGCAATACATGCCCTTAGCAAGAGTTCATGTATTTGATGCAAGATTGATTATGTATCTCATGAAAGTCACAGTGTAAGATTACAAGTCTGAAGTGCCTCTTACCCCAGGCCAACAAACAAAGAATTGACGGCTCAGCAGAAACAAAGCTTATTAAGAGATAAAGCACTAGGGACTGAACTTGGATTGGAGGTTTTCCAATTTCGTTAAGAAAACAAAAAGAGTCCTGGAATGCAGACATAATAACCCTAATAACCTTGCTACATGACATTGCTATAAGATTAACATGCATTTACTTATTAATTCAATGGTTATTCATTCCTACAAAATATATTTTAAACATTGAAAATATAGCAGGCACTGCTAGGGTTGTGCTCTAAATGGCATGTTTCCTTTATCACCATGATTCTAGTGTATATGAGATCTCCTTGCTATCACAAAAGGCATGTACTACAATCAATAGAATATAAGATACTCTGCTGCAAAATCATTATAAGAGAGAAGTTAAGTTCAAATATTATGCTTTTGATACTTTATTCCATGTCTCTACACTGGTTCATTTTTTAGTTGCAATTTCTCTTTTTTTTTGTCTATAAGTCTTCCCCCATGATGATTTTTTTAAGCATTTAACTATTCCTTCCTCCCATGCTCATGTTAGCAAAACAAATCTGATGTTACAGGAAGGGTGACAACCAAAACAGGGCTCAAATATGCATTTCTTATCTAATAAATATGTGTGGTGCAGAATCTACTGACAGGATTATAAAAATTACCATCATAATTTTATTTATTAAATGTAAAAATTTGAAATAATTTCAAAATTTTATTACCTGTTTATTCACTAATTTGATTATGCCAAATATCCTAAACTTTGAGAGGAGATCAAAGTGTCTGTTTGATGGACTACAGTTACATGTACATCATTTAATTACCTTTGATTTGACTGTGTTGTGTATTGTAGTCAATAGGTGACATATATATTTATGGATGAAAACCATTTTCACTACAGTCTCAAATGTCAACAAATACCTTTTATACTCTGATATTCTTGAATACACTGACAACAGATATACAAATTGCAAGGCTTACCAGCAATGTTATCCATGATCTTGGAAGTCCTACTATATTCCATGAGGCACTAGCAAGCTCATGAATAATAGTTTTGTTGTTTCCTATTGACTCCAAATATTGACTAATCATACTAGTGTTCAGCAAACTATATTGGTGTTTATTCACATAGAAAGAGGTCTTTATTTTGTATGTGTGTTTTTTCTCTCATGTATCCATTCTTCTGCTGAGGGACATCTGGGTTGTTTCAGCTTCTGGCTACTATAAATAAAGCTTATATAAACATAGTGCATCAGGTGTCCTTGTTATATGTTGGAGAATCATTTGGCTATATCCCCAGAAGAGGTATAGCTTGGTCTCAATGGGACCTTCTGCAACTGAAAGCTGTTATACAAAGGATACTATAATAGGACAAAATGGCAGTCTACAGATTAGGAAAATATCTTTGTCAACCTTACAATACAATAGGGGCTAGTATCAAAAATACACAAAGAATTCAAGAAGTTAGACTCCAGAGAACCAAATTACCCTGTTAAAAATGGGGTACAGAGGTAAACAAAGAAATCTCAACTGAGGAATCTTGAATGGCTGAGAAGCACCTATAGAAGCTAGAAACAACCCAGATGTCCCATGACAGAAGAATGGATGCAGAAAATGTGGTTCACTTACACAATGGAATACTACTCAGCTATTAGAAATGAGGACATCCTGAGTTTTGCAGGCAAATGGATGGAAGTAGAAAATATCCTGAGGTACCTCAGACCTAAAGGGATATGCATGGTGTGCACTCAATAATAAGTGGATATTAGCCAAAAAATTTAAAAAGTGCAGTGTACCCAAAATACAGTCCATGGAACTCTAAAAGGTCAACAAACTGAAATGCTCAAGTGAGGACACATCAGTCCCACTTGGGAGGGAGAAAAAAGCAATCACATGTGGGGAGGGAGAAGGGGACCTGGGAGGGAAAGTGGACAGGAGGCATAGGGGAGAAGAAGAGAGGGGAACCTAATCTGGTAATGTGTGAGAGAAAAGGATTGAAGCCCTAAAGGCCTGCAGAAAGAATGGAAACAGGCAACCTCATGAGGTAGGAGTTTGGGGGACCCGTCCAGAAAGCACCCACCTTCAGCAGAAATACAGGGCATCAAGTGAGGGATGGGGTTGCATTCCACAGTAAAATCTCTGACCCATAATTGTTCTTGTCTGAAGGAACTGCAGGGATGGAAATGGAGAGGAGCCCAAGGAAAAGAAGGTCCAGCAACAGGCCCAAAATGGGATCCAACTCAAGGGGAGGTCCCAAGGCCTGACACTATTACTGAGGCTATTGAGCACTCACAAAAAGGGACCTATCATGATCACACTTTGGAAGATCCAACAAGCAGCTGAAAGAGTAGGATGTAGATATTTTCACCCAACCAATGGACAGAAGCTGCTGACTCCTGTTGTTGAATTAGAAAAAGGCTGTAAGAAGCTGAGGAGGAGGGTGACCCTTTAGGAGGACCAGCAATCTCAATTAAACTAGACTCCTGAGATCTCTCATACATTGGATGACAAGCCAGGCAGTATACAACAGCTGATATGAGCCCCCCAACACATATACAGCAGAGGACTGCTGGATCTGTTTTCAACCAGAGAAGATTTACCTAACCCTCAAGAGACTGGAGGCCCCAGGGAGTTTAGAGGTTTAGTTAGGTGTAGAGTGGGTGGAGGGGATATCTTTGAGGAGACAGAACATGGGGAGGAGGTATGTGATATGAAAAAGCTGGAGAATGGACAAGGATGGGGGGAATAAAATGTGGAGTGATAAATAAATGAATGAATAAATAAACAACAACAACAACAAAAAAAAGAAATGTTCAACATCCTTAGTCATCAAGGAAATACAAATCAAAATGATCCTGAGATTCTACCTCACACAAATTAGAATAGTTAAGATCAAACACTCAGGTGACACCAGATGTTGGTGAGAATGTAGACAAAGAAACATTCCTCCATTGCTTGTGGGATTGCAAGCTGGTAAAACCACGTTGGAAAACAATGTGGAGGTCTTTATTTTTAAGCACAGATAAAGTCTGCTAACATTGTAGGTCTCAGCTGGGACATCAGAGTTAACATTTTTACAAATGGATCAGATTTCTGAAGTTGATATACTTCTTGATAGATTCATTGGATTTCATTTATTTATGATATTGAAAAAATATCTAAATGTGTCTTTTCATCCTATTCTTTTTTAGTGAACCATCTATTGTGGTATTCATTAATCCAGTATTTTACTGGACTATGCAGGACTCACTTCTGTGTCACTTGATCTTTTAAACTATCAGGTTCATGAGATAACTCAGTGCTGAAACTGTTTGAAAGACCAATGTACAATTTCTTTGCAAACATATCTTACTTTGAATGTATTGTTGTTACTCATTTGGGTTGTGTATTCAAATGAATATGAGTAAGCATATAATACTTTGTAGTTTTTTTTTTCATTTTCAAGTTTTTAGTCATAAATTCCAGTGACAGAAATCCATCCCTCTAATTTACCCCTGGAAAGGAAACCATCATTATATAGAGAGTTTTTAAAGATAACATATTGGGAATCTAAATATAGTAGATATAGTTGCATTTAAGTTTGAACTTGATTGTATTATTAACTTAAATAATATGAAGGAAGCTAAATGGATGTTGGATTATTAACCTATATCTTGTCCTAATGCATAATGCCACATAGTTATCTTGAAATACTACTAAAATTAGGTGATGAAGTGACTTCACGGTATACCTATGTGAATAATATTAACATCACTAATATATGAGACCATGATTACTGATAGCTAATAACCATTTCACAACTCATTTTTTATTTTTCAACTTTATTGCTTATAAAAATGATTATGCATCCATTAAGTCAGTTTTTATAATCACTGTGCTTATTACTATCATCATCATCATTATCTTCATCAGGGACTTATTGCTTATACAATAATAGACACTGAATGAAGAATTGATAAATGAAAACTGAGGATTATGGTCTGGAGAGTTGGCTCAGAGACTTTCTGCTCTTGTCTAGGACATGAGTTAGCTCCCCAGGATCCCAGCTCATAATGTCAGCTTATCTGCCTGTAACTTCAGTTGCATGGAATTTGATGTCTACTTCTGGCTTCCACAAGTACAAACCACACCCATTGTGTTCACACACACACATGCACGAGCTCACATGCATACAGACATGCACAAGTGCACACACACACACACATGTATGTATATATATATATATATATATAAATTCATACAACATAAAATAAATCTATTTTAAAATTTAAAACCAGTCAGTGATCTTGTAAAGACAATAGAAATTATTTTTCCCTAGGAACTCAAAATGTGACTTGCAAATTTAATATATTAATTATCTATTTTTCACTTAGTTAAGAAGGGTGTCCATCAATCAGTTGTATAAAAGTAAACCTAGGCCCAAAGCAAGTAAAATCCATTTGACCGAGAAAAAAATAAAGACATAAATTTATCACTTTTTTTGATGGAATATTCTCTTTCACACTACACTCTTCTGAAATGAGGGAATGAGATACTGTAATAACTGAGAGACACTTTTGAAAATTAAATTGAAATTAATTTCTGATTTATACATATATATATAACAGAATAGACTAGAATATAGATATAATACATACTAAAGCTTTATTTTTATTTGAAAGATAAGCAGAAGGGCAAGCTATACTGAACTGTAACTATTGATGGGTTACCTATTTAAGGAAAGAGCTGTGAGCAACTGTGCCTGGAAACTCTGTGTTCTCTACTGATTTCAAAATTAGCTCCATGTTCTGTTTTTGTTTGAGTCATTAGACCATGTCTCCGGCAAATAATTTCACAAGAGATCTATTTGGATTAAAAATGCATCCTGATGACCCTTTTCATTGCATTGAACAGCCGCATTAGTCTGTGTATGTTCCTTCCCAGAAAGCTTATAATGGGATAAATAGTATTTACTGCAACTGCCTTTGAAGGGCTGAGATACACCTCCAATCTGTTCTTTTGCAAAGATAAATATTGACATCTCAGAACTGAATTTACCAATAACCCAGAAACTTTTCTCAAGATTTATTCATTTTTATTTTATGTGTACAAGTGTTTTGCCTGCGTGTGTGTAAGTGCACCGTGTGTGTGAAATCTATGGAGGCCATAAACGAGGCTTGGATCTCCTGGAACTTAAATTAGCTATGACTGTGAGTTACCATATACATGTTGAAACTGAACCCAGGTCTTCTGAAATAGTAGCAAGCATCCATTACCATCAAGCCATATTGCTAGTTTTAATATGGCAGACATTGTATCACACTGATACTTCTGGCATTTGCCTTGTTCAGTGGTATAAGACCAGGATTCCAAGTGTCATGTCTGAAGATCATGGATAGTATTTTCCTTTTGGACACCAATGTCCTTATACTCAAGAGTCTTTCTTTGAGCGCTATAAAAGTATGGTGATTCTTTTTTAAAAGATTTCTTGGTTAGAGTGTTTCTACTGTACCTCTATGGTATAAGAGTTAGATTTTTTTCAACAGTGTTATATGATTCCTGGTACTTCCAAGCTTATTCATAAATCTTGATATCTTGCTGAACTTTGTAGGCAAAAGTTGAAGAACAATGAGATTTTTCTCTTTTCTATCCCTTGGTTTAGATAAAATGGAGGGGTAATGGGATTTGTAGTAATTTAAAATGTGTTCTTCATCTGGCACTGTACTGAAGTAAATGCATATTGGATATTCTTGCACAATTCTTAAAACAAATATAGAGTAGTGTTCCTTATGTGGTTTCTTTGTTTTTGTTTTTTGTTTGTTTGTTTTTGTTTTCCAAGACAGGGTTTCTCTGTGTATCCCTGGTTGTCCTGGAACTCACTCTGTAGACCAGGCTGGCCTCGAACACAGAAATCTGTGTGTCTCTGCCGCCCAAGTGTTGGGGTTACAGGCGTGGGCCACCACTGCCCGGTTCCTTATTATGTTTTTATTACCAAAAAATCTTAGTGCTACATATTATTGGAAAAACTGGGAGCTAATTCCATATCCAATTTTTACATAATGCCTTAATTTTTTAATTTTAAAATTTGTTTATTCACTTTACATACCAATATAAGCCCCCTTTCCTTCCAGTACCACCTCAGACAGATTCTCCCTCATTTCTCCTTTTACATCATCTCACTATCCCCCACTACTGCCCCAACCCCTGACATTCCATACCCACTCCCCAAACCCTAGAATATACAGAATGGAAAAATATTTTGACCAATTACAAATCTGAGACAGTTCTTATATATACATATATATATAAACACATATTATACATATAATCATATCATTTTACATTAAATATATTAATATTCAATATATATTAAATAGATTATTTTGTATAGATGATAAATATATACATCATATATAATAATATATAGAATATATTATACATTTTATATAATGTATTTTATAATTAAATAAAATATATTTTGTTTCATATATATATATATAATCTATTTAAAATTGGGCTACAGTTATCAATAGGGAATTCTCACTGGAAGAATGACAAATGTCTGAGAAGGACTTAAAGATGTGTTCAACATTCGTACCCATCAGGGAAATGAAAATCAAAATGATTTTGAGATTCTATCTTCACCTGTCAGAATGGCTTAGATGAAAATATAAGTGACAGTTCATGCCGGTGTGGACCTGGAGAAATGAAAACACTCTTCCATTGCTGGTGAGACTGCAAACTTCTTCAGCCACTTTGGAAATCAATATGCCACATATTCAGAAAATTGTGAATCAATCTACCTCATGACCCAGCCATACACATGGGCATATACCTCAAGAACTCTCCACCATAGCACAAGGACGCTTGCTAAACCAGTTCATAGCAACTTTATTCATAATTGCCGGAAACTTTAAATCACTGGGATCTCCCTCAACTAAATAATGGATAAAGAAAATGTACATTTACACAATGGAATATTACTTGGCATTTAAAAAATGACATTATGAAATTTACATTCAAATTAATAGAACTAGGGGGAAAAAAGCATCCTGAACGAGGAGGTAACCCAGACCCAGAAAGACCAAAATGATATATGCTCACTTATAAGTGGATATTCACTGTATAGTAAAAGATAATCATGCTACAATCCATAGACCTGAGAGGCTAAATAACAGATGCAAGGATCTCCCTGGAAAAGGGAAATAGAAGAGATTTTCCAGGTGGACTGGGCGTGGGTCAGGATGCAAACATAGAGGGATCATGTCCAACAGAGTAAAAGAATAATGGAAGAGAAGACTTGAATTGGGATAGGGCCATTTAGGAGCAAGGTAAATGCCTAGTGCAATGGAAACGCCAATCAATGGGGAAGACCTTAGCAAAGCATATTAACTCATCAAGGGATTGATTATTATTCCTCTTTCTTTAGCATGGCTTAAGGCAAGTTAGCTTTTCTGAAGGGTGGTCCTATGGAACATTCCTATGGGTTGTCCTATCATAACTGATGGGCCCAACCACATTATAAGGTAAGGGAAGAAACAATTTCCTATTTACACTCTGAGACAGACACAGTTCTTTTGACTAGAAACAAATAGCTTTCCATTAATGGGCTTCCAATACTGCTGTTCTATTTAGCAGATATTCTGGCATGTAATTTGGGAACGGAAAGCCCTAGCTGTTAATGTTTCTAAGCTTAGATTTTATTTCCTTCAGCACACACCTTTGGCAATACCCTAGTAAATCATTGCCATCAAAACAAAACCACACAATCCTCCCTGCTGAATTCCCTGAAGAGACTGCTTGTTTACTCCTCTTTGATGACCAGTGGTTCGAGGTGTCAACCCCACTCAGCATGGCTAAAACTTCTGACAGTATTTTATTAATCATTTTCTCGATAGCATTATATTTACACTTATGTTTATTGAGATTTTTTTGAGAATTAGTGCCTTTTATCAGAAGGCAGTCCATGGGGTGAACTATAATTATAATATCTTTAGGCATTCCATCCCAATGAGTCTCTTTATTGACTTCAAAACTTCAACCATTTACCTGAGACAGACACTATGAGAGATGACAGCTCAGTCTGACCCACTCACCTTCACAAACAGGTGGAAAACAGAGGTTTCAAGAGGAATGATTATTTGTTTCAAGTCATTCACTAAATAATGACAAAGGACACTTTGTTTAAGCTCTTTATGCATAATTACATTGAGAAATTGTGTCACAAACGATTGAGTAGTACCTAGCATATGATTTAAAAGTTAAAAAAAAACCTTATTGATCATTATGCAAGATTTCTTTGGATATTTTAACCTTCTAATTTTGATCTATGAATATTTGGGGGACTTAATTATGATTTCCATTTTTTCCCATTTTCCCCACTGCTTAGAAGACTTACATTCTCATCTCAATAACCCCTAGACATTGAGTCTCTGTTTAGGCATAACCTTCTTGGAAGAAGTGTTCTCTGTCTATTTTAAATATATTTCTATTTCTTTTATGTTTCCTTGCCAGTGCTTACCTCAGTCAGAACTAAATAGCAACTTTTATGTTGAACATTTTATCTACAATGCTGCATTATAACTCTGGTGAAATCAATAATACATTTGGATTATTCTTTCCCATTTCTTTGAAAGACCACAGGACTTTATGATATAGGACTTAGCCTGTTATCTATGATCAATCATTGATTTCTTGTGTGTGTGTATGTGTGTGTGTGTGTGTGTGTGTGTGTGTGTAAGTTGTGAGTGTGTGTGTGCTTAATCTCTTGGTGTTTTAAGCAGTGGTGTATAACATGGTAGAATTTTTAGAGCAGAGCTAATAAGAAAGGCCTTTGCCTCTTGATTGGCAAGTTATGTGAATAAGCATCTAGAACTATGTTCTTCCCAGTATTCATGCTCATAAAAGTTGCTGGCCTGGGTGAATGAGACTTAGGTACATGATGAGAGACAAGAAAGAATATGAGAAAGAAGGAATGAGAGAGAAGAAGATATTGGAAACTAGTTAAGGTATTCCACCTTTTTTTCTCAGCGTTTATAGGTTTATTAATTTAGTAGAAATGAAAGGTAAATTTAAACATCACTTAAGCTAGTATGAGCTGCATTTATTTCATCATCAGTTAAATCGCAGAAATGGGTCAATGAACTCGTCACATGTAAACCTACACACATTCAACGACTTTTCAAAGGTGAGTGATTAAACAAAAGTTTTTGACTTAGAATTTAAAATTAAACATTTCACAAGAGAGTAAGCTGTGTTGGTTTTAAGTGATCCCTTGTGGCTCAGTTGAGATTTAGATGTGTAAAATATTTTAAAATTCCAGTGACTAATGATTCCGAGTTTTAAAAGAATCTTATAGAGAAAAGTTATGTAAAATCATGAAATTAATCATAACTTATCTGTGCTTTTCATGGAGTCAAGTGAATTCTCACATTATGATTTTAAATTGTATAAGCTTAAACCTGAAAGAGTATACAGAATAAAATCAAAGATAATTAATACCATACCCCAAGAAATTGGGTCCAATATAAACAAGTCTTTTAATGTAATTTATTTATTTGTTAAGCTCTGTAAAATATGAGAATAAAAGAATTTATGACTCTTGTCTGAGCCTGAATATCTATAACATAGAGATAGTTTTTGTATGGGTGTTTATCCAAGATTGGTAGTCCAGAAGGAAATGCTAATTCATTTGGAGGAGTACTCTATAATACTAATATTTGATCTAAAGGAGCCACAAGATTCTATCTCTTTCTTCACTATTCAATAAGCTTAACTTGTTCAAAGAAGATCTTCCCTTTAGCAAAGGACATAACCTGCTAGAAATCTTTTTTTTTTAATTTTTTCAATTATTTTTTTAAATTTTTTTATTCGATATAATTTATTTACATTTCAAATGATTTCCCCTTTTCTAGCCCCCCCCCCACTCCCCGAAAGTCCCGTAAGCCCCCTTCTCTTCCCCTGTCCTCCCTCCCACCCCTTCCCACTTCCCCGTTCTGGTTTTGCCGAATACTGTTTCACTGAGTCTTTCCAGAGGAGTGGCCCCTGGTTCAATTATTTTTTTTATTGAGTATCTTCTTCATTTACATTGACAATGGTAAAACCTTTCCTGATTTCCCCCCTCCTAAAAGCCTCCCTCCCCAAAGATTCCCTACCCTTCCTCCTCCCCCCTGCCTCCATGTATATGCCCTTCTACCCGACACACTCCCACCCCCACTCCCACCCCCCCTCCCATCCGTTTCCCTTTGTTGGGGCCTGTATTGAGCCTTTACCTGACCAAAGACCATTCCTCCCACTGATGCACAAGGCATTCCTATGCCACAGTTTTGGCTGGAACCATGTGTACACCTTAGTTGACGGTTCAGTTCCTGGGATTCTTGGGGTGTCTGGGTGTCCGAAGTCATTGTTCTTCCCATGGGGCTATAAACCCCTTCATCTCCTCCAACCACCTTCCAGATCCTCTATTGAGGATCCCAAGCCCAGTCCAATAGTTGGTTGCTAGTTTCTGCCTCTGTATTTGTAGGGCTCTGGCAAGGCCCCTCTGGAGACAGCCATAGCATGCTCCTTTTGGTACACGCTTCTTGTCACAGTGTCGGGGTTTGGTGACTGTTTATAGGATGAATCCACAAGTAGGGCAGTCTCTGGGTGGCCTTTACTTCAGACTCTACTCCACACATTGCCTCCCTTATTGCTCCTGTGAGTATTATTTTCCCTTTCTCAGAGGAACCATAGCACCCTCACTTAAGTCCTCCTTCTTGAGCTTCCTGTGCTGGGTGAATTGTAAATTGTTTACTTTGAGCTTTTGGACTAGCATCCGCTTATTAGTGAGCACATACCATGTGCGTTCTTTTGTGACTAGGTTATCTCACTTAGGATGATATTTTCTAGTTCCATCCATTTGCCTAATAATATCATGAATTCATTGTTTTTAATAGCGGAATAGTGCTTCATTGTATATATATATACATACCACAGTTTCTGTATCCATTCCTCTGTTGAGGGACATCTGGGTTCTTTCCAGCTTCTGGCTATTATAAATAAGGCAGCTATGAACATAGTGGAGCATGTGTCATAATTACATGTAGGAGCACCTTCTGGGTATATGCCCAGGAGTGGTATAGCTGGGTCCACGGGTAGTATTATGTCTAATTTACTGAGGAAAGGCCAAACTGATTTCCAGAATGGATTTGCCAGCTTGCAATCCCACCAACAATGGGAAAGTGTTCCTCTTTCCCCACATCCTCTCCAGCATCTGCTGTCCCCTGAGTTTTTCATCTTAGCCATTCTGACTGGTTTAAAGTGGAATCTCGGTGTTGTTTTGATTTGCCTTTCCCTGATAACTAAGGACGCTGTACATTTCTTTAGGTGCTTTAGAGCCATTTGAGTTTCCTCAGTTGAGAATTCCCTGTTTAGCTCTGTACCCCATTTTTTAGTAGGGTTATTTGATTCTCTGGAGACTAACTTCTTGAGTTCTTTGTATATGTTGGATATTAGCCCTCAAATGTAGGGTTAGTAAAGATCTTTTCCCAATTTTTTTGGTTGCTGGTTTGTCCTATTGACTATGTCCTTTGCCTTACAGAAGTTTTGCAGTATTATGAGGTCCCAGTTGTCGATTCTTGTTCTTAGAGCATAAGCCATTGGTATTCTGTTCAGAAACTTTTCTCCTGTTCCCTTAAAACCTATGTTGAGATAAGTGTTTTATGTGTAGTGAGAGCTTACTGCTTCCCTAAAATTGTTAGAATTCTTGTAGACTGTTGCATAGGGCAGGTTTCTTCCTTGTCAACCTAATTTCTCAAGATCCTATCCTACTTGTTAAGTCTATTACATCTTCCATTTAAATGTTTTTTTCTGTTTAGTTTAACCAGTGTATATGCACATGCATGCATGTGTGTGTGTGTGTGTGAGTGTGTGTGTGTGTGTGTATCTGTCTGTCTGTCTAAAAGGGGAATATCCCTACTCCACAACAACTTTTAAAACAACTAAATAGATTATTTCGTAGGGACAAATTAAAGAATTCCAGTACAAGTTAAGGAACCACATGCTTCGTAACACATAGGCCACAAATAGTTATTAAGCCACATTGTCCCATATATACATTATTGGGACAACTAGAAATGCCAAGTGATATGTAGTCTCATAATTTTGTATGTTCCATGGTAACCTATTTCATGTCCTTGGTTAGTGCAACTCCTGTAGCACATACATTTCAATTTAAAGCAAAATGTTTAGTGTCGCCAAAATCATCATTCCTGGATGTACTTTGGCTCTACTCTTTATGGTTTTATTGCCTTTTGGGTTGGACCCATCACAGTTAATCACTCTTGACTTGATATTTGGCTCTCTGGACAGCCTTTAACAATGAAGTGATTATACCACCTGGGTCAAGGGCCTTCTTCCATTCTTCATCCAATGAAAGGTTTTTGTGAATGCCTTGCACATCATCTCTGCTCTTTGGAAGAGCTGTGTAAGTTACTCAGCTTGGCACAAACACATAGCCTGCAGATTTCAAGCCCAAGTCATTTATATTCACATCTAATCTGCTGTAATTGTTTGGCTATTTGATGCTGTAGTTAACATTTGCAATTTTTCACTGTCCAGCATCCAATTTCCTCATCGTGTTGGCAACAGCATCCTGATTCTGAGTTGTCATGTTTAGCCCCTTTTGCTGCTCTCACTTAGCCTCAATGCTTCTAGTGAAGCTGAGCTTACCCCCACATTGTAAGCTGATTAGCACATCCAATTTCCAGAGACACAGGAATAGTTTCTGGCCACAGGAACTGAGGAGGACCAGTTAGTTGTGTGCTACTATCTAATGAAGGCCACTGAGGAAGGAACATCTTTCCACTTTTAAGGGAGCTATAAGGAATGATGTTCTTTTGGTTTGTTGGAAGAAAACAAAGTCATTTGTAGCTCTTGTAGCTGTTGGTGGCCATTCTGTGACAGTAAAAGACAATATAAGCACTGCAAAGAGTATAAAGAAAATATTGAAGTAAAAGTGTTTTTGTAAGGTTATTGGACCTTTTAGTCCTGATAAACATCAATCCATAGTCATTGTGTTGCTAACTTCTGCTATTGTTTAGTCTTCTTTGGAAGAGATGATGACAACCATTTCTAACCCAAATCTTTCTGATAACTCACCATTTTTCCTTGAGTTTAGATTAATTTGAGTCCTTTGACAGAGAGGGCTCCATAGTCTAGATGCATAATAACCACTTGATATTTTTCACTCAGTGTTCCATCTTTAAATCACCCAAATGTTTCCTGTGTTTGGGAATCAAAGATTCCCTTGGGGGTGTCACTGCTAGCTAGAATGTTCTCAGTGTTACTTGGACAAAAAAGGCAAACCAAATTAACTTAAACAAAAAAGAAATCTTATTACTCATATCACTGAAAATGATAGCAAAATATTGGTTTAGGGTGTCAGCCACATTGTCAGGTCATCCTTCCGCCCACTGAACACCTGTTAGGTGACTCTCAGTCTTCAGTCAATGTCTAGATGAACAACAGAAGCCCCATGTCTATATAATTTTGCCTACAAATTCAAAAAAGAAGAAAGCAGCCTCCTCTTAAATACACATGGAAAAACAGATGTAAGCTCAGATTTCTTTGAACAGAATTGCTTGTTCCCTGTCATTGAATTCCTATAAAAGTAGATAGTTTATGATTACTGAGATTCATGAAAGTCACTTGTCAATTCAGAAGGCCAGGGATGTGTCAGTTCTTCATGAAGTTCCTTTTCTGGGTAAATGTCCAAAGACAATGGAGATTGCAGGGAAGGAACGGTAGAATAGTGGGGTTATGCCTAACAGCCAATGGCTAATGCAATATATGTCTTCAAATACCATGTGTTTCAGACCTTGATTCCAGAATATATCCAATATTTATGTAGTTTTAGAGTTAGATTAGTTCCAGATGACCTGACCTTTTTACAAAGAAAGAATAGCTTTCAAGGTCCATTCAAGGAAGCAGTATAAAACATAATGACTAAAACTCAGGTCTGTATGCTCTGCCTAGAAAGATTATTTTGTTGGATGTTTATTTCTATTTGTTTTTGCTGTGCTTCTAAAATTAGAGAAAGAAAACAGATCTATAATTATAAGAATCACCGTATCTCAGTTTCTCCCTTATGGTGGGAATGCAAATTGGTACAACCACTCTGGAAATCAGTCTGAAGGTTCCTCAGAAAACTGGGCATGACACTTCCGGAGGACCCTGCTATACCACTCTTGGGCATATACCCAGAGGATTCCCTGGCATACAATAAGGACACATGATCCACTATGTTCATAGCAACCCTATTTATAATAGCCAGAAGCTGGAAAGAACCCAGATGTCCCTCAGTGGAGGAATGGATACAGAAAATGTGGTATATTTACACAATGGAATAGTACTCAGCAATTAAAAATAATGAATTCCTTAAATCTTAGACAAATGGTTGGAACTGGAAAATATCATCCTAATTGATATTTTCAATTAGGAATTCTAGGTATTGAGGTATTGAGGTAGTCTAATTACAAAAGAACACAGATGGAATGCAGTCAATGATAAGTGGATATTAGCCCAGAAGCTCTGAATACCCAAGACACAATTCGCCTGTCAAATGATCCCCGTGAAGAAGGAAGGAGACGTCCCTGGACCTGGAAAGACTTTATCCAGCATTGTAGGGGTGTACCAGGACAGAGAAGCAGGAGGGGGTTGATTGGAGAATAGGCAGAGGGAAGAGGGCTTATGTGACTTATGGGGAGGGGGAACCAGGAAATGGAAAATCATTTGGAATGTAAACAAAGAATATAGAAAAAAATTTAAAAAAGGAAATAGCCAGTAGATCAGTTATCCAAGATTACACACACACACACACACACACACACAAAGCAGATTATTTTACTCAAGAGTTATCTTATTTTCATTTCCTGTTTCTGTGATAAAATACCTTGAAAAGGACAAAATAAAGGAAACTAACTTATTTACCTTACAACTCCAGATTACAGCCCATCCTCGTTGTGAAGTCAAAGCAGCAAGTGCTTGGAGTACAAAGTCACAGAAAATTTTTGGTCAAGACCAGGGCAAAAAGAGTGAATGCTTGGGTATAAATCACTTTCTCCTGTTTCATGCAGTTTATGAAACCTAGAAAATGGTGCCAGTGAGTTCTGGGCTGGAGTTCTAAGCGGGGTCTTCCTAACTCAATTAACATAATCAAGGCAGTTCTCTACAGACATGGCCATGGATCAATCTAATTGAGACAGTCTCCCATTAAGACTTTCTTCCCAGGTGATTTTAGATTGCACCTAGTTAATTATTAAAACTTAATACTAAAAGCGATTAAACTAAGCATTAAGTGCCATTTCTTACCATATCCAGAGTCTGATAAAAGGAGGTTTTGTTATGATTCTAACTGTTTTTCTCTTTAGGAAAGAGATCAACAGACTGATAGTCTCCTGCTTTCATGGAGAATAAAATTATATTTTAATACATTCAGCCACAATACTGTAATTTTCTCAACAAGATTTCAAGATTGTTATTAGTAAATGTGCTTGCCTTGGTATCTTGGGAGTCAATGTCATAAAAGTAAACAAGCAAAAAGACAACAAACCCTCAAGCACAATAGTTAGGTGTCCTATTGTAACAAAGCTAGTCAACAGGTACTTTCATTTGTCTTTCTGGTACCTAACTTCGGCATCTCATGTATTATCTCTAGCATGTCATTTAGCTTTCCTGCCCTCAGTATTATCATCTGCAGCATGAAGGAAATCTACTCTTATCCCATATAGAATTACTGGGATAATCAAATAAACATAACTAATAAACTAAAAATTCTATAAAAATGCAAAAACTCCTTCTATACACAATTATATATCTTACATAAAAGAGTAAAGGTGATGATTTAGTAACCTTCACATCAATGACTGTCTCATTATTGCTCAATTCATTTGTAATTCTTAGCCAGTTATTAATTCAGCTTAACAATGAAACTGCCATTTCTTTTTATGTAGAGGATTTAATGACTAGAAAGGGTTACATGATCTCTGGTGTTTATTTCTCCTTTGCCAGTTCTGTAGTTATGATTACATGTTTGAAAGAGATGGGAGCTTCTGCCTCCTTCCCTCTCATTATGACTTTATACTTTCCCTCTATTTTTTAACAGAGAAAACAAGCTTTTCTCAGAATTCACAAGTGTGTTAAATTTTAGTTACCTATGAATCTTGAAAGTTCTTGCTGCATACGTTACCCCCAACATCAAGAAAATGGGGTTATATGCAGTTGGCACCTGCTTTCAGAACTTTTAAAAATCTGTTGTCATTGTCGTATTCAGACATGTATGAGAACCATTGCTCTAGTACTCTACAGAGAAGAAACTTCTATGAATTTTCATCTTAGTCAAAGGCCACTCAGCTATGGTACTTAAAGAAGTTGGATAGTGGCAGAGTGTTCTCTGCCAAAAGAATAATGAAATTTAATTTGGACAATGACTGCAAAGATTGATAGCAATTTTGTTTTTTATAACAAGGTCTTATATTCAATTTTCTTATGTTTGTTGTGAGAAATAAAAAGGAAAAACAAATTTTCCACTGATATTTTCTGTATGCTGTAGAGAAACTATTATCGCATTCCTAAGAATCATATTTTCACCTCCAAAGGTGTATTTCCATGGTTTGTTTGGTGGCATCACGGCTCCTATATGTGATTCACACTTTGAAAATAAGCATGTTACATTTTCCTTGTGTGCCTTTTTCCTCCTAAAAGTTTTCACCTACAATTGCATCTTTTAAAGTCATGTTTTCTATCTTTTATGGTTGCTAAACATAAATGCCAAAGGAAAAGAAACAGGGAGAAAGAATATTGTCTTTATCATAAGACTACAGAAAGTCCGTATTCAGGGGAAGCTCCTGGATTCTCCACTGCTTTTAAATTCAGTTCTCAGAAACTCTAGCCAGCTACACAACCACAAGCACAAAATTCCATGTGTCAATGCACAGAGAACAGTCTTGGGAAACTAAGTGCCAGTAGGTAATAGGTACATGGCTGTGATAGATAATAAAAATTTTCAACATTTCATAAAAAAAAGAGCTTAATATTTGAGCTGCCCAAACTTTTCTGACCAGTACTCCATGTGGAACAATGTTAATAACTGTCTGTGTTCTTTGATTGACAGGAACAGTTAGAGCATTAATCATGTCATCTGATTGGATTCAAGATTCAGATACACCTGTTTTTAGTACCTAGAACTGTATTTTTCTCTCAGATGTCTAAGAAGAAATGGGAAGCAATACACCAAACAAAAATGAAAAGAGTAAAAACAGAGAAAGTCAAATGAGACAGAAAATTTCTCATGTAAGGTACCATAAGTTTGTTTTATTTGGAGGAAAACTAAATTGTTAAAAAAAGAATAATTTTAATTGCTCATCATTTTCCTTCACGACTGACCTGGACGATGTTCCACTGTGGCTACTTTACATGTACAAATAAAACAATTGTAAAATGGGGCTTAAGAACCTCGCATCGAGAGCTTAAGTTATAAGAAAAATTAGAATAAACTAGAAAATATGTAGAGAGTATAGAAAAACAAAGTTGACTCTGCCTCATTTCCCTAGTTTTTCATTAAGGTTGATCATCAACTTCTACATGTGTCACATGATCGTTTCACAACATGTGCCTAATACTTTAACTATTTAGTGGGTTTATTCTTACTTAGTACTAGTAAGTAATGTTCATGTGACAAATAATACAGATTCAGGAAACACTAATGTTACTTTGACTATGTAGAAAGCTGAGATAAATACCACAGAAATCAAGCTAAATACAGGATATGTTAGAAAGCATTGGGACTGTGGCCAATTGGAAAGCAAGCATGCCTTCAATGCAAAGAGGAAGTTTTCAAATCTAGCTGGTAGCAGCTATGTAAGAATGGGCAAAGAAGTAGTGTGAGCTGTGTGCTCAAATAATAAAATGCTTGTATGCAAACATGAGGGCCTGAGATCAGATCTCCAGCACTCATATGAAAAGTTATTTAGGCATGTATAATGCCAGCACTTAAGAGACAAATTCTGGTGGATTCCTAGAGCCCATTGTCCAATTTAGCTTCACTGTATAAAACCCAGGTTTAATAAAAGACTTTAAAAATTAGCTGGAGTGAATATCCAATAGTAACCTCTGGACTCCAAAAGTGACCACTTTCATACATGTATGCATACACACACACACACAGAGAGAGAGAGAGACAGAGACAGAGAGAGACAGAGAGAGAGAGAGACAGAGAGACAGAGAGAGAAAGAGAGAGAGAGAGAAAGAGAGAAACCAAACTCTAATCAAATGAATTATAAGGTAACAATATATATGTGGAAAACTGTTCAATGTATCTAGCCATCAGAGACTACTGTTTGATAGAACAGCTACTATCAAAAAATATCGATGAGGATGCTTTAAATAATAAATGTATCCATAATTTTTGTTCAGATGAGAATTAGTACAGTCTATATTATGAAAATCAATATGAAAGTTGCTCAAAAATATTAGAAATAGGGCTAATTTATGGTCAATTATACCCTTCCTGGTATTCAAATTAAATATCCAAGTTAAAAAGTCAATGTACCACACAGACACCTAAGCACTGTTGCTTAATATGATGCCATTTATGATAGCCAAGTTATGAAGTTGGCCTAGGTCCCCCCAAATGGATGAATAGATAAAGAAAATGCGATATCTAGAAATGACTGTGTTTTACTCATCCATAATTATATGTCATTTTCAGGAAAATTTGTGGAACTTGCTATCACATCATTTGAATTAAATATTTACAAAAACAAATACTTCATGTTTCTTCTCAGATAGAAAAGGTAGATATCTTGAAAAATGAAAAGAAGCTCTTTGGGATGAGAAAGGGAACTATAAGGATGGTGAAGAGCAACAAGAGAGGGAAACTAGAGCAACTATGATTAAAGTATGCACGTGCACACACACAAATATAAGAATGTATGGATTACCATAAGGATGCCATAGAATGTAAATAATCAATATTTTTATAGAAAATATGACCTGCAGTTTTCTATAGATTCTGCTATTCTTCTTATTTTGGTTTGTCTTACCTGAGAAGTTGAAAATGATGAATTTTAAAGAGTTTCATTAGAGTAATAAATTATTTAATGCTATACATTTGAAATATTCAAAACATGACATATACAGAACACACATAAAGGTGAGTTTGATCCTTGGTCAGTTCTTTACTATTGTCTGACAAAATAATAATAATAATAATAATAATAATAATGATGTTGATTAATAATAATAATAATAATAATAATAATAATTCAGCTTTATGATTTGTTCTTTGTATAACCATTAATTTCTATTGAATAATTCATTGTGTTCTCACATTGATAAAAAGTTGTTGGTTATATCTGTGGGAATCATCTATGCCTCTGAAGTACAGTTAAAATAAAAGAAATTAATGAAAGATTGTTCATGCATATAGGGGAAATGTAAATAGGATCTACTTTCAGGGTTTTTCCGCATGTCAAGTGAGTGAGGTGTAACAGTTTCTCCAAGTCTGTTGTAGGCTCTAATCATACTTGCTGTTCTTAAACATCTGATGGAAAATTCAATGTATTTATTCAATGATATGCACACAGAAGTTCCTTTGAAAGCATTGATAGGTTGACTGACTGATGGATCAATAGATTCATGGCAATGAATATCCATTGAAGGACTTTTCTCACCCTGTCCTCAACTTGTATGACCTATTATTAGAAGTGCATGATAGAAAAGAATTAGTTCTTGGTTTAAACGTTTCATAGATTGTGAAAGCTTCATTCTTGAAATAATTATACTACACACATTTTGTAATAAATAAAATATGTCCAAATAGCTTCATAAATATTTAAACAGTTTATCCACAAATCCCAACTGGTTCTTTGGACAGCATTATTTGAAAGCAAGAATAGTTTCTTAGTGGCATATATACCATTAGTGCACATTAGTTATACAAGTACAATGCATTTTGTGGGCCAGAAAAGCAGTTCCTCATATAGTAGACATCTCAGTGGTTAGATCTTCCATAGTTAAAACTGGTTTCTATTGGAAACTGTAGTTCACATAAGTAAAGACAAGGGGATGAGCCTAGGATGTTATTTTGATTCTGGGATGGGGGATAAATGATTAATAGGAATAATGTATATTTTCCTCAATGGAGTAACCTACTAAACAATAAAATTAATCCGGATATTAAAGAAATCAGTCCCCCTCTTTGAAGAGTAATTTTGTTAACTTTCAGTGGGTTAGATTCAGTAATATCTCCTCCACTCAAGTTAGAGGAAAAACAAAGAACAAAAAACAACTCCATTGTTAAAAGCTGGTCATATTTTAAATATAAAATATTCTCTTCTCAACCCCCAAAGGGCTCAGGAGCTGAATGTTCATTCTACAATCGTGAAACCCAACAGGAGGCAGAGCCTACTTGGATGAGGTAGCTCAAAGGGAAGACTTTTGAGAGTTGTGTTCTGGTCCCTGGATCTGGTTCCATCTCTGTTTGGGGTCTACCACTATGGCTACATTCTGTAACTATGAAACAAAATAGATACATTTTCTATTTTTTTTTTACATAAACTGTAGTTATAGTGAGACAAAAGTAAACAATAGTACTAATAGCTATAGACAATTTTTCCTTACATTGTCATTGGGATAAAAGAATATTGTAACCACATGAAGAAACAAATATTCCAATTTTTAAAAATATAGTTTACTCTCTACTCTGGAACTGTCTACATGGAAGAAAAATATAAAAAGGGACACATTCATGGTGAAAATAAGAAAGTGTAAAACACTTTGATTTTTTTTTCCTGAGAATACTTGGTACTAAAGATGAACTCCAAAAAATACAAAGAACATAATTGTGAAATAGACACTCTTTTGGAAAAAAGAAAGCATGGAGAATTACACACACACACACACACACACACACACACACACACACACAGAAGATTGAGTGGCTGCATATTTTGAGGAAGGGGTGTGGAATTTCAATATGTTGGAAGAAAGTGTGCTTTAGAGAAGAACAACAAGCAAAAAACACCATAGAATGAAACAGTGCTGCCTGCATGGTTTATATTCAGAGAGAAGCCAGCATGCCATGGTATGCTGAATTCTTAAAACAATTCTTCTACAGACCAGTGGTTAGTTTATTTTTTTCCAAAAGAAAGACATTGGTTTCTATACCTTTACTTTTCTGTAGAAATTTTGTTACAAAGACAAGCATATCTTTCATGTGCCAAGAAAATATTTCATTGTGGCTGAATTTACTATTTATGTTACATATGTAAACACCAAATTTCTTATTAAGAAGTTGAGAAACTATTAAAATCTTCTTCCACTTGTGTATATATATTTTCAAGCTCATGGTAAGATATATTTTTCTTATAGAAATGCAAGTTTACTATTGCTCAACAAAAAAAAAGTAAAAGCATAGACATGATTTAAGTTTCTACTATTGAGAGGCTCATGAAACTCTTAGTCAAATGGTTGGATCAGGAAAATATCATCCTAAGTGAGGTAACCCAATCACAAAAGAACACACATGGAATACAGTCACTGATAAGTGGATATTAACTCAGAAACTCTGAATACCCAAGACAAACTTCACATATCAAATGACTCCCAGGAAGAAGGAAGGAGAAGCCCTGGATCCTAAAAAGGCTTGTTCTAGCATTGTAGGGGAGCACCAGGACAGAGAAGTAGGAGGGGCTTGATAGGAGAATGAGCAGAGGGAAGAGGGCTTAGGGAACTTATGGGGAGGGGGGAACTGGGAAAGGGAAAGTCATTTGGATTGTAAACATAGAATATAGAAAATAAAAATTATAATAATAAAAAAGAGAGGCCATCTTAGAGCTGGCCTCCATTTTAAAAGAAAAAGCCTGAGAACCTGACCTGCAGCTGAACCCAAGCTACACCCAAATACCAGGAAGAGCCATATAGCATTTACCTGGACCATACCCCAGAGTTACTCCCTGGCCTCTCCCTAGCAATAGCCAATCAGGATTAGTCTGATAGTTCCAGATGTACTTTCAGACCCTTTGTGAATGTTCATGGTTTTGCTTCAGAGCACCCACCCATTGGCTTACATATGTTACAGCAGTCATTCAATTAGATGCTTGTCAGGTTAAAAACCCCCTCGCTTGCCTGCTATTTCCCATAAAACCTTGGTTTGCTGAGGGCTTGGAGGTTTCCTCTCCTACCCTGCTTGTCAGGAACTATGTTAAACCCGAGCTTGAATAAAGACTCTCCCTAGCACAAATGCATCTGAATCAGCTCCTGTGTAGTCTACTGGGGTTCATGGATGCTTTCTGAATGGGCACAACATTATGTAGTTTTGTTACATTTTTTAACATTCTTGTTTTTAATTTATTCACTTTACATCCTGCTCACTGCCCCTATCCCATTCACTCCCTCCCACAATACTCTCTCCACCCCCCCTCCTCTTTGTCTCAGAGCAGGTGTGGCCCCACTGGGTATACCCCTACCCTAGCACATCAAATCTCTGTGAGGCTAGGTGCATCCTCTCCCACTGATGCCAGACAAGGTAGTCCAGCTAGAAAAATATATCTCACAGACAGGCAACTGCTTTTGAGATAACTCCTGATCCAGTTGTTTGTGACCCACA
The DNA here is from genome assembly GCF_947179515.1 of Apodemus sylvaticus. NCBI lineage: Eukaryota > Metazoa > Chordata > Mammalia > Rodentia > Muridae > Apodemus > Apodemus sylvaticus. The sequence continues at coordinate 137,102,861 of NC_067473.1, read as the reverse complement.
TGAAGACCAAGCTGAACATCTACTATGAATGTGAAAAGACCTCTTGGTCCATCCTGTATATGGTCATTTGCTGGTGGCTCAGTTTCTGAGAGCCACAAGAGTCCAGGTTAGTTGACTCTGTTGTTCTTCCTGTGGACTTCCTATCCCCTTCTGGGCTCATGATTCTTCAATAAGTTTCCCCAAGCTCCCTCAACTGTTTGTCTATGAGTGACTACATCTGTATGAGTCAACTGCTGGGGAGAACCTCTTAGAAGACAGCCATGCTATTATCGGCAAGCATAATAGTGTATCATTAATAGTGTCAAGGACTAGTCTCAAGTTGGATGGGTTATTACTTGACCATTCCCACAGTCTCTGCTCAATACCCTGTGCCTGTATTTGTTTTCTTTTCTTTCTTTCTTTTTTCTTTTTTGCTTATATTTTTATTTCTACACAATTCAATCTGAGTAAAACGTATTTTTTATTGGATATATTTTTCATTTACATTTTGAATATTATACCCTTTCCCAGTTTCCCCACTCCCCCAAAACCCCCAACACATCTTCCCACACCCTGCCTCCAAGAATATGCCCTTCCCTCCACCCAACCCACTGCCACCTACCTGCCCCCGCTCGATTTCCCTATGCTGGAGCATCTATTGAACCTTCACAGGACCAATGACCTCTCCTACCACTGATGCCTGACAAGGCATTCCTCTGCCATGCTTTTGGCTGGAACCATGTGTACTCTTTGGTTGATGGCTTCGCCCCTGGGAGCCCTTGGGCATCTGGTTGGCCGACATAGTCATTCTTCCCATGGGGATGCAAACCACTTCAGATCCTCCACTATGCCCCCAAACTCCTCCATTAAGCACCCCCACATGCAGTCCAATGTTTGGCTGCTAGAGTCTGCCTCTGTATCTGTAAGGCTCTGGCAGGACCCTTCCAAAGACAATCATAACAGGATCCTTTCGGGATGTATTTTTTTGTCATCCATAATAGTGTCCGGGTTTGGTGACTGTTTATAGGAGCCTTATTTATAATAGCCAGAAGCTAGAAAGAATCCAGAAGTCCTTTAACAGAGGAATGGATACAAAAATTATGACACACACACACACACACAATGCAGTGCTATTCAACTATTAAAAACAATTAATTCATGAAAGTCTTAGGCAAATGGATGGAAGTAGAAAGTGTCATCCTGAGTGAGGTAACCCAATTACAAAATAGCACACATGGTATGCACTTACTGATAAGTGGATATTAGCCCCAAAACTTAAAATAAACAAATTACAATTCACAGAGCACAGGAAGCTCAAGAAGGAAGACCAAAGTGGTGGTGCTATGGTTCCACTGAGGAAAAGTAGCAAAATACTCACAGGAGCAATTATGGATGCAAAGTGTGGAGTGGAGACTGAAGGAAAGGCCACCCAAAGACTGTCTTACCTGGGGATTCAGCCTGTATTTCTTGTAGGCAGGATATATTTTGGGTTGGAAGTTATATGTGTGGGTTGGTGACCCTTTGTTCCACTGAAGTTTCTGCCTGGCTACTAGAGGAAGCCTGTTCCAGTTCCATATCCCAGTGCTGTGAGTCACAGACCAGGACATTGATTCTTGGGCACCTTTCTTATCCTAGGTCTCTGTCACATTCCGAAGATGTACCCTACAACCTCCTCATCCCCATCAGTTGAAGATTTCCATTCTCATGGCCACCTGGCATTCCCGCCTGTCCCTCCCCTTACCTAATCCTGAACAGCCCATTCCCTTTCCCATCCCATCCCCATCTAGTTTCCTCTTTCCATATACCTTATATAACTATTCTATTCTACCTTCTAAGTGAGATTCAAGCATCTTCACGTGTGCCTTCCTTCTTGTTAGCTTCTTTCTGTCTTTGGAGTACCCCATGTGTAGCCTGTATTTTATTGCTAATATAAACTTATGAGTCATTTAGGAGTGTTTAATTTGAAACTGGGTGACCTCACACAGGATAATATTCTCAAGTTCCATTCATTTGCCTGCAAAATTCATAATTCCTTTGTTTTTAATAGCTGAATATTATTTTATTGTGTAGATGAAACATTTTCCTTATCCATTCTTCTGTTGAGGGATATCTTGATTGTTTCCAGTTTTTGGCTATTATCAATAAAGTTGCTATAAACATAGTTGAGCAAGTGTCTATGTGGGATATTTGAGCGTCTTTTGGGCATATGTACAGGAGTGGTATAGCCTGGGTCTTGAGGTAGAACTATTGCCAGGTTCTGAGAAACTGCCAAATTGATTTCAAAACTGGTTGTAAAACTTTGCACTTCCAACAGCAATGAAGGAGTATTCCCTTTGCTCCACATCCTCACCAATATGTGCTATAACTTGAATCCTCATGATTCTTTGAATTTTCTCGTTGTCTTTTGTTCTCATTTCTAATGTTGTTTATTTAGATACTGTGTCTCTGTCTTCTGTGTAGTTTGGCCAAGGCTTTGTATATCTTGCTGATTTTAGCATTTTTTTCTTTGATGAGGATGAAACCTCATCAAAGACCTGTCCTTTTCAATTAATTTTGGCTGAAAGTCTATTTTATTAGCTATTAGAATGGCTACTCCAGATTATTTCTTGGGTCCATTTGCTTGAAAATTTTGTCCTGCTCTTTACTCTTAGGTAATACCTACCTTTGTTGCTGAGGTGTGTTTCTCATACACAGCATAATGATAGATACTGTTTTCAAAGGATCCTGGATTCTTTTAGCCTTTGTTTTTTGGGGGGGGGGATTGAGTTGATTTTTTTGTTGTTGTTGAGAGATATTGATGGCCAGTAATTATTAATTCCTGTTATTTTAATTCTGGTGGTGTTACTGTGCATATGTGTATGTGTTTGTGTGTTTGTGTGATTTCCTTGTTTTTGCTGGTATGGACTTCACTTCCTCTGTTTAAGGTGGTTATCCTCTTGGTGTTGGAGTTTTCCTTCTAGAATATTTCTGTCTGTCTGGCTTTATGGATAGATATTGCAATATCCTATTGTCTAAATCTGTGGTGAGTGAGAGTTTTTCTGGGTATAGTATTCTAGGCTGACATCTGGAATTTTTTAGAGGTTGCAAGATATCCCTCTAGGCATTTCTAGCTTATAGATTGAGAAGTCAGGTGTAATTTTGATGTCTGCCTTTTAAGTTACCTGGCCTTTTCCCTTGCTGCTTTTAGGGTTCTTTCTTTTATTCTGTAGATTTTGTGTTTTGATTATTATGTAGGACATTTCCTTGTACCTTGATGGTTTTAGGAAATCCAGGCCTTGCTGTTGTAGGGTAGCTGTGCTGTGAAGGTTTTATTTAGCCCCGGGGTTTCTTGATTATTTTATTTTGAGGGCCTTTAGTCTTTTGTATTATTTTTGTCCCTAGATGATCCTCTTGTTGTATATATTGGAAGGGAGGTTAACTTCTACAGAACTCTGTATGGTTACAGATGAGCAGGTTTGTTTGGTAAGGAGCTGTAGGTCCAATGAAGGTAGTCAGGAAGTGGTGGGAGAGTGGAGGTCCAGTGGCGACAGCAGAGTGCTCAGGGCAGCTTGAGGTGCCCCAGAGGACTCATCGAGCATGAGAAAAGGATGGAGGAAAGAAGGTTGATCTTTATGGTTCAGGATCTACAGGTCTGATGAAGGTGGGTAGAAAGGCAGGGGAGAATGGAGGAACAGCAGGGATAGCAGACAGCTCAGGGTAACTGGGTTGCTCCAGAGGACTCAGTGATCAGAGAAGATGAGTGGGGTAAGAAAAATTAACTTGCATGGTTAAGGCTCTGCATGTCTGATGAAGGTGGGCAGAGAGATGGGGGAGATTATGTTCTCTATTTTATAACACTTAAATTGAAGAAAATAACATTAACACCCATTTTATCTTATAAGTTTTTATAAAAATATAATATAAATATGTCTATTCATATACTTTATTAACATATATTTGCCTATAGTTCATGGGCTTAAAATTGTCTCACAAAGAAATAAAGGAAAGAAAGCTGCATGGCTGACCTCCACAATGCCCTTTCAGAGCATACCCTCCATCAGCCAACAGCTCCTCTTAGGCCTTGCCTCTTAAAACTCATACAATCACTTAAATAGAATTTCTGGGGAAGACCTCGTTAACCCAAGAAGTTTTGGGTGATATCTAAGGTCTAGACTATGAGGGTTGAGAATAGAATGAAATCCAGAATGTTCTACCTGATGTATAAACACAGTTCTATAATGACTGTGCTTATAATGTCTGCATAGCACTGGAGAGGTGGAGAACACTCACAATACACTCGAAGTCTTTAACATCAGATGGTGCACTATTTACCTGCAAATGTTTTCTTAGGATTCAATTGTGTACATCACATATGTATTGTAGTACAGTGTTTGGAACACAGAAGATATACCATTTGAAGTGCACAATGCTGTTATTTTGTTAGTGGTGGAAACAAGTTATCTAAAACTGATTATTTTTGCCTCTTGAGCACTTCTGCTTATATGATCCGAGTAGGAACATGCTCTCCTCCATCCACAATGGCAGGTAACTAACCAATAAAAATGCAGTGCTTTAAAAATTCTATACTCACAATATTATTTACATCCATGTCCTTTTTAACTAGCCGCATGATTAGTTAGTTTCTCTGAAAGAGCAGTCTAGTGAGAAGAATGACAGAAAATTATAAGACATATTCATTAATAAAATGTAACTCTAAACTTGTGATTGTAGCATCATTTAGAAATGCCAAACAATTCTGGGGAACTTATTAGGAATGTAGCTTTATCTCTGACTCATGGTTTTCATCAGTCAGTTATTATTATTATTATTTCAGCTTATTAAGAAAACATATAGCATGGAAAATTTATTCATGTAAGCATGTACAAATATTCAGTCATTCCTAACTACAGTAAAAACATCAACTTAGGCAACTTAGAACATTAAAATCTTGCTCTCCTACTGTCTTTGGGAAGTAAAAATAATAACCATGCTGAAATACTGGAGGTTTCAAAAGGATGGTAGGACAAGTATAATGCTAATATCAAGATAAATTGACCCTAGAAACAATGATGCTGTAAACATGTATAATCAGGCACTAAATATGCCTATGAGTGGTAGAACCACCATTTCAATACTTGTAGAATGAATATTATCTTCATATTTTTTCATTGAATACTTGTTAGTTTATGAATTACCAAATTATATCAGGGTTCATGATACAGTTTAAACATGAGGCAAAAAGACACTCAGTGCTGAGTTTTCCTCTTAGCACTGCTTTCACTACGTCCCATTAATTTGGATATGTTGTGCTTTCATTTTCATTAAATTCTAAAAAGTCTTTGATTTCTCTCTATTTCTTCCTTGACCAAGTTATCACCGAGTTGTTCAGCTTCCATGTGTATGTGGGTTTTCCATTGATTTTGTTGTTACTGAGGACTAGCCTTAATCTGTGGTGATCTGATAAAATACATGGGGTTATTTCAGTTTTCTTGTATCTGTGGAGATCTGTTTAATGACCAATTATATGGTGAATTTTAAAGTAGGTACCATGAGGTGCTAAGAAGAAGGTATATATATATATATATATTATATAGGATGCAATGTTGTTGCAGGATTTTCCTGGTCCAATTACATTAGTGAGGAGAAGGGCTGTGAATGGACAGGGAAAAGGTAGGTAGAGCTAAGAGTGCAGAGAGAAGTAGAGTCCCAGAGTGGAGAAGAAGAACCTTGCCACAGATCTGAACCCTTTGGCAATTACCAGCCACAGGTAGCTAAGTTTTCACAAGGTTAGAAACATTGGGTTAAAGCTTTTATTATTATTAATTGGCTCTAAAATTACTGAATTGACATCTTGTAAACTGTGATATTCTTTTTACATAAATCTTATTGGTTAATTAAGCCTTAAGAGTCTTGACTCTATTAGGTGTTGAGGTGGCCCATAATGGAGTATGTGGGGTGTTGCATAGAAGCGAGAGGTATTTGGGACCTGAGCCAGAAGCTGGAAAAGAACCCAGATGTCCTCCAACAAAGGAATGGACACAGAAAATGTGGTATGTTTACACTAATGGAGTACTACTCAGCTATTAAAAACAATGAATTCATGATATTCTTAGGCAAATGGATAGAACTAGAAAATATCATCATGAGTGAAGTAACACACGTGATGTGCAATCACTGATAAATGGATATTAGCCCCAAAGCTCAGAATACCCAAGATACAATTCACAGACAGAATGAAGCTCAAAAAGATGGAAGGCCAAAATGTGGATGCTTCCATCCTTTGTAGAAGGGGGAACTAAATACTTACAGGAGCAAATATAGAGATAAAGAATGGAGCAGAAACTGAAGGAAAGTCCATCCAGAGACTGCCCCACCTGATAATCCATCCCATATAAAGCCATCAAATGCAGACACTATTTTGGATGTCAAGAAGTACTTGCTGATTGGAGTCTTATATAGCTTTCTCCTGAGAGCCTTTGCCAGAGTCTGACAAATACAGAGACTGATACTTGCAGCCAACCATTGGACTAGCAAGGAGTCTCCAATGGAGGAATAAGGGAAAAGACTGAAAGAACTGAAAAGGTTTGCATCCCCATAGGAAGAATAACAATATCAACCAAACAGACCTTCCCACCCTCGAGTACCTAGGGACTAAACCACCAAACAAAGAGTACACATGGAGAGACCATGGCTCCAGCTACATATGTAGCAGAGGATGGCCTTGTTGGTCATCAATGGGAGAAGAAGCCATTTGCTCTGTGAAGGCTTGATGCTCCAGTGTAGGGAATGTGAGGGTCAGGAGGGGAGTTGTTGGGTGATTGGGGGAACAGCCTAATAGAAGCAGGGTGAGGGGCTATGAGATAGGGAGTTCCAGGGGGTGAGGGTAGGCACCGGTAAAGTTGGTAACATTAGAAATGTAAACAAAGAACAGAAAACCCACATACACGTGGAAACTGAACAATATTCTACTCAATGATACCTTGGACAAGGAAGAAATAAAGAAAGAAATTAAAGACTTTTTATAACTTAATGAAAATGAAGACACAACATACACAAATCTATGGGACACAATGAAAGCAGTGCTAAGAGGAAAACTCATAGCCCTGAGTGCCTCCAAAAAGAAAATGGAGAGAGCATACACTAACAGCTTAATCACACACCTGAAAGTCCTGGAACAAAAAGAAGCTATTTCACACAGGAGGAGGAGTAGGCAGGAAATCATCAAACTCAGGGCTGAAATCAATCAAGTACAAACAAAGAGAACCATACAACGAATCAACAAAACCAGGAGCTGGTTCTTTAAGGAAATCAAGAAGATAGATAAACCTTTAGCCAGACTAACCAAAGGGCACAGAGAAAGTATACAGATTAACAAACTTAGAAATGAAAAGGGAAATATAATAACAGAAACTGAGGAAATTCAAAAAATCATTAGATCTTAGTACAAAAGCCTATATTCAACACAACGGGAGAATCTGGAGGAAATGGACAGTTTCCTAGACAGATATCAGACACCAAAACTAAATCAGGATCAAATAGATCATCTAAACCATCCCATAACACCTGAAGAAATAAAAAGGGTCATAGAAAGTCTCCCCACCAAAAAAAGCATGGGACCAGATGGATTCAGTGCAGAATTCTATCAGACCTTCATAGAAGACCTAACACCAATACTCTTCAAACTATTCCACAAAATAGAAACAGAAGGAACTCTACCCAACTCGTTCTATGAAGCCACAATTACGCTGATACCAAAACCACACAAAGATCCAACAAAGAAAAAGAACTTCAGGCCAATTTCCCGTATGAATATTGATGCAAAAATACTCAATAAAATTCTTGCCAACCAAATCTAAGAACACATCAAAACGATCATCCACCATGATCAAGTAGGCTTCATCCCAGGGATGCAGGGATGGTTCAATATAAGGAAATCCATCAATGCAATCCACTACATAAACAAACTCAAAGAAAAAAACCACATGATCATCTCATTAGATGCAGAAAAAGTGTTTGACAAAAATCAGCATCCTTTCATACTAAAAGTCTTGGAAAAAACAGGAATTCAAGTCCCAAACCTAAACATCCTTAAAGCAATATACAGCAAACCAGTAGCCAACATCAAACTAAACAGACAGAAACTTGAAGCAATCCCACTAAAATCAAGGACTAGACAATGCTGTCCTCTCCATATCTTTTCAATATAGTACTTGAAGTTCTAGCTAGAGCAATTAGACAACATAAGGAGGTCAACGGGATTCAAATTGGAAAGGAAGAAGTCAAATTATCACTATTTGCAGATGACATGATAGTCTACTTAAGTGACCCAAATCCACCAAAGAACTCCTAAAGCAGATAAACAACTTCAGCAAAGTGGCTGGTTATAAAATCAACTCAAGCAAATCAGTTGCCTTCCTATACTCAAAGGATAAGCAGGCTGAGAAAGAAGTTAGGGAAATGACACCCTTCACAATATCCACAAACAATATAAAGTATCTTGGGATGACTCTAACCAAACAAGTGAAAAATCTATACGACAAGAACTTCAGGTCTCTGAAGAAGGAAATTGAAGAAGACCTCAGAAAATGGAAAAATCTGCCATGCTTGTGGATTGGCAGGATTAATATAGTTAAAATGGCCATCTTGCCAAAAGAAATCTACAGATTCAAAGTAATCCCCATCAAAATCCCAACTCAGTTCTTCACAGAGTTAGAAAAAGCAATTCTCAAATTCATCTGGAATAACAAAAAATGCAGGATAGCTAAAACTACTCTCAACAACAAAAGAAATTCTGGGGGAATCAGTATCCCTGATTTCAAGCAATATTACAGAGCAATAGTGTTAAAAACTTCATGGTATTGGCACAGTGACAGACAAGTGGACCAATGGAATAGAACTGAAGACCCAGAAATGAATCCACACACCTATGGTCACTTGATCTTTGCCAAAGGATCCGAAAACATCCAATGGAAATAAAATAGCCTCTTCAACAAATGGTGCTGGTTTAATTGGAGGTCAGCATGCAGAAGAATGAGAATTGATCCATTCTTATCTCCATGTACTAAACTTCACTCCAAGTGGATCAAGGACCTCCATGTAAAACCAGACACACTGAAACTAATAGAAAAGAAACTGGGGAAAACCCTTGAGGACATGGGCACAGGGGGAAAGTTCCTGAACAGAAAACCAATAGCTTATGCTCTAGATCAACAATTGACAAATAGGACCTCATAAAATTACAAAGTTTCTGTAAGGCAAAGGACACTGTTAAAAGGACAAAATGGCAACCAACAAATTGGAAAAGGATATTCACCAACGCTATATGTGACAGAGGGTTAATATCCAATATATACAAAGAACTCAAGAAGTTAGACTCCAGGGAACCAAATAACCCTATTAAAAATGGGGTACAGATCTAAACAAAGAATTTTCACCTGAAGAAATTTGGATGGCCAAGAGGCACCTTAAGAACTGCTTAACTTCATTAGTCATTAGGGAAATGCAAATCAAAACAACCCTGAGATTTCACCTTACACCAGTCAGAATGGCTAAAGTCAAAAACTCAGGAGACAGCAGGTGTTGGCAAGGATGTGGAGAAAGAGGAACACTCCTCCACTGCTCGTGGGGTTATAAGATGGTACAACCACTTTGGAAATCAGTCTGGTGGTTCCTCAGAAAACTGGACATGACACTTCCGGAGGACCCTGCTATACCTCTCCTGGACATATACCCAAAGGATTCCCAGGCATACAATAAAGACACATGCTCCATTATGTTCATAGCAGCCTTATTTATAATAGCCAGAAGCTGGAAAGAACACAGATGTCCTTCAAAGGAGGAATGGATACAGAAAATGTGGTATATTTCCACAATGGAATACTACTCAGCAATTAGAAACAATGAATTCACAAAATTTTTAAGCAAATGGTTTGATCTGGAAAATATCATCCTAAGTGAAATAACCCAATCACAAAAGAATACACATGGAATGCAATCTCTGATAAGTGGATATTAATTAGCCCAGAAGCCCTGAATACCCAAGGCACAAATCACATAACAAATGACTCCCATGAAGAAGTATGGAGAGGGTCCTTATCCTGGAAAGGATTGATCTAGCGTTGGAGGGAATGTAAGGACAGAGAAAAAGGAGGGAGGTGATTGGAGAATGGGTGGAGAGAAGAAGTTTTATGGGATATATGGGTAGGGGGGATCTGGGAAAGGGGAAATCATTTGGAATGTAAACAAAGAATATAGAAAATAAAAATATTAAAAAAATGTAAATAAAGAAAATATTCAATAAAAAAGGAAAAAATATCTCTCATTTTATGTTATTTCTCTAAGACAAGAACAAAGCATCTTGATTCTATTCTATTCTGTTTTTCCCTTTATTGAAAATACATTTTATTACATAATATAAAGATTAGGGTTTCCTCTCCTTCTATTTCTCCTAGATGCTCCCTACCACCTTCCCTCTGTGGATTCATTCACTTTCTGTTACTTAGTATACAACAAACAGGCTCCTATGGAATAATAATAAAATAAGATAAAACAAAAATCTAACTCATGAGAATTGGACAAAACAAGCAAAAAATAGAAGTTAAAGAACCCAGAAGGCACAAAAAAATAGACCGACTCATTTCCTCAGTTAGAAACCCCATAAAAACTTTAAACATTTTTTTGAAGTCATAATATATATTCAAAGGACTTTGTAAAATGTAAAAACAGAAGAAAAATATATAAATAAAAGAAAAAGTAAAAATAATGACATAAAATTTGAAATTAAGGAAGAGCCCTAAGATGACCTAATGAGACAATGAACCCTCGAAAATGCTACTGAGTTCATTTTGTGGTGAATATCTACTGCAGGATAAGCAGCCCACACTTAAAAGCAGTTTCTTTCTCCAGTGAGACTCCATTGGAAGAAACTAAATGTTCACAAATGATTATAATTGGAGATTGCCATTGGGTTATGGATGAGGGTATCTGTCTACTCCAGTTTGCAGCTCTAGGACCCCAACTGGTATACTCACAGAGACCCAATGCATGATGCTTCAGTCTCTGGGAGGAGTTTATTTGAGATTTGGTTATGTTGCTTTAGAGGGCCACATTTTTGGGGGGGGGGGCTCTTACATTCTTTCCTCTACCCCTTCTTCAAGAGTTACCTAAGCCCGGAGAGGAGGGATTTAATAAAGACATACATTTTAGAACTGAGTATTTCATGATTTCTCACTCTCTGCATAATATCTGGGTGTGTGTCTCTATATTTGTTCCCATTTGATTTAGAAGGAGGTGTCTCTTATAATAGTTGAGCAAAGCTCTGTTCTATGAGCAAAGCAGATTGTCTTTAGGAATCTTGTTACTGATTTTTTTATAAGAACAGTAATATTTGCTTTTGCCCTATGGCCCTGAGCTATTTAGTATCAGTTTCAGGGTCACCCAAATAATGAGCTCCATCTTGTGGAATAGGCTTTAAGTCAAACAAGATATTTGTTGGTTATTCCCACAAATGTTGCTCTAAGGTTGCATTAGCATATCTTGTAGTTAGGACATTATTTTAGATCAAGGATGTTGTTGGTGTTTACATTCCTCCTTTGTTAGCATAAAGAGTACATTCCTTAACCAAAGACACAAACACATAGGAGTGAAGACTCTGTGTAGGCACTAGCTCTAATTTTCCAGGTCCAAAGAGTTTCATAGCTATTGTCTTTAGCAGTGGGGCATTCTCATTAGTTTGTGGAGAACCTATAGCAACAACATGGGTTATCTCAGCGTTTCCATGATATCACTTTGGACAATAGATGTAACTATAATATATAACTCTATTCAAGAACCAGAAGCTTAAGTTGGTGACAAAAGATATCCAGCTGATATTATTTGGTGATTTCAGTTAGATCTTCTTCGTGTGTGTGTGTGTGTGTGTGTGTGAGTGTGTGTGTGTGTGTGAGTGTGTGTGTGTGTGTGTGTGCGCGCGCGCGCGCGTGCGCGTGTGTATAGATGTGTTTAAGAAGTATTAGGTTCCCATACTACTTCAATAAGCTCTTAATTTTATCTGTTTCTCCCCAAATTCCCTCCTGTGGCATATATGCACTTGGTAATAAGCTGAGAAGAATAGTTGATAGATTAATTTTATAGGTGGAAAGGCAGATCACATGGTATATTGATGACATTATTTTAGTATGATAGTATACCTCCTGGGCTCAGATGAAGTCACTGAAAAATGAGGATTCTTTCAAGCCACTAAGTAAGTAAGAATAACATCTAAGAACTTTTAGAAAAGAGAGTATTATTCTCTTCCATGCTAACAGTGCATTCACATAAAATTCTACAGAGCTGGTAATTCAAATCTCTTCACGTTTTCATTTTACTTACACAGAAAAAAGCTAGTACATTTTATCTTACAGTGATAGAAAAAAAAACCTTTTTGCTAAGTCTAAGAGCAAAATATCATGGCCATGATGTTACCTCTCTTCATTGATCATCCACTTTCTTAAACATACTAAGAAATTATTCATTTGTAATGTCTATAAATGAATATACAAGATATATCTTAAATGAGAAATAGAAAAAAATCTTAATCATTACAACTCTCAGCTTCACAAGTAGTCAACTAAACATTAGATACATGCTTTTGTTTCTTAAATTTATATTTATGTTTATTATATAAATGTTATGTTATGTTATATAATTCAAAATAGATAGCTAATCTGTAATCAGTTTTTTCTTTTCCCATCAGTGTGTGTGTATGTGTGTGTGTGTGTGTGTATGTAGTAAGCATTCAATGTGTATGTGTATCTACATATGCACATGTATGCCCATGTATGCAGAAGCTCAGAGTTGACATCTGGAATCATTTGCCATGGTTTTTCCATCTTATTCAATGAAGCATCATCTCATTCAAATCCAGAGCTTACTGATTGATCTATTCTTGCTTGCAAACCTGCTTTACCCTCCATCACCCTTACCACCACCTGTTGCTTTATCCAAGTCTGGAATTACAGGTGGACCTTCATGACCTCCTGGAATTTACTTGGATTCTGAAGTTCTAGCCCCCATTCCTCACATTCAGAAGGCAAGTGTGTAAATTTGAAGACTAGTAATTTCACTTGCAAGTTTGGGATTTTGAATAATAACAAACAGGCTTTGGCTATAGTGGGGATTGAATCCCTCACAAAGGGCTTTGTTGTTAAAGGCTTTTTCATAGAGGTGCTGCTGGGGAGGAGTAGAAACTTTAAAAGAGTGATCTTGTGGAAGTTCTCATACCATTGACCATTGAGGGTGTGCCCTAGAAAGGAATACTTAAACCTCAGTCCTTTAGTTTTCATCTTTACTTTCCAGTCATGACCTGAGTGATTGAGTGATTTGCTGTACACTCATTCCCAATATGCAGTGCTACTTCATCAGGCCTGAGCAAACAGGAGGCAAGAGCTCTTGCATTAACCCCATTAAACCTCGGAACAAAAACCAACACTCCATTTATACGCTGATCATCGCAGGTATTTGTTATGGTAGCAGAAAGCTGACTCATGTTTTTTTTTTTTTCCCTCAGACTTATAAAATGGAAATTTGAAAAGTTTTATAAGGTTGAAAATGAATTGGCTTTGTGAAGTACAGATGGGGAACGTGCTCATTCAGCTGAGCATGGGTTAGAATTTGAGTGGAAGAAAGAAGGTGTGAGAGAGGCTGAGGATGTCAGTGGCAGTGGTGCTTACAGGAGAAGCATAAATGAACTCTGGTGAACGATTTGGAGAGACATGTCTCAGTGTGTCTTAGAAGGCGATAACCTCTCACAGAGAATCACTCCAGGTATACCAGGTATACAAGAGTATAAGAGGGACCTTTCGGGGAGTGGGGGTCTAGAAAAGGGGAAATCATTTGAAATGTAAACAAAAAATATATCGAATAAAAAAAAAAAAGAGGGACCACTCACTATAGGACCTGCAAGCACTCTACAATTGTTTGGTCATGTATGAAAAAAAAGCAGCTGGCAACCCTGAGCTACATAATGACCAATTGTAGAAAGCAGCAGTGCTCTTCTATTTGTTTATTTATTTATTTATTTATTTATTTATTTATTCGATATACTTTTTATTTACATTTCAAATAATTTCCCCTTTTCTGGCTCCCCACTCCCCGAAAGTCCCATAAGCCCTCTTCCCTCCCCCTATTCCCCCATCCACCCCTTCCTACTTCCCTGTTCTGGTATTGCCCTATACTGCCGCACTGAGTCTTTCCAGAACCAGGGGCCACTCCTCCGTTCCTCTTGGACATCATTTAATATGTGGATTATGTCTTGAGTATTGCACATTTCTAGGCTAATATCCACTTATCAGTGAGTGTATACCATGATTGAACTTTTATAGGGACATGGTCCATACTGATAGGAAGCTGGAAGGACAAGGAAAGAAATAGGACATCCTCAGAAATAGGAAAACACACCCTAACAATGATCAAAGGCAGCCCTTGGCACTGAAGCCAGGATGCTCTCCTTTTTCAAACCTTTGAAGACACCATGCAAGCCAGGCGGTAGTGGCACAAGCCTTTAATCCCAGCACTTGGGAGGCAGAGGCAGGCAGGTTTCTGAGTTCGAGGTCAGCCTGGTCTACAGAGTGAGTTCCAGGACAGCCAGGGCTACACAGAGAAACCCTGTCTTAGAAAAAAAAAAAAAAAAAAAAAGATACCATGCAAATGATGAGGGGGGATCGGGTAATGCTCATTTTTAGGTGCATTGTTACCCAGAACTTGCTCAGTTTTAAGGAAAAGGTGTTCAGTATATTTGATTTAGTTTTGTTATTTCAAGTAAGCCACTGTAACTTGAGAATAGTTGCTTATCAACATTTTCTTTGCTCTTTAGTTATTTTACTTTTGACTGTGTGTGTGTGTGTGTGTGTGTGTGCGTGTGCATTTGTGAAGGTAGCCAAAACAGAGCTTCTGATCCCCTGGAGCTAGAGTTATAGGCAGAAAACTGACTTATGAACATGGGACCAAAACTGGGTCCTCTGTGAGAGCAGCATATACTCTTCTTTGCTGAGCCTTCTTTCCAGATCATTCATCAATATTTTCTAGAGAAATTTTCACTATCACATGATACTTGAGCCCTTTCATTATACATGTTTATATATAAATGATATATGCATGAAGGATGCCATTGATTTTTTCAATATAGAATATAAAGACAAGTAGGAATATGAACTTTATCTAAATTATTAGTTTGAGAGATAGTATTAAAGCATATGAATTCTTGCAAATAGATCCAAAATTTGAGATTTGTAAATTCAGTTCATAGAAGGAGATGGAGCACATTGTACTATTAGACAAAATGATGTTATCAAAATTACTATCAAATCATTTTGTAGAATTATGATTTAAATTGCCTTCACATTTTATTTAAGAAATAAAAACCTGTTAGTATCTAACAGGATTCTTGTCCTGACAGACAATTGTATTTGGTGTCGGTATCTGTAGAAATAACCAGAAGAAGGTTTATGGGACATATGGGGAGGGGGGATCCGGGAAAGGGAAAATCATTTGGAATGTAAACAACGAATATAGAAAATAAAAATATTTAAAAAAAAAAGAAAAAAAAGAAATAACCAAATTATATTCTATTTCTTTTCCCTATCTGATTTGTGGGACGATTCCCACTGATCCTGAAGATCTTTTAAAAAATTCATAAATAAGAGTATCAATAGGCAACCATTTGCCTATGCAGCTGTTAGTTATTAAGTCACATGTCATAATATTGTATAGCTTGTGATTTGATTTCAGCTATAAATGCTTAATATTCTTTCATTTTATAATTTTAAGTAGAATATTTATTATGAATTGTTTCCTTGATTTGTATAATGGAAGACTTTTAAAAAATGTTTATTGTGTGTGTAGTGGTGTTTCACCTTCATGTATGTTAATCAACCACATATGTGCCCCAGTGCATAATCAAGGTAGCTCCCTGAAACTGGAGCTACAGATGGCTGTTTGTCACTATGTATATGCTAGGAATGACACCTAGATTCTCTGGAGAAGCAGTCATTGTGCTTGCCCACTGAAATATCATGTCAGACCACAGAATGTCAGACGTTTAAATTACTTTTAGATGTGCTGTTCCTGAAATATGAAGAAGACATGATTTTCACCAAGTTACTCAAAATGGTCAGATTTCTAATACCAAATATGGTTTTCTTTTTAAATTGTATGTGTATTTTAGATATCAAAAATAGGAGAGTTCTCTACATCAAATAATGTGTATAGTTCTATCTAACTGTCTAAATTTTACTTTTAAAAATTGTTATGTTGTTTCTGTATAGAAAATAATTTCTGTGGTGAAAGTAGCTGAATAATTATATTGTTATTTCCAAATATCATAAAAGAACAAGACATTCTTCACGTTGGTAAATACCATAAAAGTAATTACTATGTCACTACGTGAGGTCAGTAGCTAAGAAAGAATGTTTCTATTTTCTGTTATTATTTAATGTTTTTATACAATATATTTTGAAGATATTCTTTCCCTTTCCACAACTCCTCTCTGATTTTTCCCACCCACCTAAGTTCATGCTTTCTTTCTCCCTAAAGACCCAAACAAACAAACCGAAGGAAAACAAATAAACAAAAATGTAAAGCAAAAATTACCAAAGCAAACAAACAATTTTTTCACTTTTTTTTAATTTGATATAATTTTTATTTACATTTCCAATGGTTTCCCCTTTTCTAGCCCCCCACTCCCTGAAAGTCCCATAAGCCCCCTTCTCTACCCCTGTCCTCCCACCCACCCCTTCCCAATTCCCCGTTCTGGTTTTGCCCTATACTGCTTCACTGAGTCTTTCCAGAACCAGGGGCCACTCCTCCGTTCTTCTTGTGCCTCATTTGATGTGTGGATTATGTTTTGGGTATTCTAGTTTTCTAGGTTAATATCCACTTATTAGTGAGTGCATATCATGATTCATCTTTTGACTCTGAATTACCTCACTTAGTATGATGTTCTCCAGCTCCATCCACTTGCCTAAGAATTTCATGAATTCATTGTTTCTAATGGCTAAATAGTAGTACTCCATTGTGTAGATATACCACATTTTTTGCATCCACTCTTCTGTTGAGGGATACCTGGGTTCTTTCCAGCTTCTGGCAATTATAAATAGGGCTGCTATGAACATAGTGGAGCATGTATCCTTATTACATGCTGGGGAATCTTTCGGGTATATGCCCAGAAGTGGTATAGCAGGATCTTCTGGAAGTGAGATGCCCAGTTTTCGGAGGAACCACCAGACTGCTTTCCAGAGTGGTTGTACCAATTTGCAACCCCACCAGCAATGGAGGAGTGTTCCTCTTTCTCCACATCCTCCCCAACACCTGCTGTCTCCAGAATTTTTAATTTTAGCCATTCTGACTGGTGTAAGGTGAAATCTCAGGGTTGTTTTGATTTGCATTTCCCTAATGACTAATGAAGTTGAGCATTTTTTAATTCTCTGCCATCCGAAGTTCTTCGGGTGAAAATTCTTTGTTTAACTCTGTACCCCAATTTTTAATAGGGTTGTTTGGTTTTCTGGAGTCTAACTTCTTGAGTTCTTTATATATATTGGATATTAGCCCTCTATCTGATGTAGGATTGGTGAAGATCTTTTCCCAATTTGTTGGTTGCCGATTTGTCCTTTTGATGGTGTCCTTTGCCTTACAGAAACTTTGTAATTTTATGAGGTCCCATTTGTCAATTCTCAATCTTAGAGCATATGCTATTGATGTTCTGTTCAGAAACTTTCTCCCTGTACCGATGTCCTCAAGGGTCTTCCCCATTTCTTTTCTATTAGCTCAGAGTGTCTGGCTTTATGTGGAGGTCTTGTTCCATTTGGATTTGAGCTTAGTACAAGGAGAAAAGGATGGATCAATTCGCATTCTTCTGCATGCTGACCTCCAGTTGAACCAGCACCATTTGTTGAAAAGGCTATCTTTTTTCCATTGGATGTTTTCAGCCCCTTTGTCGAGGATCAAGTGGCCATAGGTGTGTGGGTTCATTTCTGGATCTTCGATCCTGTTCCATTGATCGGCCTGCCTGTCATTGTACCAATAACATGCAGTTTTTTTCCTTTATTTATTTATTTATTTATTTATTTATTTATTTATTTATTTATTTTTATTTACATTGCAAATGATTTCCCCTTTTCTGGGTCCCCACTCCCGGCAAGTCCCATAAGCCCTCTTCCATCCCCCTATTCTTCCATCTACCCCTTCCCATTTCCCTGTTCTGGAATTCCCTTATACTCTTGCACTGAGTCTTTCCAGAACCAGGGCCCACTCCTCCATTCTTTTTGGACATCATTTAATTTGTGGATTATGTCCTGGGTATTCAAAGTTTCTAGGCTAATATCCACTTATCAGTGAGTGCATACCATGATTGATCTTTTGAGACTGAGTTACCTCACTTAGTATGATGTTCTCCAGCTCCATGCATTTGTCTAATAATTTCATGAATTCATTGTTTCTAATGGCTGAATAGTACTCCATTGTATAAATATACCACATTTTTTGTATCCATTCCTCCGTTGAAGGACATCTAGGTTCTTTCCAGCTTCTGGCTACTACAAATAGGGCTGCTATGAACATAGTGGAGTATGTGTCCTTATTGCATGCTGAAGAATCCTCTGGATATATGCCCAGGAGTGGTATAACAGGGTCCTCAGGAAGTGACATGCCCAGTTTTCTGAGGAACCGCCAGACTGATTTCCAAAATGCCATCTTGCAATCCCACCAGCAGTGGAGGAGTGTTCCTCTTTCTCCACATAACTCATCAACACCTGCGGTCTCCTGAGTTTTTGACCTTAGCCATTCTGACTGGTGTGAGGTGAAATCTCAGGGTTGTTTTGATTTGCATTTCCCTAATGATTAATGATGTTGAACATTTCTTAAGGTGTTTCTCAGCTCTCCGAAGTACTTCATGTGAAAATTCTTTGTTTAGCTCCATACCCCACTTCTTAATGGGGTTATTTGGATCTCTGGGTTCTACTTTCTTGAGTTCTTTGTATATATTAGATATTAGCCCTCTGTCGGATTTAGGGTTGGTAAAGATTCTTTCCCAGTCTGTTGGTTGACGTTTTGTCCTTTTGACTGTGTCCTTTGCCTTACAGAAACTTTGTAGTTTTATGAGGTCCCATTTGTCAATTCTTGATCTTAGAGCATAAGCTATTGGTGTTCTATTCAGAAACTTTTCCCCTGTGCCCATGTCCTCCAGGATCTTCCCCAGTTTTTTTTCAATTAGTTTCAGTGTGTCAGGTTTTATGTGGAGGTCCTTGATCCATTTGGAGTTGAGCTTGGTACAAGGAGATAAGAATGGATCGATGCGCATTCTTCTGCATGCTGACCTCCAGTTGAACCAGCACCATTTGTTGAAAAGACTATTTTTTTCCCACTGGATGCTTTCAGCCCCTTTGTTGAAGACCAAGTGACCATAGGTGTGTTGGTTCATTTCTGGGTCTTCAATCCTATTCCATTTGATCCGCTTGCCTGATATTGTACCAATACCATACAGTTTTTATCACTATTGCTCTGTAATAGAGTTTAAAGTCTGGGATATTGAATCCCCCTAAAGTTCTTTTACTGTTGAGAATAGATTTAGCTATCCTGGGTTTTTTGTTATTCCAGATGAATTTGAGAATTGCTCTTTCTAGCTCTATGAAGAACTGGGTTAGGATTTTTATGGGAATAGCATTGAATCTGTAGATTGCCTTTGGCAAGATGGCCATTTTAACTATATTAATCCTGCCAATCCATGAGCATGGAAGGTTTTTCCATTTTCTGAGATCTTCTTCGATTTCCTTCTTCAGAGATCTGAAGTTCTTGTCATATAGGTCTTTCACTTGTTTGGTTAGAGTCACCCCAAGATACTTTATGTAGTTTGTAGCTATTGTGAAGGGGGTCATTTCCCTAATTTCTTTCTCAGTCTGCTTATCCTTTGAATATATAAAGGCTACTGATTTGCTTGCTTTGATTTTGTAGCCAGCCACTTTGGTGAAGTTGTTTATCAGCTGTAGGAGTTCTCTAGTAGAGTTTTTAGGGTCACTTAAGTATATGATCATATCGTCTGCAAATAGTGATAAATTGACTTCTTCCTTTCCAATTTGTAACCCTTTGATTTCCTTCTGTTGTCTAATTGCTCTAGCTAGGACTTCAAGAACTATATTGAAAAGACATGGAGAGAGGGGGCAGCCTTGTCTAGTCCCTGATTTTAGTGGGATTGCTTCAAGTTTCTCTCCATTTAGTTTGATGTTGGCTACTGGTTTGCTGTATATTGCTTTTACTATGTTTAGATATGGGCCTTGAATTCCTGTCCTTTCCAAGACTTTTAGCATGAAAGGATGCTGAATTTTGTCAAATGCTTTTTCAGCATCTAATGAAATGATCATGTGGTTTTTTTCTTTGAGTTTGTTTATGTAGTGGATAGCATTTATGGATTTCCGTATATTGAACCATCCCTGCATCCCTGGGATGAAGCCTACTTGATCATGGTGGATGATCGTTTTGATGTGTTCTTGGATTCGGTGGGCAAGAATTTTATTTAGTATTTTTGCATCGATATTCATAAGGGAAATTGGCCTGAAATTCTCTTTCTTAGTTGGGTCTTTGTGTGGTTTTGGTATCAGCGTAATAGTGGCGTTGAAGAAGGAGTTGGGTAGTGTTCCTTCTGTTTCTATTTGGTGGAAGAGTTTAAAGAGTATTGGTGTTAAGTCTTCTTTGAAGGTCTGATAGAATTCTGCACTGAAACCACCTGGTCCTGTGCTTTTTTTGGTTGGAAGCCTATCTATGACCCCTTCTATTTCTTTAGGGCTTATGGGTTTGTTTAGATGGTCTATTTGATCCTGGTTTAATTTTGGTAATTGGTATCTGTCTAAGAAAATATCCATTTCCTCCAGATTCGCCAGTTGTGTTGAGTACAGGTTTTTGTAGTAGGATCTGATGATTTTTTTGAATTTCCTTGCTTTCTGTTGTGATATTTCCGTTTTCATTCCTAATTTTGTTAATTTGGATACTTTCTCTGTGCCCTTTGGTTAGTCTGGCTAAGGGTTGATCTATCTTGTTGATTTTTTCAAAGAACCAGCTTTTGGTCTTGTTGATTCTTTGTATTGTTCCCTTGGTTTCTACTTGATTGATTTCAGCCCTGAGTTTGATGATTTCCTGTCTTCTCCTCCTCCTGGGTGAATTAGCTTCTTCTTGTTCCAGGGATTTCAGTTGTTCCTTTAATCTTCTAGTGTAAGCTCTCTCGAATTTCTTTTTGAAGGCACTCAAAGCTATGAGTTTTCCTCTTAGCACTGCTTTCAATGTGTCCCATAGATTTTTGTATGTTGTGCCTTCATTTTCATTAAATTCTAAGAAATCTTTGATTTCTTTCTTTATTTCTTCCTTGACCAAGGTATCACTGAGTAGAGTATTATTCAGTTTTCACGTGTATGTGGGCTTTCTGTTGTTTTTTCTGTTACTAAAGACCACTTTTACTCCATAGTGATCTGATAGAAGGCATGGGATTATTTCAATCTTCTTATATTTGTTGAGGTCTGTCTTGTGACCAACTATATGATCTATTTTGGAGAAGGTACCATGAGGTGCTGAGAAAAAGGTATATTCTTTTGCTTTGGGATAAGAAGTTCTATATATATATCTGTTAACTCCAATTGGTTCAAAGCTTCAATTAGTTTCATTGTCTCCCTGTTTAGTTTCTGTTTTCCTGATCGGTCCATTGGTGAAAGTGGAGTGTTGAAGTCACCCACAATTATTGTGTTAGGTGCAATGTGTACTTTGAGCTTTAGTAAAGTTTCTTTTATGAATGAGGGCGCCCTTGTATTTGGGGCATAGATGTTCAGGATTGAGAGTTCTTCTTGTTGTATTTTTCCTTTGACCAGCAAGTAGTGACCTTCCATGTCTCTTTTGATGACTTTAGGTTGAAAGTCAATTTTATCTGAAATTAGAATGGCAACTCCGGCTTGTTTCCTGGGACCATTTGTTTGTAGAATTGTCTTCCAGCCTTTTACTCTAAGGTAGTTTTTGTCTTTGACATTGAGGTGTGTTTCCTGTAAGCAGCAAAATGTAGGGTCCTGTTTATGTAACCAGTCTGTTAGTCTATGTCTTTTTATTGGGGAATTGAGTCCATTGATGTTAAGAGATATCAATGAGTAGTGGTTATGCTTCCTAACATTTTTGATTTTAATTTTATATGTGTGTGGTTATCCTCTTTGGGTTTGATGAAAGAAGCTTAATATCCTGCTCTTGCCAGGGTATAGCTTCCCTCATTGTACTGGTGCTTCCCCCTATTAACCTTTGTAGGGCTGGGTTTGTAGAAAGATATTGTGTAAATTTGGTTTTGTCGTGGAATATCTTGGTTTCTCCATCTATAGTAATTGAGAGTTTCGTTGGGTATAGTAGTCTCGGCTGGCATTTGTGTTCTCTTAGAGTCTGCATGAGCTCTGCCCATGATCTTCTAGCTTTCATGGTCTCTGGTGAGAAATCTGGTGTAATTCTGATAGGTCTTCCTTTATATGTTACTTGCCCTTTTTCTCTTACTGCCCTAAGTATTCTTTCTTTGTTTAGTACATTTGGGGTTTTGATTATTATGTGATGGGAGGTATTTCTGTTCTGGTCCAGTCTGTTTGGAGTTCTGTAGGCTTCTTGTATATTCATGGGAATCTCTCTCTTTAGGTTAGGGAAGTTTTCTTCCATAATTTTGTTGAAGATATTTGCTGGCCCTTTAAGTTGTAAATCTTCACTCTCATCAATACCTATGATCCTTAGATTTGGCTTTCTCATTGTGTCCTGGATTTCCTGGATATTTTGGGTTAAAAGCTTTTTGCGTTTTGCATTTTCTTTAACTGTTGAGTCCATGGTTTCTATGGTATCTTCGGCATTTGAGATTCTTTCTTCTATCTCTTGTATTCTGTTGTTGATATTTGCATCTATGGTCCCTGATTTCTTCCCAATGTTTTCTATCTCCAAAGTTGTCTCCCTTTGTGCTTTCTTAGTTGTTTCTAATTCTGTTTTTAGATCCTGAAAATTTTTGCTCAGTTCTGTCATTTGCTTGTTTGTGTTTTCCTCTAATTCTTTAAGCGATTTTTGTGTTTCCTCTTTCATGACTTCTGCCTGTTGATCAAGGTTCTCCTGTATTTCTTTAAGTGATTTTTGTGTTTCCTCCTTATTGGATTTTGTATTCTCCTGAATTTCTTTCAATGATTTTTGTGTTTCCCTTGTAAGGGCTTCTAATTTTTGATCCATTTTCTCCTGAATTTCTTTAAGTATGTCCTTCATGTGTTCCTGTACTAGCATCATGACCAGTGATTTTAAATCCAAATCTTGTTTTTCTGGTGTGTTGGTGTATCCAGGACTTGCTAATGTTGGAGAATTGGGTTCAGATGCTGCCATAATGCCTTGGTTTCTGTTAGTAATGTTCCTACATTTGCCTTTAGCCATCTGGTTCTCCCAGGAGTTAGATGGTCTTATTGTCACTGGCTGGAGCTTCAACCTACTGTGGATCTTTAAGGTTATTTCTGCAACACTGGATGACTGGGTTTCTTCTGGCACAGATTATTGATATGCTGGCTTCCTCTTTTGTGCCTCTGGAGCCCTTCTCAATCTTGCCTCAAGCAATGCTATACTTAGGTTGTCAAGGTCAATCAGGTGTTCTCTGTCTGCTCTATTATGGAGGGAAGAAGTTGTGGTGGGGGGTTCACTCCCTCTGTTGATTCTCACATAGGATGCAGGTCCTACGATGGACTGGCTTGCAGATGAACCGCCTATGTGCTCAGTTCCTGAGTGCAGGCAGACCCCTGGAGGTTTGCACCACCAGAAATCTAAAGTTCAGGGTGTTACAGTACCTAGAGATCCTTTTGTGTCCTTGCAGACAGCAAGTTTGGCTGTGGGGCTTCTCTCCTTCTACAGCTTCCTGGGCAGGACACAGGCCCCGAGCCCAGCAGGCTGGCAGACAAAAGTCACCTAGGTGCTCAGTTCCTGAGTGCAGGCAGACCCCTGGCGGTTTGCACCACCAGAAATCTAAGACTCAGGGTGTTACAGTACCTAGTGATCCTTTTGTGTCCCTGCAGACAGCAAATATGGCTGCGGGGCTTCTCTCCTTCCACAGCTTCCAGAGCCCGGTGGGCTGGCAGACAAAAGCTGCCTAGGTGCTCAGTTCCTGAGTGCAGGCAGACCCCTGGCGGTTTGCACCACCAGAAATCTAAAGCTCAGGGTGTTACAGTACCTAGAGATCCTCTACCATGCAGTTTTTAACACTATTGCTCTGTAGTATTGCTTGAGGTCAGGCATATTGATTCCCCCAGAATTTCTTTTGTTGCTGAGAATAGTTTTAGCTATCCTGGGTTTTTTTGTTATTCCAGATGAATTTGAGAATTGCTCTTTCTAACTCTGTGAAGAATTGAGTTGGGATTTTGATGGGTATTGCATTGAATCTGTATATTGGCAAAATGGCCATTTTAACTATATTGATCCTGCCGATCCATGAGCATGGGAGGTTTTCCCATTTTTTGAGGTCTTCTTCCATTTCCTTCTTCAGAGTCTTGAAGTTCTTGTCATACATATCTTTTACATGTTTGGTAAGAGTTACCCCAAGGTACTTTATACTGTTTGTGGCTATTGTGAAGGGGGTCATTTCTCTAATTCTTTCTCAGCCTGCTTATCCTTTGAGTATAGGAAGGCCACTGATTTGCTTCAGTTGATTTTATAACCCGCCACTTTGCAGAAGTTGTTTATCAGCTGTAGGAGTTCTCTAGTGGAGTTTTTTTGGGTCACTTAGGTAGCATTTCATTTTGTAGAGCCCAGCTACTCCTGTGCATGGGACTCACCCTGTAGTATAATTACGGTACCTAGTGACACTCCATATGAGAAACTGCTATTTATCTATGTCAGTACCTGAATATATGGTAACAAGTTATCAAAGAGCCATAACATTAAAGTTTAGTAAGTCCAAATTCAGATAGATTTGCAAGAAAAGTGAATTCTCACTACTTAATTGTAGTGTAACTTGTAGAATTTACCAAGCATTTCATAAGCTTAGTTCATTATCTCAGCACAGGGACAACATACTACGACTGCTCGTGCTATGCCAGCTGATATTTAGTATCCATGACCTCCTCTACAAGGCCTTCTCACTCTAACCTGCAGAGTATGTCATCCTGACAGGCAGTAGGATCCATTGGATCACTTCTGGATGTGAGCAGTCCTGAGGTAGCCTTGTAGACCTTTGTCTTCCAGGTGTAAGTATATAATAGAAACATACTGAAATAGAATATTTACCAAATGAAGCAGCTTGAATCCTTGAGTCACATAAGATATAATGCCTCTCAGCATTTCACTTGAATCTATATCATAATTTGTTGTGGTAAGCCACTGAGATTTGTGGGATAGCATAAAAATAATCATAGCATTTGTATGAAGTCTAAATAACATAATCCTGGGAAGTAGCCACATGTCTGACAGGTTGTACGAATCTATCACGTGATGTTAGGTGGGGGGTATAGTAGTTGTAGTTGTACAATCAGCCTTACAATCACGATCTTAGAAAGTCAGAGCCAGATATCACCACATTTCATAAGAAATGAAACTATATAGAATAGCATCTTAAGGTTTGCATAGACTTGGGTTGTAATGCCTTTCAAAGGCTTCTGTGATAAGGGCTTATACTCAGCACAGTACTAATGGATTGTGATACAAACTGGAAAAGTGGGAACTAGTGAAATATCTTCAAGTCACTCAATGAATATCCTCAAAAATAATTGTGGTATTCTTGTCTTTTTCTCTCCTCTCATTTTGTGTCTTCCCCATGAAGACAATAGCTATATTCTGTTATATGTTTGAACTATGAAATGTTGCTTAGTCACAGGCTTATAATAATGAGCCCAACCAGTCATGGACTAAACCCACCAAAATTTGTGAGTATTTTGAGATTGTGAGTGAGCCAATATTTGCATCTTAGTTATCTCTGGTATTTGTCAAAGAGATGTTGCACGTGCTTGTGATGGGGTAAAATTCAATGCAAGTTACTTTGTTTCCTGATTATCTCTTTTTTCTGCTGCCACATTGATCTTATATAGCATTTCTGCCTTAGTACCTGAATTCATTCAAAATAAATTCTGGCACTTCAAATAAGGAATAAAATAGGTTCTATGTCTCCAAAAACAAAAATGTCTACCAAAATATCATAGAAATACTCAATATAAACAATAGCCCTTTGTGGAATTTCAAAGGAGCATCTAATTAATAAACTAGTTTATATTCTTATATGGATCTAGGTATTGTCTGAGCCACTTTTGGTATGCAAAGATTTACTAAGACTATTTTGTATTGTCTTCCAAAGCTTGTCCTGGGGAACAGATGACTACTTATCCACCTAGCTCACCTGATAGCTTAGGGAAGTTTTTCTTGGAGTGTTTTTCTGTCAATAGTATGTCTGGGTCAGAACAATTACAGTGACTAATTGAAAATGAACAGCCTTTTAGGCATTTGAATAGATTTTGAAAGATAAGTATTTGCTAGGTAGATGGGGCTCAAATGTGCTGAGAGTGCAGGCTTCATTGTTCCAGGCCGTTATTTTTGGTCCACTAACTAACAGCTGCTACATATGGTAGTTGTTGAGTTTTCTGCTAAAGATCCACTTACTGGCACAAATAGTAAATGTTTGCATGTGCTATTTTGATACATCTCCTGTGAGGCTCCATTTCCACATTTAAATATGGATCACATATGGTAAATCAAAATAGCTTTTTGTATGTAAAGCATATGTCCAATGAGTAAACCAAAAACACGTAGTTTATGGCACTGTCATACTCCATATGCCTCTATATGGGTTAAGATTTAATGAAAGCTAATATACTCAGATCCATGCAAGAAACAATCCATATTTTTGTTTATCATTATAATGATCAACAACAATTGGGCTAGTTAAATAATGAATGCTAATTCTCAACTTTGACTGATATAAGGTAAATTAAAGGGGGCAATGAGAGGGGTCTGATGGTAGAGGCACTTTCCATGCAATGCCAGAAACCTGAGTTCAACCCCTAAAAAAATACATGAAGGTGAAAGGAAAAAATCAATTCCACAAAGTTTTTCTCTGACCTTCACATGTGTAGCCTAGCCATTCCCTCCCCCCTCCACATTATGTATGCACAATAATTATAATAATTTAAAATATCTTAAAAGTTACAACACAAAGCAAACAGATAAAACAAATCATGAAAATATTTTTTGTATTTGAATTCAAAACAATTGTAAAATTCAAAACTAAGCTAGTTCTTTTGAATCTGCTCCTTTATTTTTTAGTTGTTTATAAGATAAAATAAAATGTTGGAGATATTTAAGTGTCTAATGGACATCAGACATCTTGTCAATGATCACGTTTTAGCAATGTATTTGCTATTTAAATCTGATAGGATTAATATGACTTATAGACAAATAAGTATGATAAGAGCAGAAAAGAATATTTGTACAGAGAATTATGAGAGCTTAGCAGCAAAGGATCAGGAAATTTGGATACGACAGAGAATTGAAAGAAAATGGGTATGATTATAGGCTTGGACAAAGGAGGCACTTCTGTAAAGTTTGTTGGTGCTGTGGAGTGAATTGTATCTCCTGCACATATCATATGCTAATATGTTGAATCTTTAAACCGTGTGATAGGAGCTAAAAGGGAAAATAGCTAATTAAATATAGATAATGTCATCAGATATAGACCTTTGTGGGAGTAATGAGTAAGTGAGTTCCTGAATGGGCTAATTCATTTTCTCCCTGTTCCTGTCTCCCTGTCCCTGTCCCTGTCCCTCCTTCCCTCTCTCCTTCTCTCTCTCTCTCTCTCTCTCTCTCTCTCTCTCTCTCTCTCTCTCTCTCTCTCTCTCTCTCTCTCCCTCCTCCCTCTCCCTCTCCCTCCCCCCTCTCTCTCTCTCTCTCTCTCTCTCTCTCTGTGTGTGTGTGTGTGTGTATGTCTCCCTCTCTCTCCTCCAGCCCTCCACAGTACTCTGTTAAAAGAGCTTGAGAAAACTAATGCAGTAACTAAATTAATTCAAGAAGTTAAATAGTTTTCTTTACGGGTCATGTCTTTCTACTTGGTATCTAACTTTTCTTCCTTCACACTGAAACACTGTAGGATCCTGCAAATGAATAAGAATTAAATTACATTCTATGCTGGGTCTTGTTTTTGCTGTATTTCATATTTTAATTTGTTTTCAAATACTTTAAAGTTGAAAACCGTGTATGGTTTATGTGATAACAGAACAATTGAATATTTAATTAAACAGAACGTCTTATTCCCTGAGCATTAGGGGATTTACTTGTAATTTAGTTACATAAATCCTACTGATATCTTGCTGCAGCTCTGGAAGGTAAGAACATCTTAATACTGTTCGTTCTAGAATTAAAAATAATGAAGGGATGACTGCCTAAAATTATATCTTCATTGTTCACACAATTGTCAGGCTGAAGGAGATATCTGAAATAAGTTGGTGTTCTTAAAATAAACACTCTTCAACACAGTACATAACTGAAAGATGCCTATTTAATAGCATGTTTTAAGTATAGTAAAAATTTTACATGTGAATACTATCATCCATTTATGGTAGGCTATAATTCATAGATGTAGTGAATATATGGAAGTTTGATACCAAACTTTTATATCTCCTCATATCATATTAAATCATCTTTATTAAATCTTAATGAGTTTATCAGAATAAACATGGCTTAGTATTGATTTTAACAGATCCCTAATTAGGATTTTTATTGGTGTTTTAAAACATCACAGCAAAAGGCATCTTAGGGAGGAAAGGTTTATCTTGCTTACACCTCCATGTCACATCATAGTTCATCACAGGAGGATGTCAGGGCAGGAACTCCATGCAGAAACCCGAAGGCAGGAGACAGGCTGAGGTCACTAAAGAATACAGCTTACGTGCTTACTGATCATGGCTTAATCAGGCTGCTTTTTTATACCACCTAGCACTACTTGTCAAAGATTGGCAGTCCCCAGTGATCTGAACTGATACACATCAATCAGTAATCAAGAAAATGTCTCACAGCCTTGCCCAAATGCCAGTCTGGTGGCACAGTTGAGGTTCCCTCTTCCAAAATGATTTTAACTTGTGTTCAGGTGACTAAAGACTAACCAGCATAAGCAGCTATTAATCTATTGCATTAGAAAATGCTGGAAATGAATTTTCACAATAACTGTTTTTGGTTTTGTTTTTTTGACATCTGGCTTTTTCCCCCAGCCTTTTACTATGAGATAACAAGGAAAAACATTCAGTTTTGCACATGAAACTTTTCTGGTTTGTGTGTGTGTGTGATAGCCTCTCAGATGCTACTTTTGGCCTGAGAAACATATGGTAATGAAAATTTTCTAGAAAACATTGATGAGGGGACTGGAAAGATGACTCAGCAAAGAAGAGTCTATGCTGCTCTTACAGAGGACCAGGTTTGGTCCCAAGTTCCTGTGTCAGTTTTCTACCTATAACTTGAGCTCCAGGGGTTCTGAACCCCTCTTTCAACCACCTGCACAAATGTCTATCATCATGAATGCAAACACATACACACACACACACACACACACACACAAGTACACACAATCAAAAATAAAATAACTATTCTCCAGTTACAGTGGATTACTTGAAACTATACAACTTAATCAGATATACTGATCACCTTTTCATTAAAACTGAGTAAGTTTTGGGTGAGAATCCACCTAAATAGAAGCCTTTTATCTTCCTTATCATTTGCATGCTGTCTTCAACAGTCTGAAGAAGGAGGTCATTCTGGACTCAGACTCAATTGCTGAAGCAGGGAGTGGTACCCAGGGCACTAACATCCTTTGATATTAGTAATTTTCTCATCACTCTGCTATTTTCTCACATATTGTAGAACAATACATGACTGATAATGGTAACAACAGTTTTTTTCTCCATTGAATGCTCTCCTCTGTATCAAATATCATTTTGTAAATTGGACACATGCATAAACTCCATTGTTTCTTGAAGTTTAGTAGTGAAGTTATTGTTGATAACTCTATTCAAAACCATTCAGGACATAGTACTTCAAAACAGTGATGCCTGCTACCCAAAACACAACTCCCTCTGGACAGAGCACACTTCTCAACCAATATCTCTCTGACAACCATACCTGAGTTCCTCCTTTTATGCTTTGATTCTTTTAGGCTCCTTTTCCTGGATCCCTTCCTCAGCAGTTGAGTTTCATGGCTGGGGTCAAAATTATAACCATTGGCCATATATGATTTGAAAACATTAATTTCACGATATTGGCCATGATAAATCTGACCAAATGAGACTCTAGGAAATTCATTTGCTTTCTGGTTTCAACTAAAACACATAGGAGCATTTAATTCTCTTTGGAGAAGAGATCAGAAAAAGAACAATTACGGGACAAGCCTGTTCTCCAATGCCAACAAAGCCACTATAAAATACTATATATTCCTAATATGGGGATCTTGACTCCCACTAACGAGGTAAAACCTTTCTCAGATTACTACTTAATGTCATGTGAGATATATAGGAAGCACATTCAAATTGATTTTTAAGACTCTTGTCTATAGCTATGTCTGTTATATTATTTCACAGTCCCTAGACAAGCTTGTATGGTGGAAGATAGGGATTTTTGGAATTTATTTCCAGGAAAGCCTTATTTTCCCCAAAGGATCTCTGTGCCTTTTCTTATTAACATGCTCTATCTTTACTGTGTTAGTTGGGACATTAAGGCCCAACACAAATGCTCTATCAAAGCCATCATTTAGCTTCTGAGTACATCTGTACTCTCTCCTTATTTTCTGTTTCTACTGAGAACAAAAGCAGGCCATATTTTCAAATTTCAACTAAGGTGCACATAACTGAATCTCATCAGGGAAATGTACATTAAAGTACTGTTTTCCACTGTTTGAGCAAAAGATGGGGAAATATGTAGAGATGAATTTGAATAATTACTAACTGCTTTGTAAAGAAATAAAATAATCTCAGAAATTTTAGATCTATAGACTTCTGTGACAAATGCACATCTCTACCCATTGTGTATTTGCACTTCTCTTTTGTCAAGTCTTACTTCAAAGTGGTTAGAGCCAACTTGAAATGTACATTCTGATGAGAACAGTCTTTTCCATGCCATTATTCAGAACCTGCTTAAGGGTATGCATCACTCATGTAATAAGCAAGAAATAAAATGATGTGTAAAGCCATCAAAGCTTGGAGTTCATCACCTATAACAGCAACAGCACTAACTGAAGGCTCAGAGATAGACATTAGGACTTGTAATAAGCACAAGAGCCTAGTCCTTCCTTCCTAGTCCCATGAGCATTTAGAATCCAAAACTGACAGAGATTTTCTTCTCTTCAGAATAAACCCTTCAAAGCTGTATTTTAAGTAGCACTTGAGTAGTAGTCTGTAAAATCAAGACACCAAGCAAACATGAGTGTCATGGTACAATATATAGAAGCTCAGGACATTTAAAAGCAAAGTATTTGATAACTGAAAAGTCATAACTCATGTGTACAAAGTCTGTGGACATAAGGAAAGGCGCTGAAGCACACTCAGTCTCCAACATTTGCAAATTATTTACACATAATAATTAGATTATTTATGAAGTAGAACTTACCATAAAAGGACATGTACACAACAAACTCTGCTCTGATTATAGTAATTAGTGGCTTCATCTCTTTTTCAAAACTTGGAGGCTCTAAGATATGTTAAGTTACTGTGACCTTCAATACAGTCACTGTGCTGAAAACTTTATTTTTTCAATGTAACTGTACTTTAGTACCCTTTGTCCCATCTTCCTGTATTACCCCAACTCACTCCATTATTATACCCTCTCCCTCCATCATGTCCTCTATCCTAGCCTCCTTTACCTGCCTCAAGTCATCACTGATGTACATTCAGATTATATAATTTTGCATCCATTGGAGGAAGGAAGTAAATATTTTCTTTCAGTGCCTAAATTATACTGAGTTGATTATATGATTGCATAGAGGTCTCAGATATTACACAGCATCTCACAAATAGGTATGGTTTAAGCAAAAGTAAAAGTAAATAAATTATCCTAGCAAATTGCAACTCTAACGCAAAAGTCTATTGTGAGCCGTGAGTACTGTTTTCCGCTGTTTGAGCAAAAGATGGGGAAAAATATAGAGATGAATTTGAATAATTACTAACTGCTTTGAAAAGAAATAATCTCAGAAATTTTAGATCTATAGACTTCTGTGACAAATGCACATTTAGACCCAAAGCACAAGTGAGGGTTTTATACTTAAACAAGGAGGTACACTTGTCAGTAAGGGACAGGTATGTGGGAGAAATGTGGGTAGGAGAGAGAGAGAGAGAGAGAGAGAGAGAGAGAGAGAGAGAGAGAGAGAGAGAGAGAGAGAGAGAGCCTAAGATTGAATTTTTATGGTCAAGGGATAGGATACCTGGTAAGGTTTCAAATTTTTCTTTCTATACTCATCTCTTTACAAAGGACTTTATTAAAATATTTAAATTAGCTTACTCTTTGTTCTTCTAATAATATTTTGGTGTGTGTGTGTGTGTGTGTGTGTGTGTGATTGAAGCAAGTGAAGCCATGTTTTCCATTCATTCATGACTGACTCCAGATAAACATCCTGGAGTCCTATGCCACTAAATATGGTTCTAGAGACATGATCTGGGATTTGGGAAGGCGATAGATGGGCTCTGTATGTGAGTTACAAAGTAAATCTTATGTTTCAGAATTTATGACAGTCCTAACTTTCATAATTTTGCCAAACCATCTCCATTTTTTTTCCTCCTAAGCATACAATAGTTCTTTGTCTCTAGGACTCCATTGCAGTGAATTGTATTCATAGAACTGAGTCTACAACAACTGAGAAACCTAAACCAAAAAACCCTTGTGCAAAGTCATACTACATTAAACTACAGATTAAGCTCTGCCTATAGTTTCCTGTTCCGAATGTGTAGAGTCACTATTCTGAGATGACTCAAAAGGACCCCTTGGCAGCTGAAAGATGTCTAAGAGTTTAAATCCTAGAGAAATTATTTGAAGTGGAACCTTATCCCTAGCTTGATAGTCTTTGTTTGGAGAAAATAGATTTCTCATTCGTTAATCTACTGAAATTTTATTTTATGTATATGAGTTGGCACCTTCCTTATCTCATAGATGGGAAAAGGCAGATGTAAATGTTAAAAACAGCCAAAAAAAGTTAATAACCAGGAACTCATGCTTCGAGGAGATAATTTAGTTTTCTTTTATAAAATTAAAATATTCACTCTATCCTCAAATCCTAATGAGTTAATATAGGCTAAAAAAAAGATTGTCATTGCAAATTTGACTTTTAATTGTATAACTATCCATTTTCCTAAGGAATATATTTCTCACAATGCCAAATATGCTACAGGGGCATTTACATTTATAATACATGCAGTGACTGCCAGATTTCTCTGGTGAAATATTACTTATTTTCAATGCACTCATAAGGTCATTATTAAACATTATACAGGCGAACTGTCAGTAATATTCAGTATTTTTGTTTCTTTGTGTGCATATAAACATACACTTTTTAACTTCTTCAACTAAGACCATACTAACCTACAAATGAATTCCCACCTATTCAAAAATGATTTCCAGTTCTCTTTAGCCATAGTACAGCCGTGAAGCTCTTCAATAAATACCTTTGTAAATTTCTTTTGGCTGCCACCAATCTCTCATAATCCCTACCCACTAATGAGTAAGGTACTTCTCACAATCACACCCTTTTCTTACTCAGTTTGACCCAGCTGCTGGAATATTCTCTCTATTTCTGAGTATCGTATGCGGCTAATACTGGCCCTGTAATTACCCTAACTGGAAGTCTCATAGTCAATTTAATTCTTCCTTCTCCATAAGCCCCGCACATCTAGCCAATCAATTTCCGAATCAGGGATATTCTCCTTCCACACAGGCTTCACATCTTTCACCTTCCTTGTCTTCCCGCTGCCTGCAGTTCTGTTCAGATGCTCATCACTTCCCTGCTTTTCTTACTATAATAACTTAGTAATTGGCTCCTGCATTGCCACCTCTCTCCATTACAATCCAGTCTGCACTGATTCAAGACTAATCACTGTAACCTGCATCTCTGATCGCAGACTTACAGACCCTAGAGATAAAAGAGAATTGAAAGACCAAAGGACCCAACCTCCTTTTGCTTCAATTCTTAATAAATATCAAGACTGGATATGTGCTTCTAGCTAATTCATTACGGAAGCAATTGATGATCATAAGCACACAAGCCATAGTTAATATTAAAAAAAAATAAAAAGCAAAAGTCTTACTTTAACTTTTTACAGCCAGTTATACTTTCTACATGTGCACTTTGCATTTTCAGTTTTTTTTTTATCCTAGTAGTCTAAATTCTAACTTTTTAAATTGAATTACACTGCTCATTTCCAGATTAAGAGTTCTATACAACCAGTACTGAGCACAGTGAAACATGACTGCATTAATACATGTAAACTTTTCTTTGTACCTTGCACCTTTCTTATTATTTTCTTGTCGTGGTTTCTATATCTATGTCATTTTAGTTCCTTTCTATGAACTATATTTAAATCACAGTGCTCTCCATATTACTTATGTCTAAAAAAAAAGAAAACAATCACTTAAAACTGCATGCTTATGGTTTGGATTTTATTTTTTCCATTTTTTAAAAATATTTATTGGTTTTGTTTTCTCTCATGATATATCCTGATGGTTTCTCCCGTGCGTCTACTACTCCCCATGTCCCCTCCTACTATATCACTATAACAGGCTCCACTCCCATTCTCTATCATTAGAAAACAAACAGGTTCTTAAGCACTAATAATAAAATACAATAGATAAAATAAAAACTAATACTTCAGAATTCAACAAAACAAACAAAAGGAAAAGAGCTCAAGGAAAGACACAGAATCAGAGATCACTCATTCTCAAATCCAAGAATCCAATAAAAAACACTAAACTGAAAGCCTTATTATATACACAAAAGATCTGGTGCAGACCTGTGTACTCCTGTGAATGCTGTCTCAGTCTCTGTGAGTTCCTTTGAACTCAGATCATATTGATTTAGAGGGTCTTTTTTCTCTTGGTGTCCTCCATCCCTTTTGGCTCTTACACTTTTTCTGCCTCCTCTTCTGGAGGATATGGTTTGTATTTTAAGAGTTCCTTAAAGCTCATGCTATCTTCTTCACCCACCAATCTATTGGAAGGTGGTAGAAACTTTATGAAATGAAGATTTGGGGAAAGAAAATAGGGTCTGCTCTTCAAGGAGATATTCAAAGTGTGCTTTTCCTCTGCTCTTATTTCTCACTCCTTTCTATCTGTTGTGAGTTAGTAGCCTTGTTTATTCCTTGTGCTCTTGTTATGACACAAATCCACAGACTCCAATAGGAGAATCAGCATATCTTGTCCTCAGTAGTCAGAAACCATAAATCAAAACTAATTTTTCCTTCTTTTAAATCTTTTTCTATCTCAAATACTTTATTAGTGCTAGAAATCTGTTAACAAATTATAATTATGAATTTGTATTATTGTAATTTATACTTAATTAGAGACCTAAAATAGAAACACACATGAGCAAAGGGGAATAAAGGAAGACAACTATTATATGATGCTGTGTATAACTAGGTATTACACAAGATTATTTTATCAAAAGGATAATTTGGAGCTAAAATATCATACATCTTGCTGTGAACCTTAGCATAACACTGTCATGTGCATTCAATTTGCATAAAAGACCCACATATATTCCTTGAGATCTTAAAGGGAAGGATATTAGACAAACTCATGGCCCCTAGATTTAACAAAATTTCAAGTGGAGAATGGGGAAGAGTAAAGAATTGTAAGATGCTAAATATGAAAAATGGATCTTGACATTCTCTGAATGTAAGTGTTGTTGCCTGATAACTGCAGAAAAAAATGTAGTTCTGTTGACTTCATTGAGATGAAATCTTGCTTTCCATGCCTTGCCTAGAGTTCAGGAAGACTGTGCTTTTGTAGTCTTAACTACACAAGAAGTGTTGCTTGATACTGAAGAGTCGATTCTCTGTAGTTTCCTTCATTTCTTTAGCTCAGCTGTAAGTTCTACATGTGTGTCAAGTTATACCATTGGTCAGATTCTCACTATTTCATGTATTATTACAAATTAAAATATTAAATCCTCTCTCATATTTCAGAAATTTTGATATGTGATGTAGATCATGATTTAGTGCCCCCTCTCTCCAATTCATGTTCACACCTTAAATTCCTAAGTCTAAAATGATATTATCTATGATGGGGACTATAAGGAAGTGAATAGATGATGAAATCCTCCCAAAGGGATTATTGCTCTCATAATGGAGTAACTGATGAGCTTCCCCTTTTTGACTACAAGTGAAATTAATAGTAACATGGCAGCTACAAACCAGGAAGAAATTCCTCAGTCTTCAGAAATACCTATTCTACCAAAGCTTTGATCCAGGATTTCCCAGAATCAAGAAGTGCAGGAAACATTGTTTTGCCTGTAGGTATTTTTATTAGGTAGTTCAAGCAGCCTAGGACTTCATATAACAAGTACTAAGTTGCACTATTAAATAGTTCTCTCTAAACTGGAAATTTGGCTCTATCACATAATCCATTTTTATTGGCAGCTGGTAGGATGGTGGTGGGTATTATGGTTGTGAGCGTGATGGTGGTGGTGGTGGCAGAGGTCATGATAATGTTGGTTGTGTTATTGGTAGTGGTCTTGGTAATGGTTATAATACTGATTGTGGCAATGCTGGTGGTCTCATTTTCTTTATTATAAGCTCCAAACTAGATTAATGAAATGTAATACTTGGTGATGTGTTTAAAATCATAATAGTTTAGAAAAATCTCAGGAGAGCAATATTTTTTGGCTTTGTTATTTCAATCTTATCTGTTTACTTGCATGGGTTAGAAACATTGAAAAGGAAAAGCAAATCTTTACTTTCAGCCATAGCTACCTACAATTTTTCTGTTGTCATTTTCAGTCTTTAATTTGTTCGAGATCATTGCAACCCCTTCTAATAATGCTGTGTTTGCAACACTCTTTCAAAGCTTCACTATCAACAATTGTCTTTGTATCTTTAGGGTTTTGGTTTGGTTTTGTTGCATTTTTCTTTCTCTTTTATTTTTTGTCCATTAATTTATTTATTTATTTTACATCCTGATATCAGCCCCTGAATGATGGTTTGTATATGTTTGGCTCAGGGAGTGGCACTATTTGGAGGAGTGGCCTTATTGGAGTAGGTATGGCCTTGTTGGAGGAAGTGTGTCCTTGTGGGCCTTGTTTTTAGAATTTAGCTGCCTTGGAGCCAGTCTTCTCCTGTCTGTCTTTGGATGAAAATGTAGAACTCTCAGCTCCTCCAGCACCATGACTGCCTGGATGCTGCCAAGCCCCTGTCTTGGTGAAAATGGACCAAACCTCTGAAACTGTAAGCTGCCCTCATTGATCAACCTGTCTGTTTTTATGCCAATAACATGTAGTTTTTATTACTGTTGTTCTTAAGTGTACCTTGAGATAAGAGATGGTGATTTCCCCAGAGGTTCATTTATTATACAGGAAATTTTTAGCTATCATGGAGAATTATGCTTTAAGTGCTATAAAGAGATGTCTTGGAATTTTGATAGGAATTGCATCGAATCTGTAGATTGCTTTTGGTAATTTTTTTAAAATATTTTTATTTTCTACATTCTTTGTTTACATTCCAAATGATTTCCCCTTTCCCATATGTCCCATAAACCTTCTTTTCTCCATCCATTCTCCAATCCTTTTTCTCTGTCCTTATATTCCCCTCCAATGCTAAATCAATCCTTTCCAGGATATTTCTTCATGGGAGTCATTTGTTACGTGATTTGTACCTTGGGTATTCAGAGCTTCTGGGCTAATTAATATCCACTTATCAGAGATTGTATTCCATGTGTATTCTTTTGTGATTGGGTTATCTCACTTAGGATGATATTTTCCCAATCAAACCATTTGTCTAAAAATTTTGTGAATTCGTTGTTTCTAATTGCTGAGTAGTATTCCATTGTGTAAATATACCACATTTTCTGTATCCATTCCTCCTTTGAGGGACATCTGGGTTCTTTCCAGCTTCTGGCTATTATAAATAAGGCTGCTATGAACATAATGGAGCATGTGTCTTTATTGCATGCCGGGGAATCCTTTGGGTATATGCCCAGGAGAGGTATAGCAGGATCCTCCGGAAGTGTCATATCCAGTTTTCGGAGGAACCACCAAACTGATTTCCAAAGTGGTTGTACCATCTTACAGCCCCACTGGCAGTCGAGGAGTGTTCCTCTTTCTCCACATCCTCACCAACACCTGCTGTCTCCTGAGTTTTTGACCTTAGCCATTCTGACTGGTGTAAGGTGAAATGTCAGGGTTGTTTTGATTTTCATTTCCCTAGTGACTAATGATGTTAAGCACTTCTTAAGGTGCCTCTTAGACATTTGAATTTCTTCAGGTGAAAATTCTTTGTTTAGATCTATACCCCATTTTTTAATAGGATTATTTGGTTCCCTGGGGGTCTAACTTCTTGAGTTCTTTGTATATATTGAATATTAGCCCTCTATCAGATGTAGGGTTGGTGAATATCCTTTCCCAATTTGATGGTTGCCATTTTGTGCTTTTAACACTGTCCTTTGCCTTACAGAAACTTTGTAATTTTATGAGGTCCCATTTGTCAATTCCTGATCTTAGAGCATAAGCTATTGGTGTTCTGTTCAGGAACTTTTCCCCTGTGCCCATGTCCTCAAGGGTCTTCCCCAGTTTCTTTTCTATTAGTTTCAGTGTGTCTAGTTTTACATGGAGGTCCTTGATCCACTTGGAGTGAAGTTCATGGAGATAAGAATGGATCAATTTGCATTCTTCTGCTCGCTGACCTCCAACTGAACCAGCACCATTTGTTGAAAAGGCTATCTTTTATCCACTGGATGTTTTTGGCTCCTTTGTCAAAGATTAAGTGACCATAGGTGTGTGGATTCATTTCTGGATCTTCAATTATATTCTATTGGTCCACTTGTCTGTCACTGTGCCAATACCATGCAGTTTTAAACACTAATACTCTGTAGTATTGCTTGAAGTCAGGGATACTGATTCGCCCAGAATTTCTTTTGTTGTTGAGAATAGTTTTAGCTATCCTGGGGTTTTTTTTTTTTTTTTTTTTTGTTATTCCAGATGAATTGGAGAATTGCTTTTTCTAACTCTGTGAAGAACTGAGTTGGAATTTTGATGGGGATTGCATTGAATCTGTAGATTGCTTTTGGCAAGATGGCCATTTTAACTATATTAATCCTGTCGATCCATGAGCATGGCAGATTTTTCCATTTTCTGAGGTCTTCTTCTAGTTCCTTCTTCAGAGACCTGAAGTTCTTGTCATATAGATTTTTCACTTGTTTTGTTAGAGTCACCCCAAGATACTTTATATTGTTTGTGGATATTGTGAAGGGTGTCATTTCCCTAACTTCTTTCTCAGCCTGCTTATCCTTTGAGTATAGGAATGCAACTGATTTGCTTGAGTTGATTTTATAACCAGCCACTTTGCTGAAGTTGTTTATCAGCTGTAGGAGTTCTCTGGTGGAGGTTTTCAGGTCACTTAGGTAGACTATCATTTCATCTGCAAATAGTGATATTTGACTTCTTCCTTTCCAATTTGAATCCCCTTGACCTCCTTATGTTGTATAATTGCTCTAGCTAGAACTTCAAATACTATATTGAAAAGATTTGGAGAGAGAGGACAGCCTTGTTTAGTCCCTGATTTTAGTAGGATTGCTTCAAGTTTCTCTCCGTTTTGTTTGATGTTGGCTACTGATTTGCTGTATATTGCTTTAAGAATGTTTAGGTATGGGCCTTGAATTCCTGTTCTTTCCAAGACTTTTAGCATGAAAGGATGCTGAATTTTGTCAAATGATTTTTCTGCATTTAATGAGATGATCATATGGTTTTTTTCTTTGAGTTTGTTTATGTAGTGGATAGCATTGATGGATTTCCTTATATTGAGCCATCCCTTTATCCCTGGGATGAAGCCTACTTGATCATGGTGGATGATCGTTTTGATGTGTTCTTGGATTCAGTTGGCAAGAATTTTATTAAGTATTTTTGCATCAATATTAATAAGGGAAATTGGCCTGAAGTTCTCTTTCTTTGTTGGAGCTTTGTGTGGTTTTGGTATCAGCGTAATTGTAGCTTCATAGAGCAAGTCGGGTAGATTTCCTTCTGTTTCGATTTTGTGGAATAGTTTGAAGAGTATTGGTGTTAGGTCTTCTATGAAGGTCTGATAGAATTCTGCACTGAAGCCATCTGGTCCCGTGCTT
The DNA here is from genome assembly GCF_947179515.1 of Apodemus sylvaticus. NCBI lineage: Eukaryota > Metazoa > Chordata > Mammalia > Rodentia > Muridae > Apodemus > Apodemus sylvaticus. The sequence continues at coordinate 137,062,586 of NC_067473.1, read as the reverse complement.
TTTTTTTGTTGTTGGGAGACTTTCTATGACCCTTTTTATTTCTTCAGGTGTTATGGGATGGTTTAGATGATCTATTTGATCCTGATTTAGTTTTGGTGTCTGATATCTGTCTAGGAATCTGTCCATTTCCTCCAGATTCTCCAGTTGTGTTGAGTATAGGCTTTTGTAGTAAGATCTAATGATTTTTTGAATTTCCTCAGTTTCTGTTGTTACATCTCCCTTTTCATTTCTAAGTTTATTAATCTGTATACTCTCTCTGTGCTCTTTGGTTAGTCTGGCTAAGGGTTTATCTATCTTGTTGATTTTCTCAAGGAACCAGCTCCTGGTTTTGTTGATTCTTTGTATGGTACTCTTTGTTTCTACTTGATTGATTTCAGCCCTAAGTTTGATGATTTCCTGCCTTCTACTCCTCTTGGGTGAAATAGCTTCTTTTTGTTCCAAGGCTTTCTGGTGTGTCATTAAGCTGTTAGTGTATGCTCTCTCCATTTTCTTTTTGGAGGCACTCGGGGCTATGAGTTTTCCTCTTAGCACTGCTTTCATTGTGTCCCATAGATTTGTGTATGTTGTGTCTTCAATTTCATTAAATTCTAAAAATTCTTTAATTTCTTTCTTTATTTCTTCCTTGACCAAGGTATCACTGAGTAGAATATTGTTCAGTTTCTACATGTATGTGGGTTTTCTGTTGTTTTTGTTGCTATTGAAGACCACTTTTACTTCATAGTGATCTGATAGGAGGCATGGGATTAGTTCGATCTTCTTATATTTGTTGAGGTCTGTCTTGTGACAAATTATATGGTTGATTTTGGAGAAGGTACCATGAGGTGCTAAGAAAAAGGTATATTCTTTTGCTTTAGGATAAAATGTTATATATACATATATATATAAAATCTAATTGGTCCAAAGTTTCAATTAGTTTCACTGTGTCCCTGTTCAGTTTCTGTTTTCCTGATCTGTCCATTGAGGAAAGTCCAGTGTTGAAGTCACCCACAATTATTGTTTTAGGTGAAATGTGTGCTTTGAGCTTAAGTAAAGTTTCTTTTATGAATGAGGGTGCCCTTGCATTTGGAGCATAGATGTTCAGGATTGACAGTTCTTCTTGTTGTATTTTTCCTTTGACCAGCAAGAAGTATCCCTCAGAGTCTCTTTTGATGACTTTGGGTTGAAAGTCAATTATATTTGATATTAGAATGGCTACTCCAGCTTGTTTCCTGAGACCATTTGCTTGTGAAATTGTCTTCCAGCCTTTTACTCTAAAGTAGTGTTTGTCTTTGACACTGAGGTGTGTTTCCTGTATGCAGCAAAATGTAGGGTCCTGTTTATGTATCCAGTCGGTTAGTCTATGTCTTTTTATTGAGGCATTGAGCCCATTGATGTTAAGAGATATTAAGGAATAGTGATTATTACTTCCTGTCATTTTTTATCTTATTTTTTTAAATTTGATTGGTTATCATCTTTTGGGTTTGATGAAAGAAGGTTAATATCTTGCTTTTTCCAGGGTGAAGTTTCCCTCCTTGTATTGGTGTTTTCCTCCTATTATCCTTTGTAGTGCTGGGTTTGTGGATAGATATTGGGTAAACTTGGTTTTGTCATGGAATATCTTAGTTTCTCCATCTATGGTGATTGAGAGTTTTGTTGGGTATAGTAGTTTTGGCTGGCATTTGTGTTCTCTTAGAGTCTGCATGAGATCTGCCCAGGATCTTCTAGCTTTCATAGTCTCTGGTGAGAAGTCTGTTGTGATTCTGATAGGTCTTCCTTTATATGTTACTTGCCCTTTTTCTCTTACTGCCTTTAATATTCTTTCTTTGTTTAGTACATTTGGTGTTTTGATTTTTATGTGATGGGAGGTATTTCTGTTCTGGTCCAGGCTGTTTGGAGTTCTGTAGGCTTCTTGTATATTCATGGGCATCTCTCTCTTTAGGTTAGGGAAGTTTTCTTCCATAATTTTGTTGAAGATATTTGCTGGCCCTTTAAGTTGTAAATCTTCACTCTCATCTATGCCTATAATCCTTAGGTTTGGTCTTCTCATTGTGTCCTGAATTTCCTGGATGTTTGGGTTACAAGCTTTTTGCATTTTGCATTTTCTTTAACTGTTGAGTCCATGGTTTCTATGGAATCTTCAGCATCTGAGATTCTTTCTTCTATCTCTTATATTCTGTTGTTGATATTTGCATCTCTGTCCCCTGATTTCTTCCCAAGGCTTTCTGTCTCCAAAGTTGTCTCCCTTTTAGTTTTCTTAGTTGTTTCTACTTCTGATTTTAGATCCTGGATGGTTTTGCTTAGCTCCTTCACTTTCTTGTTTGTGTTTTCCTGTAATTCTTTAAGAGAATTTTGTGTTTCCTCTTTCATGATCTCAGCCTGTTGACCAAAGTTCTCCTATATTTCTTTAAGTGATTTTTCTGTTTCCTCCTTATTGGCTTTTGTATTCTTCTGGATTTCTTTCAATGATTTTTGTGTTTCCCTTGTAAGGACTTCTAACTTTTGATCCACTTTCTCCTGAATTTCTTAAGTATGTTCTTCATGTGTTCCTGTACCAGCATCATGATCAGTGATTTTAAATCCAAATCTTGTTTTTCTCGTGTGATGGGGTATCCAGGACATGCTGTTAAAGGAGCATTGGGTTCAGATGCTGCCATATTGCCTTGATTTCTGTTAGTGACATTCCTGTGTTTGCCTTTTGCCATCTAGTTCTCACTGGTGTTAGTTGGTCTTGTTGTCAAGGCTGAATTCACCAGTGCAAGCTGCCTCTTCCCAGCTGGCCTCTGGTGCATTGCTGACCTCCTGCACTGCCTGGAGGCAGGGTGCTGTGGCCCAGGCTGTTCAGATCCTGAAGCAGACACCTGAAGCCTCCTGCCCAGGGCCTGCTGGACTCACCAGAGCACACTGACTTCTCCCAGCCGGCCTTCCGGCTGCCCCTCTGGCCTCTTGCAGCACCTGGAGATGTGGTGTTGTAGCCCAGGTTGTTCTGGATCCCGAAGTAGAGATCTGAAGGCTCCCACCAGAGGCCTCAAGACTGGAACCTAAGCTCTTTGGGGCTGACCCACAGGAATACGCTGTGTCCTCCCAGTCTGCCTCAGGTAAAATTTTTACTATGTTAATCCTACAGATCCATAAGCATGGGACCTCAATCCATCTTTGACCCTCAATTTTTTCTTCAGAGACTTGAAGTTCCTGTCCTATAAATCTTTCATTTGCTTGGTTAGAGGTAGACCAAGATATTTTACATTATTTTTGTCTATTGCTAAAAGTGTTGTTTCCCTATTTTCAGTCCATTTATTGTTTGTATAATAGAGAGTTAGTGATTTTTTAAGTTAATTTTGTATCCAGTCACTTTGCTAAAGGTGTTCATCAGCTATTGGGATTCTCTGATAGAATTTTTGGGGTCACTTACCACATCATCTGGGAATAGCAATACACTTCTTCATATTAAAAGTCTTGGAGTGATTGGTGATAAAATTTGTCTAACTAAGCACAATATACAGGAAAATATACAGGAAACCAATAGCTAACATAAAGTAAATGTAGAGAAATGTAAAGAAATTCTTTATGTTCCCATTAATTCAGTAACAAAACCAGACTGCCAACTCTCTCCTCCATGCCTATGCAACATAGAATTTGAAGTTCTAGTTAGAGCTATAATACAACTTAAGTTGATCAAGTGGATATAAATTGGAAAAGAATAATACAAAGTATCAGCTATTAGGGATGAGGACATCCTGAGTTTTGTAGGCAAATGGATGGAACTAGAAAAGATCATTCTGAGTAAGCTAAGGCCATGGATGATATGTACTCACTAATAAGTGGATACTAGCCAAAAAAATTAAATAAATAAAAGGACTTAATACCCAAGATATAGTCCACAGAAGTCAAAATGGTCAACAAGTTGAAGGGCCCAAGTGAGGATGCCTCAGTCCTACTTGGGAGAGAGAAGAAAGCAATCACAAGGGTGGAGGGAGGGACCTGGGAAGGAAAGTAGATGAAGGGCAGGTGGGAGAAGGGGGCAACATGATCACATGATCTGGTATTGGGTAGGGGGAAAGACTGAAACCCTGAGGGCCAGCATAAAGAATTGGAACAGGCAACCTCAGAAGGTTGGAGGATGTGGGACCCTCCAGAATGTACCAGAGACCTGGGAGGTGAGAGACTCTCGGGACTCAAAAAGAGGGACCTTAGATGAAATACCCTATGGTGGGAAGAAGGAACTTGTAAATCCCAGCTCCAGCAGAAAGAGAGAACATTGAGTGAGGGATGGAGTTGCTATCCCATAGTCATAATTCTAACCCATAATTGTTCCTGTCTGAAAGTATTTCATGGCTGGAAATGGAGAGGAGCCTGAGGAAAAGCAGGTCCAATGACAAGCCCAAAGTGGGATGCAGCTCAAGGGAAGGCCCCAAGGCCTGACACTTTTTCTTCCTGATTTTGTTGATTTGGATACTCTCCTCCTCTCCCACCTGCTCTTCATCTACTTTCCTTCCCAGGTCCCTCCCTCCACCCTTTTGTTGATTAGGTACACTAGGTTTTTGGTTTTGTTTTGTTCTATTTTGTTTTTCTCAAAATATCAACTCTTGTGTTCTTTGATTCTTTGTATTTTCTTTTGGGTTCTAAATTGTTGATTTCAGGACAGAGATTGATTATCTCCTTCTGTGTACTCTTCTTGGGTGTGTCTGCTTCATTTTTTTTTAGAGCTTTCTAGTGTGATTTTAAATAGATTTTTTAGTTGCTAGTGATCTTTTCAATTTTTTTATGACAGTTCTTAATTCTATGAACTTTCCTCTTAGCACTGTGTTTTTGTGTCCCATTATTTTGTGTATGTTTTGCCTTAATTTTCATTCTAAGTCTTTAATTCTTATCTTTATTTCTGCCCTGACTGAGTGGGTTTTAGTAAAGAATTGTTCAGTTTCCCTGAGTTTGTAAGATTTCTGTTGTTTTTGTTGTTGAATTCCAGCTTTAGTCTGTGGTAGTCTGATAAGATACAATGGGTTATTTGAATTTTGTTGTATATAGAGAATTTTGGAGAACATTCCACGAGGTGTTGAGAAGAAGGTATATTCTTTTGTGTTTGGGTGATATAGTCTGTAAATATCTGTTAGTTTCATTCAATTCATATGACTGGTTAGATTCATTATTCCTCTGTTTTGTTTCTGTTTTGCTGACCTGTACATTAGTAAGAGTAGGGTGTTGAAATCTTCCACTATCAATGTGTGGGGTTCAATGTCCAATTTAACCTTTTGTGATGTTTCTTTTATGGATGTGGATGCCACTGCATTTGGGGCATAGATGTTTAGAATTGAAATGTCCTTTCAGTGGATTTTCCTTTGATGGAATGAAGTATCTTTCCCCATCTCTTTTATTAAATTTGGCTGAATGTTTATTTTAGTAAATACTAGAATCGCCACTCTAAGTTCCTATGTGGCTTTGCTTGCTTGGTCAACCTTTTTTCTAACTCTTCATTCTGAGGTAATTCCTATCTTTAGAAGTGGCTATTGTATGCAACAAAATGAAGGATCCTGTTTCACAGGATATTGTGTTATATTGTCTTTTCATTGGGAAATTGAGTCCATTGATGTTGAGAGATATTTATGACCAGCAATTTCTAATTCCTGTTATTTTGATGTTGGTGGTAGTATTGTATGTGTGTATGTGTGTTTTCTTCCCTTCCTTTGGTTTGCTGGGGTCGGCTTATTTATTTCCTGTGATTACTCACTTACTTATTTATTTATTTTGTACAGTTAGCCTCTTGATTTGGAATTTTCCTTCTAGTATTTTCTCCCAGGCTGGATTTGTGGATAAATATTGTTTAAATTTGGGTTTTGTCATGGATTATCTTGTTTTCTCCATATATAGTGATTGAAAGTTTAGCTGGGTATAGTAGTCTGGGCAGACAACTGTGGTCTCTTATAGTCTACAAGATCTCTTCCCAGGTCCTTCTGGATTTTAGAGTCTTTGTTGAGAAGTTGACATAATTCTGAAAACTCTGCCTTTATATGTTGTTTGACCTTTTTCCATTGTAGCTTTTAATATGCTTCTATTTTCTGTACATTTAGTGTTTTGATTTTTATGCAGCAGGAGGACTTTCTTTTCTAGTTCTATTTGGTGTTCTGAAACTTCTTGTATGTACATGGGCACATATTTCTTTAGGTTGGGGAAATTTTGTTCTATGATAATTTTGAAAATATTTTCTAGGCCTTGTAGCTATGAATCTTCTCCTTCTATTCCTACTATCCTTAATTTTGGTCTTTTCATAGTTTTCCAGATTTCTTGGATGTTTTATCTCAAGAACATTTTTAGATTTAACATTTTCTTTGACTGGTGTATCAATTTCTCCAACTGTATTTTCCATGCCTGAGATTCTTTCATGTCTTGTTCTCAGTTGGTGATACCTACATCAGCAGTTCTGTTCTCTTCCCTAGGATTTCATCTCCAGGAATCCCTCAGTGTGTGTTTTATTTATTGCTTCTATTTCCATTTTCAGGTCTTGAACAGTTTTATTCATTTCCTTTTCCTGTTTGTATTTTCCTGAATTTTTAAGGGATTTGTTTATTTCCTCTTTAAATGCCTTTATCATCTTTACCATAATATTGGATTAGATTGGGCCATGGTGATGCCATATTGCCCTGGTTCTTGTTGATTGTGATCTTCTGTTATTTTTAAGCCATCTGGCTGTCCCTGCTGTTTGCTGGATGTTCCTGATGTTAGCAGATCTCCTCAGGGAAGCAGGCATAACTATGGACCTGGCAATGGATCTCAGAAACAGCATGCTGCTTATTTCTGCTGGGTATTCCCCAGGTAGACCCTTTGCTGGCTTTTCCCCATGTGGACCCAACTAGTATGGGATTGGTGGGGGAGATATCTAAGCTGGAATCTCTTGGCTCCCCCACGAAGTCTCATCATGAAGGCAGGAAGAACCATGAACCAGAAGATAGAGGTCAGGGGATAGTATGCAGCTTGCCTCTTGCATTTCTTCATAACTTGCCAATAATAGTGTGCTAACTTAACCCTTTCTATCATCTAGCATCTGCTGTTATTGGCATTTGTTACTTTAAGCAAATATATTAGGAACACAAAATTAATTTAAAAATGTGTTTTCTTTTTGGTAGTTTAGGGATTATTATCTTGATATAAGGTCTCCTGAGCCTTAACAGTCTTGCAGCTTGCTATACAGCCAAGGTTGGTATAAGAGTTGTCTTAGTCATGGAAATCTTCATGGCAATGGAAACCAAGTTGGTACTAGGGACTGAGGTGTTACAGTGATATGTCTGACCATGTTTTTGTTTGGAGGAATAAGGATTTGAGGACTTTGTATTTGAAAAGCAATGGAGAGCTTTAAGTGGGACTTAATCGGCCATCCTAGTAGAAATTGTTGCCAAGGGTGATTTGAACTCTAGAGATTATTCTTATGATGTTTTGGTGAAGATTAATACTGCTTTTTGCCTGTCCAAAGTGTCTGCCTGAGGCTAAGGTAAAGAGTATTATATTAATTGCAATGACAGGGAAGACTCAGAAAAGCCCAGCACAGACTTTGTTCTTTGGTTTACTCTCATGAAGAGAATTTTGATTAAGTGTAGCAAGCTTAGAAAGGAAAAATAAAAAATGTATGATTCAAAGAGTAAAGGGACAGAAGGAAGTAGAATAAAGTTAAACCCTGCTTTCAAGGATATTAAATAGAAGTAAGGAAGTGGTGACCTTGGGGCAATATCCCACATAGGTATATATTTTCAGTTTCATTGCATGAGAGAGACTAATATGTTCATCATTACTATGACCTGGTTATCGCTTTCATTTGCACATAAGAAGATATGATTATGTGTCAAATTGACAACAGATAGGTTGTATTCTCAGTTTTCAACTTTTTAAGTTCCATAATAAAAAGCTTAGGTCCAAGCATGGTGACACACACCTTTAATCCCAGGAGATAGAGGCAAGCAGATCTGTGAGTTCAAAGTTAGTCTGGTACACAGCCTGGTCCATGTAATTAAAACCTTAAGTCCAGCCTTGGTGGTACACACCTTTAGTTCCATCATTTAGGAGACAGAGCCTAGCAGATATCTGAGTTTAAGGTCAATCTATAATTTAAGTTTAATCTATAGAGTAAGTTCCAGAACATGCAAGCTTAGGCAGTAGAGTTAGAATACAGAAAGCTGGTGATCTTGTATTATAACAAAAAGGCCATGTTCTAGCTCCATTACTCAGAAGAACTTGGCAGCTTCAGATCTGGCTTTAGAGTCAAGAATAGAAGGAACTACTGGGACTGATGCTTGTTGGTTAGAAATAAGAGGTGATTAAGAAGAGACCAGTAAAATCTTCCTGGGATGTGTCTTCTGAGAGCATAGAAACAGCTGTGTCTCAGAGATAACCAAGGTTGTGCCTTGTGGTTCAGCTGGAGTTGATAATGTATAAGAATCATGCAGGTGATACTGGTTTTGAAGTTATGAAGGGGTAATGGAGAATAGCTGAGGTTTGGCACTATGAGAGGCCAGTAAAGGCTAATGGTGAATGTGCAGCCTCAGTTGCAGTTGGCAGTCCAGTCCTGAAGGGATCATGCAAAGACACTGAGGCTTAGAAGCATAAACAAGCCTGTAAAAAGATATTTGTGAAGTCTAGTTGTAGTGAAAAACTCCAGCAAGTTGAAGACCTCAGTGCCATGGATGACCACCAAGAACATCAGCAGTAATGGAGTGAAGTTAAGCAGACCCTGGAATGCTACAAAGGGCAAAGCTTAAGATGTGACCCATGCTTCTTGGGAAAGCCCGGGAGATCATGTGTGGATCCTGGACTTTGGAAGAAGTAGCTATAATGTTGACGTTGCCTTGGATACCCCAAGATATTTGAAATGCCAGAGTGGTGGGATACCTGCTGAGGAAAGCTGCTAACATGGAGTGGTACCAGCTCAAGACAATGAAGTTTGTTGCTGCTGAATGTCAGATTTGCCAATAGCAGTAAAAAGATGAAAGGATTTGGAAATCTGAAGAGCACTTTGAGATCAGACACGGAGACACAGAGTTTAGAGTTTGCCCAGCTAGATTTTGGTCTTGCTATAGTCTAGTATTTCTTCACTATGATTATTTGGAATGGAAATGTATATCCTGTGCCATGATATATTGGAGGTGTATGATCTGTTTTTCTATACTGGTTTTAAAGGAGATTACAGTTAAGTATCTCAGAAGAGATTTGAAGTTTGGGCTGTTAAACATTGATGAGACTATGATAGATTATGGAGATTTATGAAGTTGGGCTAAACGTATTTTGCCTTATGGTATGGCTAGGTATGAACCCATAGATTCATGTGATTGAACAGGCCTATGGAAGCCAGGGAGTAAAATGCTTGAAAATGCTTGGCTCAGGGAGTGACACTATTAGGAACATTTGGATAGGTTTGACTTGTTGGAGGAAGTGTGTCACTGTGGGAGTAGACTTTCTCCTAGCTGCCTAGAACACAGTCTTCTGTAGAACTCTCAGATCTTTCTCTAACATCATGTCTGCCTATACAATGTCATGCTTCCCACATTGATGATAATAGACTCAACCTATCAATCTGTAAGCTAGCCTCAATTAAATGTTGTCCTTTATCAGAGTTGTCTTGGATGTGTGTCTCTTCACAGCAATGGAAACTATAACTAAGAGAGCTGACCTAGACCTCAGAGAGATTTGTCTAGCCTTAGCTTCATAAGTGTTGGGACTAAAGGTATGTTCTACCATTCAGGAAGGAAAAAAAAGATGTTTTCTTTATAAACTGTCTTAAAATATATTTTCTGTATAAATTGAGAACATTTTTCCCTAACATTTAATGAATCCATTATCCTTGTACATATTTATGACATTCAGCATGTTTGCTATTATACACACTCAAATCAAGGTATTTAGCACAACCATCATTTCATACATTTGTCATTTTTTTGTGGTAAGACCACTCAAATTTTTTCTCTTTAGTTCTACATCTGGCTTTAGAATTATTATGGAATTTTCTCTTAAGTGCTATTTTAAAATATTACTACATATTTACTCATGGCTGTGAAATTGCCTATTTCATTTTGTTTTGCTTGAAAATGAGATTTTTTTTTTTTTTTTTTTTTTGCTATTTCAGAAACACTATGACCAAGGCCACTGTTATAATGGATGACTTTTAATTGAGGCTGACTTACAGGTTCAGGGGGATCAGTCCATTATCATCATGGGGGGAGCATGGCATTGTCCAGGCAGACATAATGTTGGAGAAGGACCTGAGAGTTCTCCATATTGATTCAAAGGCAAACAGGAGAAGACTCGGCATCCTCAGGCATCTAGGAGAAAAGTCTCTCAAAGCCTACCCACACAGTGAAACACTTCCTCTAACAAGGCCACACCATCACTCACTGGTCCAAGCATATTCAAACCAGCACGTATGACTATGCTAAATCTTCTTTCAAATTGAAACTGTCAAGGTTTTATTGAACCCTTTAGTAGGTATGTATCACCTTCTATATAACAGGGTTGGGGTGTTCTGAGGAAGTTGGGCTTCATATTACCTGAACAGTGACAATTTGTAAAAAATAAATGACTTACTAATTAAAAGAAACGTTTATTTTATTTTGTTGTGTAACACAAATTCAAAATCTCTTTGGATTCCTTATTCTCTGATTCTTCCTTTAGCCTTTTGTTCCCATTAAAAACTGCTCAATCCAAACAGTAATGCTTATTTCTATTTTGTGCCAATTATTTTCTCTGCTACTACCTATTTGTGGGAGTTAAATGAACCTGAAGTAGGGTGAGGGATGGTGTCATAAAGGAACCATAACTTTGGGAAATAGGGAAAAATGATGGTGGATGGTGTGTGATGGTTAATCTCCATTATTGACTTAGCTATACTTCTAAGCAATCTCCTCAGAGGCACAACTTGGTATGTCTATGACAGTGAGATTTACTGTGAACATAGGTGCCATCTTTCCATGTGCTAGAGTCACAGGTTATATATAACCAAGAAAGTAAATTGAGCACCAGCATTGGTAGTGTTCTGCTTTCTGACTAATGTGATATGATCAGTTGTCTCGTGCTTCCCTGCTGTGAAAGACTGGACTGTCAAGCTCAGAGACACAGTATAAGCCCCATCTTCCTTAAGATGCTTTTGTTAGAGCCACACAAGATATGTTATAAATACAAATGATGACAGTCACAGTTCTTCTGGTGGAAGGTTTGAATGTTTGAAGGTTTTGAAAATCTGTCTTGCACTTAAAACTCATAGGGACTTGTGCCCATTTTTCATTATCTTAGATACTGGATCATTTTATTCATAAATGTTTACATTGAAGGTCGATTGCTCATATCTTGTTTCAAATTTGTCAACAACTCCATTGCTTAGAGGATAGTTGAGTGTTGACTCCTGTTTTATCAGGCTCCTGAAACATGGCCCAGTTTGTTGTCTTTATTTTTTGAAGATTCTTTCATGTCCCATATTATACTCCCAAATGGTTTGCATTCTTTATGAATGTACATCCTTCATTCTCTTTCTTTTATAATTTCTTTTTAACACTTTATTCATTGTGTTGATTCCACCTGTTTATAACTTTGAAGCAAACTGTCTCTGCACAAGTCAATTCTACGTGACTACAATTGAGTTATAATCTTAACATATAAAGTTGGCCATGATCACTTGTGCCTATTATCTGAGTGACATGGGGACAGGGACAGCAGGATCCCTTGGGGTAGATGGCTGACAGCTTGTTGAGTAAAATGCAAGCTCTCAGATCAGGAAGATATTTTATCTCAAGGGAATGAGGCAGAGAGTAAAAAACAAGGAAAATTTATATCTTCCTCTGGCTTCTGTGCATGCATGCACTCTTACACATAATGGGTTCATATAACATACAAACTCACACTACACAGAGAGAAAGGGGGGAGAAAAATTTAAAGGGGGAAAATAAAGAGAGCTTCCATATTAAGCTCCATATCCCCTATTACTAGGAATCTTAGTTGAGGTCACTCTAATAGATTTCTAGGAGTTTCCATTGCATTAAATTTTTTTCCCTTGCCCCTAAATTGCCCCCAATTCTAGTTGTATCTCCCAGTATTCTCCCTCCATCCTTCCCTCACCTGATCCTTCCTCTTTCTATCTTCACCAGTCCTCAATCATATCTACAATATCCATTCTATTTCCCCTTCCCAGAGAGATCTACGCATCCTCACTTGAGCTCTCCTTGTTACATGGCCTCTCTAGTGCTATAGATTGTAACATGATTATCTTTTATTTTACAGTTAATAGCCACTTATAGTTGAGGACAGACCAATGTATGGCTTTCTGATTCTAGTCCATCTCCTATAACCAGGCAAGATATCCAGTTGAGGAATTGGAACACGAAACCAGCCACATTATCTTTAAGTGACAACTGGTCTTGCCAGCATGATATACTAGAGTAAAAGTGGTACAGAAATTATAGAAATGGCCAACCAATAACTGGTTCAGCTTAAAGCCTATGGCAGGAAAAGAAACATGCCGGGACTATCAGAAACCAGAGCCTGCATGCTCCAGAAATCTGAGAACCAAATGTGCCCAGAAAAAAAATCAATGGAATTATTTCTTATGATATTGTCCTATACTCATAGACAGGAGTCTGGCATAATCACCATCAGAGAGTCTCTATCCAGTAACTGATGGAAAAGGATGTAGAGACCCACAGCCAAACTTCTAGTGGAACTCGGAGAATCCTACAGAAGAAGAGGAAGGACTGTAGGAACCAGATGGATCAAGGATACCACAGGAAAACCCATGGTATTAACTATTTATCACAGTTGGGTAGTTTGGTGTTTTGTGGGACTCTTAAAAGAGGGAGGAGGAGAATGGGAGTTGGTGTTTCTGAGTTGTTGTCTCATTTTGGGATCCTTGTTCTCTTACTGGGTTGCCTGTTACAGCCTTACTATGAGGGATGGTGCCTTCCTAGTCTTATTGCAATTTGATATGCCATGTTTGGTTGATATCCCTGGCAGGCCCACCCTTTTCTAAAGGGAATAGAGGAGGAGTGGATGGAAAGGGGAGATGTAATCAGGGAGAGTCTAGGAGGAGAGGAGGGGAGGGGAAACTGCTGTTGGAATGTAATACATAAGAGAATAAATTAATAAAAATATAAAGCAAGTCTACTTTTATCTATACTATACAAAGATTAGCTTTCATTACAGAAACATGTAGAAAGCTTATATTCTCCCTAAGTATTCATTAACATAGAAACCAGAGAATAATAAGTAAATTAATAATAACAAGAACCAAAAAATTCTAGCCAAAGGAAGAATCACACTTGTTCCTCCTATTTCACTTGGTGAATACTATGGTAATTTCTCTTAGCATCTACTCCTGGGATTCAGTTTTATATATGTCATATCGATAAGAAGGCTGTTTATTACCAGATGCCTTATTGCAGATCTACTCTGGATGGTAGCCACCTCTTGCCCATGTCTGTTTTTATAATAGCACCAGATGTATAACAGCTATCCTTTTATTCAAGGAGGTAAACAACTTTTTCCTATAGTTTCTGTTGAATATATATAGGCAGTAATTTCTAGATTTGGTGTGTGTGTGTGTGTGTGTGTGTGTGTGTGTGTGTAGCTATTAAATTATAAATAAATTATGTAACTATAAATAAATTATTTAAAACATTTTTAAAAACCTATGAGTTTCTTTTTTTGTGTGTGTGTTTTAAAATTATTTATTTTTGTCATTTGTGTACACATTTGTGTCTGTGAATCCCTAGAGTCAGTTCTCTCTCACCATCTTGTGGATTCTAGAGACCAAAATTGGGTTATAAGTTCTACCCACAAGGTCCTTTACCCATGGAGCCATCTTGTCACTGTACAATCAACATTTGTGCATCTAACATTTAGCTTTTTGTTGTTGTTTTATTGCTGCTTCTGTCAGGTGATGGCTTATACTAGTCGTTTTAATAATGATAAGCAAATAGTTCTCAGAGGTTCCTTTGGACGTCAGCAGTTCCTGGTCCACCGTTACCCAGTGGCCAATGCATAAGGCCTGTTTTCTTATTAGTTGCTGTCATAGTTTTAAGTGGTGATTCTTACACTTATGGATCTTTCTTGATTTGATAATTTTAAACTTTTTAAATTGACTTCCAATGAAGGTGGATGAAAACTTTACAAAACTTAAAAATTCTTAGAATTTTTTTGAGAATGTTATTCTCATAGCAAGATTATGGCAAATCATCCAGTGATTTAAAATCAGTTCTTATATTTGTATGATTATTTCATTCTGCTATCTTATATTCTGATAGGAAAAGTTGGACATTTGCATTTTAATATTATTAGGAACCTTTACATGAAAGAGGAGGAAATTGAGGGAGAAAGCAGATGTTTGCTATTTCTCTTATAAACCTACAAAGGGATTTGAAGACTGTGTATTTCTTTTTTTTTTTTTCCTTTTTTTTTTATTCGATATAATTTATTTACATTTCAAATGATTTCCCCTTTTCTAGCACCCCCCCCACTCCCCGAAAGTCCCGTAAGCCCCCTTCTCTTCCCCTGTCCTCCCTCCCACCCCTTCCCAGTTCCCCGTTCTGGTTTTGCCAAATACTGTTTCACTGAGTCTTTCCAGAACCAGGGACCACTCCTGCTTTCTTCTTGTATCTCATTTGATGTGTGGATTATGTTTTGGGTATTCCAGTTTTCTAGGTTAATAACCACTTATTAGTGAGTGCATACCATGATTCACCTTTTGAGTCTGGGTTACCTCACTTAGTATGATGCTCTCTAGCTCCATCCATTTGCCTAAGAATTTCATGAATTCATTGTTTCTAGTGGCTGAATAGTACTCCATTGTGTAGATATACCACATTTTTTGTATCCACTCTTCTGTTGAGGGATACCTGGGTTCTTTCCAGCATCTGGCAATTATAAATAGGGCTGCTATGAACATAGTAGAGCATGTATCCTTATTACATGGTGGGGAATCCTCTGGGTATATGCCCAGGAGTGGTATAGCAGGATCTTCTGGAAGTGAGGTGCCCAGTTTTCGGAGGAACCGCCAGACTGCTTTCCAGAGTGGTTGTACCAATTTGCAACCCCACCAGCAGTGGAGGAGTGTTCCTCTTTCTCCACACCCTCTCCACACCTGCTGTCTCCTGAATTTTTAATCTTAGCCATTCTGACTGGTGTAAGATGAAATCTTAGGGTTGTTTTGATTTGCATTTCCCTAATGACTAATGAAGTTGAGCATTTTTTAAGATGCTTCTCCGCCATCCGAAGTTCTTCAGGTGAGAATTCTTTGTTTAACTCTGTACCCCATTTTTTAATAGGGTTGTTCGGTTTTCTGGAGTCTAACTTCTTGAGTTCTTTATATATATTGGATATTAGCCCTCTATCTGATGTAGGATTGGTGAAGATCTTTTCCCAATTTGTTGGTTGCCGATCTGTCCTCTTGATGGTGTCCTTTGCCTTACAGAAACTCTGTAACCTTATGAGGTCCCATTTGTCAATTCTTGCTCTTAGAGCATACGCTATTGGTGTTCTGTTCAGAAACTTTCTCCCTGTACCGATGTCCTCAAGGGTCTTCCCCAGTTTCTTTTCTATTAGCTTCAGAGTGTCTGGCTTTATGTGGAGGTCCTTGATCCATTTGGATTTGAGCTTAGTACAAGGAGACAAGGATGGATCAATTCACATTCTTCTGCATGCTGACCTCCAGTTGAACCAGCACCATTTGTTGAAAAGGCTATCTTTTTTCCATTGGATGTTTTCAGCCTCTTTGTCGAGGATCAAGTGGCCATAGGTGTGTGGGTTCATTTCTGGATCTTCAATCCTGTTCCATTGATCCTCCTGCCTGTCACTGTAC
The DNA here is from genome assembly GCF_947179515.1 of Apodemus sylvaticus. Classification (NCBI taxonomy): domain Eukaryota; kingdom Metazoa; phylum Chordata; class Mammalia; order Rodentia; family Muridae; genus Apodemus; species Apodemus sylvaticus. The sequence continues at coordinate 137,046,793 of NC_067473.1, read as the reverse complement.
CAATACCATGCAGTTTTTAACACTATTGCTCTGTAGTATTGCTTGAGGTCAGGGATACTGATTCCCCCACATTTTCTTTTGTTGCTGAGAATAGTTTTAGCTATCCTGGGTTTTTTGTTGTTCCAGATGAGTTTGATAATTGCTCTTTCTAACTCTGTGAAGAATTGAGTTGGGATTTTGATGGGTATTGCATTGAATCTGTATAGTGCTTTAGGCAAAATGGCCATTTTAACTATATTGATTCTACCGATCCATGAGCATGGGAGGTTTTCCCATTTTTTGAGGTCTTCTTCCATTTCCTTCTTCAGAGTCTTGAAGTTCTTGTCATACAGATCTTTCGCATGTTTGGTAAGAGTCACCCCAAGATACTTTATACTGTTTGTGGCTATTGTGAAGGGGGTCATTTCCCTAATTTCTTTCTCAGCCTGCTTATCCTTTGAGTATAGGAAGGCCACTGATTTGCTTGAGTTGATTTTGTAACCTGCCACTTTGCTGAAGTTGTTTATCAGCTGTAGGAGCTCTCTAGTGGAGTTCTTTGGGTCACTTAGGTAGACGATCATGTCGTCTGCAAATAATGATAGTTTGACTTCCTCCTTTCCAATTTGTATCCCTTTGACCTCCTTATGTTTTCAAATTGCCCGAGCTAGTACCTCAAGTACAATATTGAAAAGATAAGGAGAAAGGGGGCAGCCTTGTCTGGTCCCTGATTTCAGTGGGATTGCTTCAAGTTTCTCTCCGTTTAGTTTGATGCTGGCTACCGGTTTGCTGTATATTGCTTTTACTATGTTTAGGTATGGGCCTTGAATTCCTGTTCTCTCCAAGACTTTAAGCATGAAAGGATGCTGAATTTTGTCAAATGCTTTTTCAGCATCCAATGAAATGACCATGTGGTTTTGTTCTTTGAGTTTGTTTATGTAGTGGATTGTATTGATGGATTTCTGTATATTGAACCAACCCTGCATTCCCGGGATAAAGCCTACTTGATCATGGTGGATGATCGTTTTGATGTGTTCTTGGATTCGGTTGGCAAGAATTTTATTGAGTATTTTTGCATCGATGTTCATAAGGGAAATTGGTCTGAAGTTCTCTTTCTTTGTTGGATCTTTGTGTGGCTTTGGTATCAGCGTAATTGTGGCTTCGTAGAAGGAATTGGGTAGTGTTCCTTCTGTTTCTATTTTGTGGAATAGTTTGAAGAGTATTGGTGTTAACTCTTCTTTGAAGGTCTGGTAGAATTCTGCACTGAAACCATCTGGTCCTGTGCTTTTTTTGGTTGGAAGACTTTCTATGACTCCTTCTATTTCTTTAGGCTTTATGGGACTGTTCAGATGGTCTAGTTGGTCCTGATTTAATTTTGGTATTTGGTATCTGTCAAGGAAATTGTCCATTTCCTCCAGATTCTCCAGTTGTGTTGAGTACAGGCTCTTGTAGTAGGATCTGATGATTTTTTGGATTTCCTCAGTTTCCGTTGTTATGTCTCCCTTTTCATTTCTAAGTTTGTTAATTTGGATACTTTCTCTGTTCCCTTTGGTCAGTCTGGCTAAGGGTTTATCTATCTTGTTGATTTTCTCAAAGAACCAGCTCCTGGTATTGTTGATTTTTTGTATGGTTCTCTTTGTTTCTACTTGATTGATTTCGGCCCTGAGTTTGATGATTTCCTGCCTTCTACTCCTCCTGGGTGAAATAGCTTCTTTTTGTTCTAGGGCTTTCAGGTGTGTCATTAAGTTGGTAATGTATGCTCTCTCCATTTTCTTTTTGGAGGCACTCAGGGCTATGAGTTTTCCTCTTAGCACTGCTTTCATTGTGTCCCATAGATTTGGGTATGTTGTGTTTTCATTTTCATTGTGTTCTAAAAAGTCTTTAATTTCTTTCTTTATTTCTTCCTTGACCAAGGTATCATTGAGTAGAGTATTGTTCAATTTCCACGTGTATGTGGGTTTTCTGTTGTTTCTGTTGCTATTGAAGACCACTTTTATTCCATAGTGATCAGATAGGAGGCATGGGATTAGTTCTATCTTCTTATATTTGTTGAGGTCTGTCTTGTGACCAATTATATGGTCGATTTTGGAGAAGGTACCATGAGGTGCTGAAAAAAAGGTATATTCTTTTGTTTTAGGATAGAATGTTCTATATATATCAGTTAAATCTAATTGGTCCAAAGCTTCAATTAGTTTCATTGTGTCCTTGTTTAGTTTCTGTTTTCCTGATTGGTCCATTGAGGAAAGTGCAGTGTTGAAGTCACCCACAATTATTGTGTTAGGTGCAATGTGTGCTTTGAGTTTTAATAAAGTTTCTTTTATGAAAGAGGGTGCCCTTGCATTTGGAGCATAGATGTTCAGGATTGAGAGTTCTTCTTGTTGTATTTTTCCTTTGACCAGCAAGAAGTGTCCCTCAGAGTCTCTTTTGATGACTTTGGGTTGAAAGTCAATTTTATCTGATATTAAAATGGCTACTCCAGCTTGTTTCCTGAGACCATTTGCTTGTAAAATTGTCTTCCAGCCTTTTACTCTAAGGTAGTGTTTGTCTTTGTCCCTGAGGTGTGTTTCCTGTAAGCAGCAAAATGTAGGGTCCTGTTTACATATCCAGTCAGTTAGTCTGTGTCTTTTTATTGGGGCATTGAGTCCATTGATGTTAAGAGATATTAAGGAATAGTGATTGTTACTTCCTATCATTTTTGACGTTATTTTTTAAATTTGATTGCTTAACTTCTTTTGGGTTTGATGAAAGGTTACTATCTTGCTTTTTTCAGGGTGAAGTTTCCCTCCTTGTATTGGTGTTGTCCTCCTATTATCCTTTTTAGGGCTGGGTTTGTGGATAGATATTGGGTGAACTTGGTTTTGTCGTGAAATATCTTAGTTTCTCCATCTATGGTGATTGAGAGTTTTGCTGGATATAGTAGTTTTGGTTGGCATTTGTGTTCTCTTAGAGTCTGCATGAGATCTGCCCAGGACCGTCTAGCCTTCATAGTCTCAGGTGAAAAGTCTGCTGTGATTCTGATAGGTCTTCCTTTATATGTTACTTGGCCTTTTTCTCTTACTGCCTTTAATATTCTTTCTTTGTTTAGAACATTTGGTATTTTGATTATTATGTGACGGGAAGTATTTCTGTTCTGGTCCAGTCTGTTTGGAGTTCTGTAGGCTTCTTGTATATTCATGGGCATCTCTCTCTTTAGGTTAGGGAAGTTTTCTTCCATAATTTTATTGAAGATATTTGCTGGCCCTTTAAGTTGCAAATCTTCACTCTCATCTATGCCTATAATCCTTAGGTTTGGTCTTCTCATTGTGTCCTGGATTTCCTGGATATTTTGGGTTACAAGCTTTTTGCATTTTGCATTTTCTTTAACTGTTTTGTCCATGGTTTCTATGGAATCTTCAGCATCTGAGATTCTTTCTTCTATTTCTTGTATTCTGTTGTTGATATTTGCATCTCTGTCCCCTGATTTCTTCCCAAGGCTTTCTATCTCCAAAGTTGTCTCCTTTTGAGTTTTCTTAGTTGTTTCTACTTCTGTTTTTAGATCCTGGATGGTTTTGCTTAGCTCCTTCACTTGCTTGTTTGTGCTTTCCTGTAATTCTTTAAGAGATTTTTGTGTTTTTTCTTTCATGACCTCAGCCTGTTGACCAAAGCTCTCCTGTATTTCTTTAAGAGATTTTTGTGTTTCGTCTTTCATGACCTCAGCCTGTTGAGCAAAGTTCTCCTGTATTTCTTTAAGTGTTTTTTGCATTTCCTCCTTGTTGGCTTTTGTATTCTCCTGGATTTCTTTCAATGATTTTTGTGTTTCCCTTGCAAGGGCTTCTAACTTTTGATCCATTTTCTCCTGAATGTCCTTCATGTGTTCCTGTACCAGCATCATGACCAGTGATTTTAAATCCAAATCTTGTTTTACTGGTGTGATGGGGTATCCAGGACTTGCTGGTAGAGGAGAATTTGGTTCAGATGTTGCCATATTGCCTTGATTTCTGTTAGTGACGTTCCTGCGTTTGCCTTTTGCCATCTAGCTCTCACTGGTGTTACTTGGTCTTGTCAGTGCTGGACTCACCAGTGCAAGCTGCCCCTTCCCCGTTGGCCTCTGGTGCACAGCTTACACTCTGCACTTCCTGTAGACAGGGTGCTGTTGTCCAGGCTGTTCAGATCCCGAAGCAGGCACCTGAAGGCTCCCGCTGGGGCCCGCAGGATTTATTGGAGCACACCGACTTCTCCCAGCTGGCCGCCCGGAAGCCCCCACTAGCCTCTTGAGGGACCTGGAGATGTGGCGGCCACCCAGGCTGATCTGAAGCGGAGAGAGTTGACCTGAGGGCTTCTGCCTGAGGCCTTGCCCCAGATTGTGTCTGTGGGCCAGATGGAACCCGTGTGCACTCCCAGGGAGCTCTGAAGGTGTATGTTGCTGTGACCTCCCCTGTGTTCCGCTCACTCCGCTGGGCAGCCAATTTCCCCAACCGGGCTGGCGCACACTAGGTTAGCCTTGTCGCCCGGGCCCTGAGTCCAGGCAAACGCCTGGGAGGCCAAGGTCCGAGCAAAGTTCCCCTAGGGCTATGACTGTTAATTGGGTCTGCCAGGTGACCCGGATGGCGGGCGTGCGCTTCCGCGCTCCCCGAAAGCACCGGGAGAGTCTGTTGTGCTAATAACCTCCTGGGCGGGTCGACACACAGATGGCCCACCAAGCCGCCCAGTTCTTGGGGTCAGTCCTGTGCCTTTTGGGGCCTAGACCCCCGTTTTGTTAGCCTCAGGCTACGCTTGTTAGCAGTCTCTGCCCTCCCGAGCACTCTGGCTCCTGTAGGCAAAATGGCGGCGCGTGCGCCGGCCGGGGCAAAAAAAACTCCTGGCTGGGTTGGCGCCCCGATGGCCACTCGAACAGCCCAGGGCCTGGGTGCAGGCCAACGCCCGTCTGGCTCAGAGCCCTGCGGTGTTGGGCCTAGGATTATGTTTGTGTACCTCAGTCTGACCGATCTCTGGAGCCCGGGATCAAGATGGAGGTGAGTCTCTCCTGACTGGCGGGAAGCCGAGTTCTGAAGTGGCTTCCGTGCAGCGAAAGGCTCTGCAGAACCGCAGCTGTTTGCTGCCCGGCTGGTCAGCGAAGGTCAGTGGTCGTGGGTGCAGGGCCTAACTGGACCCTGTGTCGCCTTGGTTCCACCGCTGATGGCCCTTCAGCTGGAGCAGCCACTGCTACCGCCGCCGCCGCTGCCACTGCCGCCAACCTGTGAGTTTCTTAAATTTATATTCCATCCTTCTCTTACTTCAGTAAATTTGCCCAGCCCACATAGGTTGTATCCTAGGTTGATCCTATTAGTCTCAACTCTTCTCATTACTGAAGAACTTACAGAAATGGGCATCCATCCTAGTGACCTTTCCTCTTTTTAACCCCAAGGTGAACAATGCTCCAGGTAGTTCCCACACTTCAAAATACTCCACAGTTCTCCTACTCATCTCCATGACAGCAATGACATTTGGGAATGCCAAGCTCTATCCTTGCTGGCTTTATAAACCCATTTCATCATGTTAATTTGTTGACATATAACATCTTATAATAATGTGTTTCTTGAAGTCTTGATGAACCCAGACTGGGGATTTGAAAATCAAATCACTATCAATGGTTGATTGATCCAGAAGCAATAAACCATGCATGATATTGGAAACTGAAAGAACAGCATGGTACCAGAAAAGGTTGACTTGGTTTTAAACATCATGCTTCTGAGAAAATAATTTAGATAAATGTCTTTAAAACTAGGCACTTAATCTTAGGTAAAGTTAATTAATCATAGTGGACATTATTTTCATAAGTAATAGAATGTAACAGTGAAATATTATGTTTGAATCAAAGTGGTCTTATTAGTATCCCATCAGATTCTATGTTTCTATGTGATTATATGGAGTTTGTAGAGTCTCTGTTTCCATCTGTAGAAAATAAGTATTATATTAGTTTTTGTTGTTGTTATCATTATTTTTCTCAAAACCACTTCTGTTTTGAAGCTTTTTCCCTCATCTGGTAGAGAAATGATTGATTTGTTTTTATTCTGGTGTGTTTATAAGTCTGACTAACAAATCTCAAATCTTCAGGGCCATATGTACAACAGTTCAATATCAGTTCAATACCAGACAGGTAATTGAAATGTGGCCCTAGGGGAATTTCACAAGATCTTGCCTCCTGGTGTGTTAGTCAATCGATGGGAATGTGATCTTATTCTTTAGATCTGGAAAACTCTGGCATCCATCATTGAGAAAACCAGAGTCAGCAGTAAGTAACCAGTTACTCTAGTGTATTCCCACACTCACCATCCATTTTGCCACCACTGAAGCCTGTTGTACCTAGGTACTGTTGAAGAATAGGGCCTGGACTATATACCTATATATAAATCAGCCTTATAGTTTATATAGCTGGACACTAAGGCACTGCTCACAAGTGAGCATGATTGTGTCTTATTAATATTGCAGAAAACCACAACTGGTTAAAATGCAGAGAACAAGTGATGTGGTATGCCCAGCCTCAACTGATGCATCAACAAAATATTTCCTGAATATAAAGCTTGTGGAACATCCTGAGATGTTCCCTGAAAGATTTTAAAATACAAGGACCTAGGAAGCTTGTTGTGAGATTAAGTTTCATGAATAAGACAGAGAAGCTACAGGTATGATACTTAACAGTATGTGTGCCTAAAGTAGCCCTAAACAAGGACAACACCAATAGGCATGATAATGTAGAAGGGGGAAATTTCATGGGGCCCAAATAACTACAGGGCTGAGAGGGATAGTTAGAACACAGAAAGAAATACTCTGGGCTCATCACAGAGCTTGGTTCTGGCTCCATCTGAGGAGATAAAAGCAAATTTTACATACACATATGGAACAGTAACTAGACTCAGCAAGTTGTGTGTGTGTGTGTGTGTGTGTGTGTGTGTGTGTGTTTAGCATGTAATTACCCCTCGTTAAGCTCCGGAAAGATGGCACTACCAACCCTACCCAGTTTCCCTCAGATCTGCAGATATAACACACACATACACACACACACACACACACACACACACACACACACACACACACACTAAATTTTCAACCTGCCTCCTGGCTCAATTGCTGGGCACTTCTAATTCCCCATGGCTTGTGTGCCCTTCCCAATGATCTCAACTCAGTACCCTAAACCTGCCATCAATTTTAGTTGCTCAGTTACCTTCGCCTTGCTTAGCAACTCAACACTCCACTCACCTTTAGTTGTGTTTCTAATTTTTCACCTGGGGTAAGTGCCTATGGTAGCTCAGCCAGAGATCTCATATGGCTGATCATGTTTTCTCCCTCTGAAGCATGGTAAAAAATTCCTCCTCTATCTCCTGTCTTGCCTGGGAGACCTGGAAATCCTGCCTATTCCACCCAGCTCATTGACTGCTAGCATCTTTATTAATGGGTCAAAAACCAATTATGGAATAGGACCTTAGCATAAGAAACATCTCCTATGTGTGTGCATGTGCCTATGCTTATGTGTCTGTGTATGTGTACATGTGTGTCTGTGTGTATAGATGCCTCTGACAGAAGCATTAGGAGGCCAGAAGAGGGTAGTCAAGCTACTGAAGCTGGATTACAGGCAATTGTAAGCCATCCAACCTGGTTGCTAGAAATCAAACTCAGGTCCGCTATAAGAGGACAGCAAGTTCCTACCCATTAAGCTACCTCTTAGACTGTTTAGATAAGAAAGCCAATAAAAATGTTGTACTTACATGCAAATAAGCTAAATAGTAAAATTAGAATGACAATACATAGGAAGTTGCTGAAATGGTATGGTTTGATTTCTCCCTCTACAAGGCTAAGGGATAGGAAATTAGCTCACTTAGTAAATGTATGTTATGAATCAAAATAACCAAAGGTCAGATGTTTAGAAGCCACATAAAAACATATATGATAATACATGGCTATGACCATAGTGTTCAGGGGACAAAGATAGAGAATCCACTGGCTACTCAATTTAGACAAAATAGTGAAATCCGGGTTCAGTGAGAAACCCTTTCTCAAACATTAAGATGAAAATTAATAGAGAAAGATACTCAATGATTCAATGTTAACCTCTGGCCTTCACATATTCATGATGATGTAAACATGTCTACACACAAACACACATAAATACCAACACAAAAAAGCAGGTCTAAAACACAAGCACTATGAAAGAAGTGCTTAAACTTAAGGATACCTTAAAGAGCATTGGAACTGAATATTTCTAGAAGACAAGTCTATTAATTCTGATTAAGTTAATCAAGAGTAAGACATGACCTGTGTTGCACATAAGAAGAGATGTTGTTCAAGGATTAAAACCCAGTCCTTGGACACCATGATCATCCATCTTTTTATACCCTATTTTTGAGAGTAGATGACATTGATAGTGTTTAATTTATGACTATTATTATTGTGGATGAAACAGATACTTGTAACTTCTAGTAAAATAAAACTATGTCAATTTACTTAATATGCAAAATGGGTTATAATGGTTTATTTATTTCTGCTTCTAGGGAGTTCACCTCTCTTCAGGGTTGCTGGGAAACAACTGCCTCAAAAGGTTACAACTTTTAAAGGATTTCTTTGATGTTGTTGCTTGGTGAAGTATGAGGACCTGGGCTCATGTGCACATCCATCATACACTCGCTGATGATAGAAGCTGTTTTTGAGCATCATGTACTACCCATACTCCTAAACAGCAAATTATTTGCTTTTTTACTTTGATCATTATAATGTGATCAGTTTTGGCTTACGTGCAACTTTGGCAACTGTTAAATTACAGAGGGAAGTGGTCTGATTTGGGTCAAAAATTTCCTCCATAATAGAATAGACATGTATACTCAGGAAGTTACAATGTTCTACTATGTAGCAACTTTATTTTCTTAGAGAGTTGTAATGCTCAGTTTCTTAAATGGGGTGGGTTATGCTGTAGCTGAGAGGCTTGCTGTGAAAATTTAAAGAGGCACTGAATTTTAATTGCTTAGTACAGTGCCCGACAGACAGGACTTAAAATGATACATTTATTGCATTTTTATGAACAGAGGAGTAAACATTATATATGATCTTTATATATTTATATTAGCATTTGTATTTCTTTATATTAGAAAATAATTTATACTTACATAACCTCATATGGTTGTCAAACTATGTTAGACTATAAAATCCCATTGACTTTCAATGATGATATTACTACATAGACAAGACATATATCATTTCCCCTTGGTTATTAAAATTCACATGATTAAAGTGTATATTAAGAATGCAAATGGTGATACTAGGTTGGTAACGGGTGTTATCTAGTATCTGCTTTAAAACATCATTGAATTATTCAGAAAATATCTGTTTAATATGCCCTGTACTGAAAGCTTTATGACTGAAGCAAGGGTAATGCATAGCCCTGTCCCAAAGAGCTAACACTGGCACTTGCCTCTGAGTTAGAGCTGATGTGTGAGGTTTGAGGCTCAGCTTAGCTATAATGTCAGCCATGACGATTCACTCTTCCACCATCATCTAAGTGTGCACTGATGCTGTGAATTATCAAAGACAAACTCTATGAGGTAATTAATTTTTCCCTGTTAACTTTATCAGTACAGCAATGTACTTAGAGAGAATGTAGAAAGCTATTCATTGCACACAGCTTACTGACAGAGAAAAACAAAAATAAAACAAAGGAACAAACAAACAAAAAAAAAATCCCAAAAGTCAAAGCCAGAAAGGCAGAATCCAGATCTGTGTCTGTCACTGCTCCTTCTCCTGGTCTTTAAGGAAAAACTAAAGCTGGCCATGGCACTGTTTTGTCAACATATCAGTCTTCATTTCTCTCTTTATGGCACACTGTCATAGACAACATGGGGTTTCAGAGACACATAATTTAAGTACACTTGCTCTTGCCTTTCTCCATGTATTTTTTTTTTTTAACAAACCAGAGAGGTATTATGCTTGTTAATCCTTGAAGTGGAGGCAATCAAAAAACAGCTTTCATTCAGAGCTACTAGGCTATAAACAGCAGCATATGGTGCCTTCTTCTGAACTAGGAATTTGGTTTTATTTTCTGGGTGACCCAGTTTGAATCAATCAGCACCAGTGTGTAGCACTGCCTGGGTGAGGGTGTAGAGAGCTGAGCTGAAGTTGGACTTGTGGCCACATTTATATCCAGTGCCTTGTTTAGTAAACTGTCATAGAACTGTTGCTGTGGCTCCTTTTAGCTGCTGCATTTACCATCTCGGCTCTTCTTTCCTCCCCTAAGGATGCTGTGCTTAAAATCCCTCATCAAAGCTCTGCAAACAAAACCCACAGTAAACAAGAGCAAAAATAAGTTTAACTTGGATGCTTACCTGTGGACGTCTATATCTAAAGGGCAAGCAAATACAAGAGAACTGAGATCTATCCATGGCATAATTTATCATTGTCTGCTGTCAATGGACATGGCCTTTATTTGAAAGCAATTTAATTAATGAGATCAGTGCCCCTGAACTTCTTCACTGATGAAATAAAGGAATTCATATATATCCCAACGTCTTACACAGATTCCTCCCGTAGTTTAATATACTTTCCAAATACCAATCGTTGATCATGCACTCATCAGAATTTAAAAAAAAAATCTAAAAGGAGCTTTAGATTTTGATAGAAACAAAATGAAGAAAAACATATTGGGTGGCGGCTGAGAGTGAAACCATATCCAGATTTGTGTTCCAGAAAGTTTGTTTGTCAAACACGAAGAAGAAAAATTACAAGCTCCTTTGATGCTATTGAAAAGCCCAAGGCAGTGTCTATCCCATTTGTATTTCTGGATTTTTTTCAAGTCCATCTGTTTATTTTCTATTGAGCAAGCATTGCAAAACAGAAAGCCAGCATCTAAGGATTGGAAAACAGGTGGGATTTGGAAATAACTTGAAAGACATAATGATAAATTCTCAGACTAACAGACCTCAGACTGATTAATGCCACACACAACATTTGTGGAAACTGGTATTTCCTTTAGGGTTGGTACTATTTAATACGAGGTAGAACTTATGTGGAGCCAGGAAGTTTGAGATCTTCAGACACATTCTGAGTTAAGATTCTTAAATATTTTTTATGATATAATGTTTTTAGTAATTTTGAAAGTGTTAGAGGTCTTAGCTTTACCAGATTTTCTAATAAATTTCAGATTATAGTGCAAAGCCCAGGAGATATAGATTGAACTCATTTCCTTAACTATCTTCACATTCATTCTGATGGGGTACACCTGGAGGTATTAGATAGTTCAGAGATCTATTTAAATATTAACTTAAGATTTGTAATATCATGTACTTAGAAGAAAATACTTCTTTTTTTAATTAGAAAAATTATGAAAAGAATTGTTTGCCTTTCATCAGTTACTTTTTCTTGTGTAAAGCTTTATTTATTTTATTTCTCTCTGTGTGTGCCTCTGTGTGTGTGTCTGTCTGTTTGTCTGTCTGTCTGTCTCTGTCTCTCTGTCTCTCTGTCTCTCTGTCTCTGTCTCTCTCTGTCTCTGTCTCTCTCTGTCTCTCTCTCTCTCTCTCTCTGTGTGTGTGTCTGTGTGTGTGTGTGTGTGTGTGTGCCTGCATAACTTCATATACATGCTCTCTATAAAGGAGCCTCAGAAACCAGAAGTGGGTGTTGGATCCCATGGAACTGGACTTATGGGCAGTTGAAAGGAGGTAACTGCCAGGTAAGTATTGGAAACTGAACTTTGGTCTTGTGCAAGAAAAATAAAGACTCTTAACCACTACTCCTTCTCTCTAGCTGTTAACTTAGTATTTTTATGGGTAAATTTTGATACAGACTTATAAAAAAAATAAAAACCAGTAAAACTTGAAGGAAAGCTTAGAAATATAGGAGAGAAAATGTACTAAGTGTATGAACTATTGAATAGCAATACCCTATACAAGTATAGGCTTCTTATACTAAAATGTTAAAATTTAAAAAGAAACTACTGTCCTGTTTTGTTTTTTTTTGTTTTTTAATTTTTTTTTTATTATTCGATATAATTTATTTACATTTCAAATGATTTCCCCTTTTCTAGCCCCCCCACTCCCCGAAAGTCCCGCAAGCCCCCTTCTCTTCCCCTGTCCTCCCACCCACCCCTTCCTACTTCCCCGTTCTGGTTTTGCTGAATACTGTTTCACTGAGTCTTTCCAGAACCAGGGGCCACTCCTCCTTTCTTCTTGTACCTCATTTGATGTGTGGATTATGTTTTGGGTATTCCAGTTTTCTAGGTTAATATCCACTTATTAGTGAGTGCATACCATGATTCACCTTTTGAGTCTGGGTTACCTCACTTAGTATGATATTCTCTAGCTCCATCCATTTGCCTAAGAATTTCATGAATTCATTGTTTCTAATGGCTGAATAGTACTCCATTGTGTAGATATACCACATTTTTTGCATCCACTCTTCTGTTGAGGGATACCTGGGTTCTTTCCAGCATCTGGCAATTACAAATAGGGCTGCTATGAACATAGTAGAGCATGTATCCTTATTACATGGTGGGGAGTCTTCTGGGTATATGCCCAGGAGTGGTATAGCAGGATCTTCTGGAAGTAAGGTGCCCAGTTTTCGGAGGAACCGCCAGACTGATTTCCAGAGTGGTTGTACCAATTTGCAACCCCACCAGCAGTGGAGGAGTGTTCCTCTTTCTCCACACCCTCTCCAACACCTGCTGTCTCCTGAATTTTTAATCTTAGCCATTCTGACTGGTGTAAGATGAAATCTTAGGGTTGTTTTGATTTGCATTTCCCTAATGACTAATGAAGTTGAGCATTTTTTAAGATGCTTCTCCGCCATCCGAAGTTCTTCAGGTGAGAATTCTTTGTTTAACTCTGTACCCCATTTTTTAATAGGGTTGTTTGGTTTTCTGGAGTCTAACTTCTTGAGTTCTTTATATATATTGGATATTAACCCTCTATCTGATGTAGGATTGGTGAAGATCTTTTCCCAATTTGTTGGTTGCCGATCTGTCCTCTTGATGGTGTCCTTTGCCTTACAGAAACTTTGTAATTTTATGAGGTCCCATTTGTCAATTCTTGTTCTTAGAGCATACGCTATTGGTGTTCTGTTCAGAAACTTTCTCCCTGTACCGATGTCCTCAAGGGTCTTCCCCAGTTTTTTTTCTATTAGCTTCAGAGTGTCTGGCTTTATGTGGAGGTCCTTGATCCATTTGGATTTGAGCTTAGTACAAGGAGACAAGGATGGATCAATTCGCATTCTTCTGCATGCTGACCTCCAGTTGAACCAGCACCATTTGTTGAAAAGGCTATCTTTTTTCCATTGGATGTTTTCAGCCTCTTTGTCGAGGATCAAGTGGCCATAGGTGTGTGGGTTCATTTCTGGATCTTCAATCCTGTTCCATTGATCCTCCTGCCTGTCACTGTACCAATACCATGCAGTTTTTAACACTATTGCTCTGTAGTATTGCTTGAGGTCAGGGATACTGATTCCCCCAGATTTCCTTTTGTTGCTGAGAATAGGTTTAGCTATCCTGGGTTTTTTGTTGTTCCAGATGAATTTGGTAATTGCTCTTTCTAACTCTGTGAAGAATTGAGTTGGGATTTTGATGGGTATTGCATTGAATCTGTATAGTGCTTTAGGCAAAATGGCCATTTTAACTATATTGATTCTGCCGATCCATGAGCATGGGAGGTTTTCCCATTTTTTGAGGTCTTCTTCCATTTCCTTCTTCAGAGTCTTGAAGTTCTTGTCATACAGATCTTTCACATGTTTGGTAAGAGTCACCCCAAGATACTTTATACTGTTTGTGGCTATTGTGAAGGGGGTCATTTCCCTAATTTCTTTCTCAGCCTGCTTATCCTTTGAGTATAGGAAGGCCACTGATTTGCTTGAGTTGACTTTATAACCTGCCACTTTGCTGAAGTTATTTATCAGCTGTAGGAGCTCTCTAGTGGAGTTCTTTGGGTCACTTAGGTAGACGATCATGTCGTCTGCAAATAATGATAGTTTGACTTCTTCCTTTCCAATTTGTATCCCTTTGACCTCCTTATGTTGTCGAATTGCCCGAGCTAGTACCTCCAGTACAATATTGAAAAGATAAGGAGAAAGGGGGCAGCCTTGTCTGGTCCCTGATTTCAGTGGGATTGCTTCAAGTTTCTCTCCATTTAGTTTGATGCTGGCTACCGGTTTGCTGTATATTGCTTTTACTATGTTTAGGTATGGGCCTTGAATTCCTGTTCTCTCCAAGACTTTAAGCATGAAGGGATGCTGAATTTTGTCAAATGCTTTTTCAGCATCCAATGAAATGACCATGTGGTTTTGTTCTTTGAGTTTGTTTATGTAGTGGATTGTATTGATGGATTTCCGTATATTGAACCAACCCTGCATTCCCGGGATAAAGCCTACTTGATCATGGTGGATGATCGTTTTGATGTGTTCTTGGATTCGGTTGGCAAGAATTTTATTGAGTATTTTTGCATCGATGTTCATAAGGGAAATTGGTCTGAAGTTCTGTTTCTTTGTTGGATCTTTGTGTGGCTTTGGTATCAGTGTAATTGTGGCTTCGTAGAAGGAATTGGGTAGTGTTCCTTCTGTTTCTATTTTGTGGAATAGTTTGAAGAGTATTGGTGTTAACTCTTCTTTGAAGGTCTGGTAGAATTCTGCACTGAAGCCATCTGGTCCTGTGCTTTTTTTGGTTGGAAGACTTTCTATGACTCCTTCTATTTCTTTAGGCATTATGGGACTGTTTAGATGGTCTAGTTGGTCCTGATTTAATTTTGGTATTTGGTATCTGTCAAGGAAATTGTCCATTTCCTCCAGATTCTCCAGTTGTGTTGAGTATAGGCTCTTGTAGTAGGATCTGATGATTTTTTGGATTTCCTCAGTTTCCGTTGTTATATCTCCCTTTTCATTTCTAAGTTTGTTAATTTGGATACTTTCTCTGTGCCCTTTGGTCATTCTGGCTAAGGGTTTATCTATCTTGTTGATTTTCTCAAAGAACCAGCTCCTGGTATTGTTGATTTTTTGTATGGTTCTCTTTGTTTCTACTTGATTGATTTCGGCCCTGAGTTTGATGATTTCCTGCCTTCTACTCCTCCTGGGCGAAATAGCTTCTTTTTGTTCCAGGGCTTTCAGGTGTGTCATTAAGCTGGTAATGTATGCTCTCTCCATTTTCTTTTTGGAGGCACTCAGGGCTATGAGTTTTCCTCTTAGCACTGCTTTCATTGTGTCCCATAGATTTGGGTATGTTGTGTTTTCATTTTCATTGTGTTCTAAAAAGTCTTTAATTTCTTTCTTTATTTCTTCCTTGACCGAGGTATCATTGAGTAGAGTATTGTTCAGTTTCCACGTGTATGTCGGCTTTCTGTTGTTTCTGTTGCTATTGAAGACCACTTTTACTCCATAGTGATCAGATAGGAGGCATGGGATTAGTTCGATCTTCTTATATTTGTTGAGGTCTGTCTTGTGACCAATTATATGGTCGATTTTGGAGAAGGTACCATGAGGTGCTGAGAAAAAGGTATATTCTTTTGTTTTAGGATAGAATGTTCTATATATATCTGTTAAATCTAATTGGTCCAAAGCTTCAATTAGTTTCATTGTGTCCCTGTTTAGTTTCTGTTTTCCTGATCGGTCCATTGAGGAAAGTGCAGTGTTAAAGTCACCCACAATTATTGTGTTAGGTGCAATGTGTGCTTTTAGTTTTAATAAAGTTTCTTTTACGAAAGAGGGTGCCCTTGCATTTGGGGCATAGATGTTCAGGATTGACAGTTCTTCTTTTTGTATTTTTCCTTTGACCAGCAAGAAGTGTCCCTCAGGGTCTCTTTTGATGACTTTGGGTTGAAAGTCAATTTTATCTGATATTAAAATGGCTACTCCAGCTTGTTTCCTGAGACCATTTGCTTGTAAAATTGTCTTCCAGCCTTTTACTCTAAGGTAGTGTTTGTCTTTGACCCTAAGGTGTGTTTCCTGTAAGCAGCAAAATGTAGGGTCCTGTTTACGTATCCATTCAGTTAGTCTGTGTCTTTTTATTGGGGCATTAAGTCCATTGATGTTAAGAGATATTAAGGAATAGTGATTGTTACTTCCTATCATTTTTGACGTTATTTTTTAAATTTGAATGCTTAACTTCTTTTGGGTTTGATGAAAGGTTACTATCTTGCTTTTTCCAGGGTGAAGTTTCCCTCCTTGTATTGGTGTTGTCCTCCTATTATCCTTTTTAGGGCCGGGTTTGTGGATAGATATTGGGTAAACTTGGTTTTGTCATGAAATATCTTAGTTTCTCCATCTATGGTGATTGAGAGTTTTGCTGGATATAGTAGTTTTGGTTGGCATTTGTGTTCTCTTAGAGTCTGCATGAGATCTGCCCAGGACCTTCTAGCCTTCATAGTCTCAGGTGAAAAGTCTGCTGTGATTCTGATAGGTCTTCCTTTATATGTTACTTGGCCTTTTTCTCTTACTGCCTTTAGTATTCTTTCTTTGTTTAGAACATTTGGTGTTTTGATTATTATGTGACGGGAAGTATTTCTGTTCTGGTCCAGTCTGTTTGGAGTTCTGTAGGCTTCTTGTATATTCATGGGCATCTCTCTCTTTAGGTTAGGGAAGTTTTCTTCCATAATTTTATTGAAGATATTTGCTGGCCCTTTAAGTTGTAAATCTTCACTCTCATCTATGCCTATAATCCTTAGGTTTGGTCTTCTCATTGTGTCCTGGATTTCCTGGATATTTTGGGTTACAAGCTTTTTGCATTTTGCATTTTCTTTAACTGTTGAGTCCATGGTTTCTATGGAATCTTCAGCATCTGAGATTCTTTCTTCTATCTCTTGTATTCTGTTGTTGATATTTGTATCTCTGTCCCCTGATTTCTTCCCAAGGCTTTCTATCTCCAAAGTTGTCTCCCTTTGAGTTTTCTTAGTTGTTTCTACTTCTGATTTTAGATCCTGGATGGTTTTGCTTAGCTCCTTCACTTGCATGTTTGTGTTTTCCTGTAATTCTTTAAGAGATTTTTGTGTTTCCTCTTTCATGAGCTCAGCCTGTTGACCAAAGTTCTCCTGTATTTCTTTAAGAGATTTTTGTGTTTCGTCTTTCATGACCTCAGCCTGTTGACCAAAGTTCTCCTGTATTTCTTTAAGTGTTTTTTGCATTTCCTCCTTGTTGGCTTTTGTATTCTCCTGGATTTCTTTCAATGATTTTTGTGTTTCCCTTGCAAGGGCTTCTAACTTTTGATCCATTTTCTCCTGAATTTCTTTATGTATGACCTTCATGTGTTCCTGTACCAGCATCATGACCAGTGATTTTAAATCCAAATCTTGTTCTACTGGTGTGATGGGGTATCCAGGACATGTTGGTAGAGGAGAATTGGGTTCAGATGTTGCCATATTGCCTTGATTTCTGTTAGTGACGTTCCTGCGTTTGCCTTTTGCCATCTAGATCTCACTGGTGTTAGTTTATCTTGTCAGTGCTGGACTCACCAGTGCAAGCTGCCCCTTCCCAGTTGGCCTCTGGTGCACAGCTTACCTCCTGCACTGCTTGTAGACAGTGTGCTGCTGCCCAGGCTGTTCCGATCCCAAAGCGGGCACCCGAAGGCTCCCGCTGGGGCCCGCTGGATTCACTGGAGCACACTGACTTCTCCCAGCTGGCCGCCCGGAAGCCCAGCTAGCCACTTGCAGGACTTGGAGATGTAATGCTGCCGCCCAGACTGATCTGGATCCGGAAGCAGAGAGAGTAGAGCTAAGGGCTTCTGCCTGAGGCCTTGCCCCAGATTGTGTCTGTGGAGCAGATGGAGCCCTTGTGCACTCCCAGGGAGTCCCGAAGGTGTATGCTACTGTGACCTCGCCTGTGTTCCGCTCACTCCGCTGGGCAGCCGATCTGCCAACCTGGCTGTCGCACACAAGGTTAGCCTGGCCGCCCAGTCCCTGAGTCCAGGCAAAAGCCTGGGAGGCCAAGGTCCGAGCAAAGTTCCCCTAGGACTGTTAATTGGGTTTGCCAGGTGACTAGGATGGAGGGCGTGCGCGCCCGCGCTCCCTGAAAGCGCCGGGAGAGTCTGCTTTGCTAACAATCACCTGGGCGGGTTGACTCACAGATGGCCCACCGAGCCGCCCAGTTCTTGGGGTCAGTCCTGTGCCTTTTGGGGCCTGGACCCCCGCTTTGTTAGCCTTAGGCTATGCCTGTTACAGGTCTGCCCGCCTGAGCTCTCTGTCGTCCTGCAGGCAAAATGGCGGCGGCGCGCTTGCAGGCCTGGGCAAAAAACCTCCTGGTTGGGTTGGCACCCCGATGGCCCCCCGACCCGCCCAGGGCCTGGGTGCAGGCCAACGCCCGTCGGGCTCAGACCACCGCGGTGTTGGCCTCGGATTATGTTTGTGTACCTCAGTCTGTCCGATTCCTGGAGTACGGAACCAAGATGGATGCTCCTCTCCTGACTGGTGGGAGGCCGAGTTCTGAAGTGGCCTCCGTGCAGGAAAGGCGCTGCACAACTGCAGCTGCTTGCTGCCCGGCTGGTCAGCGAAGGTCAGTGGTCGTGGGCGCAGGGCCTAACTGGTCCCTGTGACGCCTTGGTTCCACTGCTGATGGCCCTTCAGCTGGAGCAGCCACTGCTGCCGCTGCCGCCGCCGCCGCCCTTTTGTTTTTTTTTTGACCATTCATATTTAGCTTTAAAAGATATTCTCTTCAGATATGTTTTAAAGTGAAAGAATCTTTGAACTATGCTAAGTTTATTTTACTGTCTTGAGCACTGCAAAATAAGATAACTTTAGCATCTGACGTACACAAATCTATTAACTTATGCTAATATCCCAATCTTGAGAAGAATAATATTAAGAGCTTATGTTATAGAGACAAAGCACTCAGCATCAGTACCTGGACTAAGACCTCTGGGCTGCTGCTTAAGCAAGTTGTGTAATTGCTCTGAGACCAAGTTTCATACTTGTGAAGCAGACAGGAGGATGCTCATAAGACAAAAGCTACCTGGATTAACATCAAAAGGAGGGTGAATATAGGCGCAATTCAACACTGGTCCATAGGACAACACATATATATGCCTGACACAAAAAGCCACGACCTTCTTTTTCCCCCACAAATAGGTCCCGTGTTCATTATTCACAGTAAACTGCAATTGTTGTTGGTCCTTAGCAATATTTAAGATTTGGCTTTCTGACTTTGTAGGAAGAATGTGAAGAGAAGAAATAGGCAGGGTCTTTCTCCTCAAAGGAACTTGGTAATTCCTTGGAGCTCTAATGTAAGAGCTGAACTTCAAGACCCTACAAATCTTCAAAGCAGCTGACTCATATCTAGTCTAAATTTTTGAATGATCAATGAGATATAGCTGGTACCTTTTATGATAATGTCTTCAGACTGGAGAGCTAGCACAGTGCTTAAGAGTATCTACTGCTCTTCAAAAGGATCTGAGCTCAGTCTTGCACAACTGTGTCCATGTCATGTAGCACACAACTTCCTGTAACGTCAGATCCAGGGAATTCAATGTTCTTTTCAGAACTCTGTTTTTACCCACACACATGTACATAGAGGCACACTGGCAAATAGGCATGCAGGCTCACATACATATACACACACATACACAAACACACAGGCATACATATATATATATATACACACACACACACACACACACACACACACACACACACACACACAAATGTAAAACTTTTACTTAAAGATAAAATAAAATGAAATAATGCCTGCACCCAAGCCACCAAGCCACTATAACTCAGCAGACTCAATTCTTCCTTCAGTATCTCAATTGTTACACTGAATTCTGGTCTAGAATTTGTGCTAATTGTGCTTTAAAGTTTTGATTATTTTTAATTGCCCATCAAAACTGATAATTATTATTTTCTTTTAAATTGTTAAATGGTTAAACAATTACTCTTTCCAAATATTAACTTTGTGGGGGTTGAAAAAATTTATCTGGAAGCTGGAGATATGGCTCAACAATTAAGAGCACTGACCATTCTCTCAGAGGACCCAGGTTCAATTCCCAGTAACTCCATGGCAGCTCACAATTTCCTGTACTCCAGTTCTAGGAGATCTGACACACTAATACCAATCTATATAAAATAAAATTAAATAAATTCAAAAATAGAAACAAGTATTTGAAAAATTATTTTTCTGTCTTATTTATACCTCTGGATACATTGGCATAGGGACCAAATGAAACCAGATATTTTAAACTGATTAGCGATTAACTTTGTTACTGACTAAGATGTGTTTATGAATGGTTTAGATATTTTATTGTCTGTATAAGATACAGAACAGGGAGATTTCTCCCTTTTGTGTATTTTAATCCCATTTAATGAGATATTTTCTGGAGTAAATATGCTTCAAGCATTCTGTCTACACTTCTACATCAAAGCCACAGCATGTCATCCTAACGGGTTCATCTCATTAATTGGATGGTTATGTGTGTTGTAATCAGCAACAAGGTCGAGGAAGTAGCTGGAAGTTAGTTTCTCTTGTGTCTCCAGGGGTGAGTAATTTCAGTTTCATTTATTTATGTGAGAATAGCTGATACCAATTAGGCAAAAATGATTTCAAATGCTAAGAATACATGCTCTAATGCAAAAATAAATTAACATTTATATTCTATAAAAACATCCACAAATGAGTGCATTCCACTCTAACTAATGGTGCTCATATTAATATTTATGGACCGTGAGATATCACTGTCCATTAAATAGACCTTTATTTTAGAGCATGCATAAGAAATGATACTGAAGAATGTGTCTCCAAGAATAAGTAAACACACTCCAAGTTTGAAAAGAAAAGGTATAGAGGGGTCAAATCTTAATTATACAAAAGTTTCATATGATAGACAAACAGCTGCTAGCTTCTAATCTTGAGAAAGTCAGAAGGTAAGAAATCGTCATGGACCACAAAGAGGGCGAACATTTCAAAACACAGTCTCTCAGAAGAGCCTAGGATGAAATTGGTATAAAAGCTAGCATCTGCTTCAGCAAGAATTTTGATTAAAGTTGCTCAAATTATAAAGTTTTACATATCTGAAGATCAGCTGCCAGGAGCAGACTGCCCAGGATGTTTAACAGGTGGGTTGGTTTGGATGCTGCAATCTTCTTATCTGTATGTGGTGAGGACCACTAAAAGAATCCACTATTGTAATAATGTATTCATTGTACTTTGTAATAATGTACACACACACACACACACACACACAAACACATGCTTTGAAGGCTATTTCCTATATGCCTTGAAAAGAAAAATGTCTATCATGTCAATGTTTTTAAATGTCAACTACACTTAGGAGGCCAGTGGATGTGGAATTCTTTTTTGGAAAGCAATGCTATTGGATTGACTTATACACAGATAAGAGAGACTAAGAGTCTTTTAGTAGAAATTTCACTAATTAAGAATGAGCACAAGTAGTGGAAAAGGAAGATAAATTAAGAAGACATTAAAAAATACAAATATTCTGTAACAGACAAAAATAGTTAAAAATTCAAGGAGGAAGGTGACCCTGGACACCATAATACTAAATACTAGGAGGAAGGTGGTCCTGAGACTCAGTGTTCTGATCAAACACAGGTTTCAGATAGAAATGGACACAGCTCCCTTTTCAGCACCTAAGAGCAGATGATGGATTGTAGCAAATCAATAGACATAGAAGTGGTAGCTCATGAGTAGTCTGAGGATCTTGGTGCTAAGTGAAGCTGCCTAGCACTGTGCATTACATTTCATCATTCCTCATTTTTATTATTTCTATTTTCTTTTCTTTGGTGCAATCCTACCCTTCCAGACTTAATTTGGAAAATTATTTAAATTCAAGCAGAGAAATATGGCCAAACACATTATATTTCTTTTTTTTTTAATTTTTTTTATTCGATATAATTTATTTATATTTCAAATGATTTCCCCTTTTCTAGCCCCCCACTCCCCGAAAGTCCCGTAAGCCCCCTTCTCTTCCCCTGTCCTCCCACCAATCCCTACCCACTTCCCCATTCTCTTTTGGCTGAATACTGTTTCACTGAGTCTTTCCAGAACCAGGGGCCACTCCTCCTTTCTTCTTGTACCTCATTTGATGTGTGGATTATATTTTGGGTATTCTAGTTTTCTAGGTTAATAACCACTTATTAGTGAGTGCATACCATGATTCACCTTTTGAGTCTGGGTTACCTCACTTAGTATGATGTTTTCTAGCTTCATCCATTTGCCTAAGAATTTCATGAATTCATTGTTTCTAATGGCTGAATAGTACTCCATTGTGTAGATATACCACATTTTTTGCATCCACTCTTCTGTTGAGGGATACCTGGGTTCTTTCCAGCATCTGACAATTATAAATAGGGCTGCTATGAACATAGTAGAGCATGTATCCTTATTACATGGTGGGGAATCCTCTGGGTATATGCCCAGGAGTGGTATAGCAGGATCTTCTGGAAGTGAGGTGCCCAGTTTTCTGAGGAACCGCCAGACTGATTTCCAGAGTGGTTGTACCAATTTGCAACCCCACCAGCAGTGGAGGAGTGTTCCTCTTTCTCCACACCCTCTCCAACACCTGCTGTCTCCTGAATTTTTAATCTTAGCCATTCTGACTGGTATAAGATGAAATCTTAGGGTTGTTTTGATTTGCATTTCCCTAATGACTAATGAAGTTGAGCATTGTTTAAGATGCTTCTCCACCATCCGAAGTTCTTCAGGTGAGAATTCTTTGTTTAACTCTGTACCCCATTTTTTTAATAGGGTTGTTTGGTTTTCTGGAGTCTAACTTCTTGAGTTCTTTATATATATTGGATATTAGCCCTCTATCTGATGTAGGATTGGTGAAGATCTTTTCCCAATTTGTTGGTTGCCGATTTGTCCTCTTGATGGTGTCCTTTGCCTTACAGAAACTTTGTAATTTTATGAGGTCCCATTTGTCAATTCTTGATCTTAGAGCATACGCTATTGGTGTTCTGTTCAGAAACTTTCTCCCTGTACCGATGTCCTCAAGGGTCTCCCCCAGTTTCTTTTCTATTAGCTTCAGAGTGTCTGGCTTTATGTGGAGGTCCTTGATCCATTTGGATTTGACCTTAGTACAAGGAGACAAGGATGGATCAATTCGCATTCTTCTGCATGCTGACCTCCAGTTGAACCAGCACCATTTGTTGAAAAGGCTATCTTTTTTCCATTGGATGTTTTCAGCCTCTTTGTCGAGGATCAAGTGGCCATAGGTGTGTGGGTTCATTTCTGGATCTTCAATCCTGTTCCATTGATCCTCCTGCCTGTCACTGTACCAATTCCATGCCGTTTTCAACACTATTGCTCTGTAGTATTGCTTGAGGTCAAGGATACTGATTCCCCCAGATTTTCTTTTGTTGCTGAGAATAGTTTTAGCTATCCTGGGTTTTTTGTTGTTCCAGATGAATTTGATAATTGCTCTTTCTAACTCTGTGAAGAATTGAGTTGGGATTTTGATGGGTATTGCATTGAATCTGTAGATTGCTTTTGGCAAAATAGCCATTTTAACTATATTGATTCTACCAATCCATGAGCATGGGAGGTTTTCCCATTTTTTGAGGTCTTCTTCCATTTCCTTCTTCAGAGTCTTGAAGTTCTTGTCATACAGATCTTTCACATGTTTGGTAAGAGTCACCCCAACATACTTTATACTGTTTGTGGCTATTGTGAAGGGAGTCATTTCCCTAATTTCTTTCTCAGCCTGCTTATCCTTTGAGTATAGGAAGGCCACTGATTTGCTTGAGTTGATTTTATAACTTGCCACTTTGCTGAAGTTGTTTATCAGTTATAGGAGCTCTCTAGTGGAGTTTTTTGGGTCACTTAGGTAGACTATCATGTCTTCTGCAAATAATGATAGTTTGACTTCTTCCTTTCCAATTTGTATCCCTTTGACCTCCTTATGTTGTCGAATTGCCCGAGCTAGTACCTCAAGTACAATATTAAAAAGATAAGGAGAAAGGGGGCAGCCTTGTCTGGTCCCTGATTTCAGTGGGATTGCTTCAAGTTTCTCTCCATTTAGTTTGATGCTGGCTACCGGTTTGCTGTATATTGCTTTTACTATGCTTAGGTATGGGCCTTGAATTCCTGTTCTCTTCAAGACTTTAAGCATGAAGGGATGCTGAATTTTGTCAAATGCTTTTTCAGCATACAATGAAATGACCATGTGGTTTTGTTCTTTGAGTTTGTTTATGTAGTGGATTGTATTGATAGATTTCCGTATATTGAACCAACCCTGCATTCCCGGGATAAAGCCTACTTGATCATGGTGGATGATCGTTTTGATGTGTTCTTGGATTCGGTTGGCAAGAATTTTATTGAGTATTTTTGCATCGATGTTCATAAGGGAAATTGGTCTGAAGTTCTCTTTCTTTGTTGGATCTTTGAGTGGCTTTGGTATCAGTGTAATTGTGGCTTCGTAGAAGGAATTGGGTAGTGTTCCTTCTGTTTCTATTTTGTGGAATAGTTTGAAGAGTATTGGTCTTAACTCTTCTTTGAAGGTCTGGTAGAATTCTGCACTGAAACCATCTGGTCCTGTGCTTTTTTTGGTTGGAAGACTTTCTATGACTCTTTCTATTTCTTTAGGCATTATGGGACTTTTTAGATGGTCTAGTTGGTCCTGATTTAATTTTGGTATTTGGTATCTGTCAAGGAAATTGTCCATTTCCTCCAGATTCTCCAGTTGTGTTGAGTACAGGCTCTTGTAGTAGGATCTGATGATTTTTTTGGATTTCCTCAGTTTCTGTTGTTATATCTCCATTTTCATTTCTAAGTTTGTTAATTTGGATACTTTCTCTGTGCCCTTTGGTCAGTCTGGCTAAGGGTTTATCTATCTTGTTGATTTTCTCAAAGAACCAGCTCCTGGTTTTGTTGATTTTTTGTATGGTTCTCTTTGTTTCTACTTGATTGATTTCAGCCCTGAGTTTGATGATTTCCTGCCTTCTACTCCTCCTGGGTAAAATAGCTTCTTTTTGTTCTAGGGCTTTCAGGTGTGTCATTAAGCTGGTAATGTATGCTCTCTCCATTTTCTTTTTGGAGGCACACAGGGCTATGAGTTTTCCTCTTAGTACTGCTTTCATTGTGTCCCATAGATTTGGGTATGTTGTGTTTTCATTTTCTTTGTGTTCTAAAAAGTCTTTAATTTCTTTCTGTATTTCTTCCTTGACCAAGGTATCATTGAGTAGAGTATTGTTCAATTTCCATGTGTATATGGGTTTTCTGTTGTTTCTATTGCTATTGAAGACCACTTTTACTCCCTAGTGATCAGATAGGAGGCATGGGATTAGTTCGATCTTCTTATATTTGTTGAGGTCTGTCTTGTGACCAATTATATGGTCGATTTTGGAGAAGGTACCATGAGGTGCTGAGAAAAAGGTATATTCTTTTGTTTTAGGATAGAATGTTCTATATATATCTGTTAAATCTAATTGGTCCAAAGCTTCAATTAGTTTCATTGTGTCCCTGTTTAGTTTCTGTTTTCCTGATCGGTCTATTGAGGAAAGTGCAGTGTTGAAGTCACCCACAATTATTGTGTTAGGTGCAATGTTTGCTTTGAGTTTTAATAAAGTTTCTTTTACGAAAGAGGGTGCCCTTGCATTTGGAGCATAGATGTTCAGGATTGAGAGTTCTTCTTGTTGTATTTTTCCTTTGACCAGCAAGAAGTGTCCCTCAGAGTCTCTTTTGATGACTTTGGGTTGAAAGTCAATTTGATCTGATATTAAAATGGCTACTCCATCTTGTTTCCTGAGACCATTTGCTTGTAAAATTGTCTTCCAGCCTTTTACTCTAAGGTAGTATTTGTCTTTGACCCTGAGGTGTATTTCCTGTAAGCAGCAAAATGTAGGGTCCTTTTTACGTATCCAGTCAGTCTGTGTCTTTTTATTGGGGCATTAAGTCCATTGGTGTTAAGAGATATTAAGGAATAGTGATTGTTACTTCCTATCATTTTTGACGTTATTTTTAAAATTTGATTGCTTAACTTCTTTTGGGTTTGATGAAAGGTTACTATCTTGCTTTTTCCAGGGTGAAGTTTCCCTCCTTGTATTGGTGTTTTCCTCCTATTATCCTTTTTAGGGCTGGGTTTGTGGATAGATATTGGGTAAACTTGGTTTTGTCATGAAATATCTTAGTTTCTCCATCTACGGTGATTGAGAGTTTTGCTGGATATAGTAGTTTTGGTTGGCATTTGTGTTCTCTTAGAGTCTGCATGAGTTCTGCCCAGGACCTTCTAGCCTTCATAGTCTCAGGTGAAAAGTCTGCTGTGATTCTGATAGGTCTTCCTTTATATGTTACTTGGCCTTTTTCTCTTACTGCCTTTAATATTCTTTCTTTGTTTAGAACATTTGGTGTTTTGATTATTATGTGACGGGAAGTATTTCTGTTCTGGTCCAGACTGTTTGGAGTTCTGTAGGCTTCTTGTATATTCATGGGCATCTCTCTCTTTAGGTTAGGGAAGTTTTCTTCCATAATTTTATTGAAGATATTTGCTGGCCCTTTAAGTTGTAAATCTTCACTCTCATCTATGCCTATAATCCTTAGGTTTGGTCTTCTCATTGTGTCCTGGATTTCCTGGATATTTTGGGTTACAAGCTTTTTGCATTTTGCATTTTCTTTAACTGTTGAGTCCATGGTTTCTATGGAATCTTCAGCATCTGAGATTCTTTCTTCTATCTCTTGTATTCTGTTGTTGATATTTGCATCTCTGTCCCCCAATTTCTTCCCAAGGCTTTCTATCTCCAAAGTTGTCTCCCTTTGAGTTTTCTTAGTTGTTTCTACTTCTGATTTTAGATCCTGGATGGTTTTGCTTAGCTCCTTCACTTGCATGTTTGTGTTTTCCTGTAATTTTTTAAAGAGATTTCTGTGTTTCCTTTTTCATGACCTCAGCCTGTTGACCAAAGTTCTCCTGTATTTCTTTAAGAGATTTTTGTGTTTCGTCTTTCATGACCTCAGCCTGTTGACCAAAGTTCTCCTGTATTTCTTTAAGTGTTTTTTGCATTTCCTCCTTGTTGGCTTTTGTATTCTCCTGGATTTCTTTCAATGATTTTTGTGTTTCCCTTGCAAGGGCTTCTAACTTTTGATCCATTTTCTCCTGAATTTCTTTAAGTATGTCCTTCATGTGTTCCTGTACCAGCATCATGACCAGTGATTTTAAATCCAAATCTTGTTTTACTGGTGTGATGGGGTATCCAGGACATGCTGGTAGAGGAGAATTGGGTTCAGATGTTGCCATATTGCCTTGATTTCTGTTAGTGACGTTCCTGCGTTTGCCTTTTGCCATCTAGTTCTCACTGGTGTTACTTGGTCTTGTCAGTGCTGGACTCCCCAGTGCAAGCTGCCCCTTCCCCATTGGCCTCTGGTGCACAGCTTACCCCCTGCACTGCCTGTAGAGAGGGTGCTGCTGCCCAGGCTGTTCAGATCCCGAAGCAGGCACCTGAAGGCTCCCACTGGGGCCCGCTGGATTCACTGGAGCACACTGACTTCTCCCAGCTGGCCGCCCAGAAGCCCCGCTAACCTCTTGCAGGACCTGGATATGTGGTGCGGCCGCCCAGGCTGATCTGGATCTAGAAGCAGAGAGAGTTGAGCTGAGGGCTCCCGCCTGAGGCCTTGCCCCAGATTGTGTCTGTGGACCAGATGGAGCCCGTGTGCACCCCCAGGGAGCGCAGAAGGTATATGCTGCTGTGACCTCCCCTGTGTTCAGCTCACTCCACTGGGCAGCAGATCCCCCAACTGGGCTGGCGCACACAAGGTTAGCCTGGCAGCCCAGGCCCTGAGTCCAGGCAAAAGCCTGGGAGGCCAAGGTCCGAGCAAAGTTCCCCTAGGGCTATGACTGTTAATTGGGTCCGCCAGGTGACCAGGATGGCGGGCGTGCGTGCCTCCGCTCCCTGAAAGTGCTGGGAGAGTCTGCTGTGCTAACAACCTCCTGGGCGGGTTGACTCACAGATGGCCCACCAAGCCGCCCAGTTCTTGGGGTCAGTCCTGTTCCTTTTGGGGCCTAGACCCCCGCTTTGTTAGCCTCAGGCTATGCCTGTTACGGCTCTGCCCGCCAGAGCTCTCTGTCGTCCTGCAGGCAAAATGGCGGCGCGCGCGCAGGCCCGGGCAAAAACCCTCCTGGCTGGGTTGGCACCCGATGGCCCCCCGAACAGCCCAGGGCCTGGGTGCATGCCAACGCCCATCAGGCTCAGACCCCCACGATGTTGGCCTCGGATTATGTTTGTGTACCTCAGTCTGTCCGATGTCAGTGGAGTCCAAAACCAAGATGGAGATGAGCCTCTCCTGACTGGCAAGAGGCCGAGTTCTGAAGTGGCTTCCGTGCAGCGAAAGGCACCGCACAACCGCAGCTGCTTGCCGCCCGGCTGGTCAGCGAAGGTCAGTGGTTGTGGGTGCAGGGCCTAACTGGACCCTGTGTCGCCTTGGTTCCACTGCTGATGGCCCTTCAGCTGGACCAGCCACTGCTGCACTGCCGCCACCCCAAATATGACACATTATATTTCTTTTTAATTTATTTTTTATTATTTGATATAATTTATTTACATTTCCAATGATTTCCCCTTTTCTAGCCCCCCCACTCCCCGAACGTCCCGCAAGCCCCCTTCTCTTCCCCTGTCCTCCCACCCACCCCCTCCCACTTCCCCGTTCTGGTTTTGCTGAATACTGTTTCACTGAGTCTTTCCAGAACCAGGGGCCACTCCTCCTTTCTTCTTGTACCTCATTTGATGTGTGGATTATGTTTTGGGTATTCCAGTTTTCTAGGTTAATATCCACTTATTAGTGAGTGCATACCATGATTCACCTTTTGAGTCTGGGTTACCTCACTTAGTATGATATTCTCTAGCTCCATCCATTTGCCTAAGAATTTCATGAATTCATTGTTTCTAATGGCTGAATAGTACTCCATTGTGTAGATATACCACATTTTTTGCATCCACTCTTCTGTTGAGGGATACCTGGGTTCTTTCCAGCATCTGGCAATTACAAATAGGGCTGCTATGAACATAGTAGAACATGTATCCTTATTACAAGTTGGGGAGTCTTCTGGGTATATGCCCAGGAGTGGTATAGCAGGATCTTCTGGAAGTGAGGTGCCCAGAAAACCCATCCTCCCTCCCACTGCCTCCATAATGCCCCTCCGCACCACCCACTCCCACCTACACCACCCCCTTGATTTCCTCATGCTGGGGCATCTATCCAGCCTCATAGGACCAAGGACCTCTTCTCGCACTGATGCCCTCCGTGCAGCTGGAACCATGTGTACGCCTTGGTTGATGGCTTAGTCCCTGGAAGCCCTGGGGGGTCTGGTTGGCTGACATCTTTCTTCCCATTAGGTTGCAAACCCCTTCAACTCCTCCAGTCCTCCATCCAACTTCCCCACTGGGGACCTGGAGCTCAATTCAATGATTGGCTACTAGCATCTGCCTCTGTATTCGTAAGACTCTGGCAGAGCCCCCGGAGACATCCATATCAGGTTCCATTCTACAAGCATTTCTTAGTGTCTACAATAGTGTCGGGGTTTTGTGACTGTTTATAAGATGAATCCCCAGGTAGGACAGTCTCTGAATGGCCTTTCCTTCAGTCTCTGCCACACACTTTGTCTCCATAATTGCTCCTATGATTATTTTGTTCCCTTTCTCAGAAAAAACAAAGCACCCACACTTTACGACCTCACTTTTTATTGGAATAGAATCTTCGGGCTAAAGCCTGAATCCCTAACATGCACGATCATTAGATTACCAATTTCTTTGTTGATATTTTTAAGATCCAGTATGGAGTAGGAACCTTCCTTTTCCTAGTCTATGCTGTTCATTTGACAAATGAAAAGCAAGCAAACTGAGGGGGTCTATGACTGACAGGGGCAGGACTAGGCATGTAATATGACCAGCCACCTTGACTGTTCAATGCTATACATCTAATTTCTTCTAGAATGAATTTATACATGAAAGAGAACTGTGCCTGTTGTGAGTAATAATCCAAAGGTTAGGGTTATTTATATCTCTTCCTTCATTCATATGGATGGCTGAGTTGTCTACTTCTAAAGAATCATGTTCATGCTTTAATATTGGTCATTGCATTTAAAATACTTGCTCTTTGTTTAATCAAGTCCCACCATTTCCAATGTCCCTATGAATTCCAAGCTGTTTGTGGATGGTGCACTGTTGTTATGACTTTCTTGTTTGTGTAGTGCTCATCTTACCAACACACCCTTAGTTCTCCCATGGCTGAGCTCTGCATTAGGCACATAGTAGAGTTTACGCAATGTTTTGATAATGGGCTGTGTATTAGCCTTCCTTCTAAGTTATACCACAAAGTTATCTGACTTATTATAAAAGGGGTTGTCTGCTTCTTCTTCCTTGATCTCTTACTCTCTGCCCCTATCCTCCCTGTCCCTTCTCCCTCTCTCCTCTCTCCCTAACCCCCTCCCCTCTCTCTCCATGCCTTCCTGACACTCTCTCTCTCTCTCTCTCTCTCTCTCTCTCTCTCTCTCTCTCTCTCTCTCCCCTACCTCAGGGAAAGGTATGCCTCAGCATGGGCCTGCAGAGGCACCCCATCCCACTTCACAATACCTCACTCTATCAAACATATCCCTGGCTCCTTTTTCTTTTTTATAAAACACAACACTGTGCACTTGCACTTATCCACAAAACTGGTGACAACTCAGAGTAACTGTATCTTACATCACTTGCTGTTGAGAAAGCCTAAGAGACAATTTTCAGTTTGCCTACTTACAGAATGCTATATATATTCTTCCTAGAGCTCCTAGGATCGAAATCCACAAATGCAATGCTTTTACAGTTTCTTAAAGAGAATATGAATGCCTTGCTCTGCTCACAAGAAACTAGATGATTCATTACTACCACAATATTTTTTAATACTGGCTATATACTTGCCAGACTTTAGTACAGAACCAAATTCCTGATACAGGGATATAGGAATGAGAAGTAAAACCTATTTAGGAAACATAGAAACAAGTTTGCAAACTTGTTTCAATGAATAAAGTAGTTTTGCTTAAGTTCACTGGGATGAGAAATCAGGTTTTCTTCAACTACATGGTATTTTTAGGGCAAAGACTTAAAGAATAACTTACTGAATTGCACACAAATTGGCTAATAATGATATTGACTCGTTTTATTAATCAATAATGATAAGATTAATCTATCATTGAGATTCAGTCATAGCTTTGAAAGGACACTAAAGATTACTTTTTGTTTGCTTTTTTCTCTTTTTCCTTTTTTCTCTTTTTCTTTTTCATCAGAAGAAAACATGCATTTTAACACAGCAGGTATGTATGGATAAACTCAGTGGATCTCAATGCCATTATCATGTAAATAGAACAAGTATTTGTCCAGACTGCCAAGATCTACCTAGTTTCTAGTTTGCATTGACTCAAGCCTCCTTGTCTGGCCTCAGTGGGGGATGAGCCTAGTCCAACAAAGACTTGATGTGCCAGGCTGGAGTGATACCCAATTGGAGGCCTCCACCTACACAGAGGAGAAGGGGTGGAGGGAATAGGGAGAGAAGAGCGGGGAGGGGGGGGACGGGGCGCGCGCGGGGCAGGGGGGATATTGGGATATAAAGTAAATTAATTAATTAATGTAAAAAGACAAAAGAAAATTGCCTATGTTACAAGAACTTTAGTGGTCAAACAAAAAGATCCTCTATGCTCTGTAAAGCTATAAGAAAGGATTTGAGTGTTTTTACCATGGAGAAATAGTACATGTTTAAGAAGATTAAAATGGTGATTGAAACATCACATAATGTGTATGAGGAAAAGAAAAACACATAGCAAACCATTACAATTTCGTGTTTCAGTTCAAAAATAAAAACATGAAAGATGTGACTTCCCAAGCCAGATAGGGGACTGTAAAGCCTTGCCCACACCCCAAACATCTCTCTAAGAGCAAGGCAGGAGTTGGGTTGCTCTCTTCCCAACTCCATAAAGACAAAAGCCAAGTCCTTGTAAAGGCAATTAGGCACCAGAGCTTCTAAGAAATCATGTGGCCAGCAGACTGCTAATCTAATTGATAAGCTTGGAAGGTCCCTGGCCCCACTGCAAGACATTCCCCTTGGCTTCCTTTCCTTCCCTTTCACCTGACGCAAGTTATATAATCTAGCCCAGCTATTTCAATAATCTATCCTCAGAAACAGTCTCTCAGGTCAGTCATATCCACCATACTAACTGCAGCCTGGAACCCCAGCTCCTCCACATCCTAAGACCACCTGAGGCAAAAGTCAGCTAGGGCCAGAGGACCACAGAAAGGTGTAAAAAGAATCAAAATCTTCCAGAACTTAAACTAGTGTAAAACCCTTTTTGCTTTCTTTCCTTTTCTGTGACTTTTAATTGCATTTATGATTGTGAGCAAGATTAAGGTAACTTTGATTCCTGGAAACTGAGTCAGGCAGAGTTGAAAGGTGCTATCCTTTCAGTATTAAGATTTGGGGCATATGTTTTCTAGAAAGCAAGATCAATTTTCTAGCTAAAGACTTTTTTCAGCAAACCAGAGTAAGAGAACATAATAAATCAGGTAGATGCAGACAGAGGAATAAGTCACATCCCTGAAATAAATATCACATTCACATCTTGTCTTACAAAATTCTCCAAACCTTACAGATAGCTGTTACCCAAGAGACCTCACACTATCATTTTTAAATAGAGTAATTGCTAAGGGGAAGATTTCCCCCTCTTATTGAATCCTGGATAATTTTCTTTATGAGATTTCCCATACTGCTAATTTAATCTTAGCAGAATGTTGGTGGAAGGATACGACAAGGTTATCTTTTTAAATTAAAAAAGAAAAAAAAATAGCAACTTTGTTTGTTTAGAACAAACATAACCATCCGGGTTAGATGCATGTGTCTGATCTGATGAGTAAATTATCATGTTGCTACTATAGAGCTTGATAGAAAGAACACAAAGTAATGCTATAACAGGAAAGTATTTAAAAGTCCCACCAACAAGTATCTGGGTATAAAAGTACACTTAAGGGCAGGCTCCATGCCCAGTAGTAGATGGCCTAAACAAAATGAACTCAAAAGTTTTTGGGAGATTTTTATGTCTCCTACTGTTTTTTTTTTGGGGGGGGGGTTTATCTATTTGTTTGTTTGTTATTTTACTAGTTTTTGCTTGTATATTATGGCTTATAATCTTGTGTTTTGTAGGGTTTGTTAATGTATATGTGTCTCTGCATGTATGTATGTTTCTCATACTTTTCCTTGGTTTAGTTTATTCTTGTTTGTTTCAATCCCCTATTTGATACTGGGAGATTCCTAAAAAGAGAGAAAGAAGGACTAGAGTTATAAGGATTGGGAGATGGGGAGCATCCAGGATGAAATAATAGAAGGAAAACTATGAACATAATATACTGTATGAAAAAATAATCTCAAATATAAATATAATAAAAATCCCTACCTATGATTTTGGGATATACCATTTTGTAAAGCTCTTCCACTTCTGCTCACCTATGACAACCGCAAATATGGCAGTAATCTTTCAGAAACAAAGCAACTCATTTTTCTAGATCCTTGTCTTCCCCTTTCTCATACTTGATATAGAGATAGAAAGCACACAAGCACATACTGGAGACTACTCATCAGTCATGAGGCACCAATCCACCTCCCTTCCCCTGAAACCTCTAAAACTGATATTCACTCAGTCACATGGGTATGATCAAGAAATCCTGGAAAGAAGCTAATCTGCAGAGATTAATTATTTAGAACTCTGGTATTGTTAAGACACTGTGGAGAGATCTGGAGGTTACACAGCCACAGGCTAATTTCCTTATCTTTGAGATAATTTTATCCCAAATAGTCATTTTTGGCTTAACTTTGTGTCAGAAAAAGACATCCTGTGACTAACAGTTAAAACCTATTTGACATGTATTAATTTAGCAGGCTTCTAGTTTCTGCCAATCTGAAAGCTAGAATGCTGTCAGAGATTATCTTACACCTATAGAATAGCTTCCTATCTTACTTTGACCATCTTCTCTGATATATCCACCAAATGTATTTTAAACTTGCCTTGATTATGACATCTTTGTCCTGTAAAACTACAAAGCTACTACAATGGAACATGGAATTTGTAGTAACTTAAACATGTGTATCTGGGCCATGGACACTCAAAATGTTTCCAGAATAAACTGTTTCTTATTCTATTTAAGATGGAAGAGCAAACACTCTTTTCACCATCTACCAGCCTGCTATTTGTTTATTCCTGGTGTTAACAAGTCTTTAAACAATCCCTTACCCCAAAGCACAATCTGCCTCAATGTCGCCCTTGAACCTCAACTCCAAAGCCTTTCACTACCCTGTCATATATCAGTCACTAAAACGTTCCTATTCACTGTTCTATAAGTAAAGTACAAATAACATGTAATATGCCATTTCCTGACAACATAGGGAAGTTCAATGCTTGTTTGTTTTTGCTTGTTTTTACAATAGATGGATCATGCAAGTGTATAAAAATTGTGTATATTGTGCTATAGTCTGGTTGTGGGTTGCCCATTCTTGTACTCTGTTTAAAAGGTAGATGAAGTTGAGATTCTTTTTTTTTTTAATTTTCTTTATTCGATATAATTTATTTACATTTCAAATAATTTCCCCTTTTCTAGCCCCCCACTCCCCGAAAGTCCCGTAAGCCCCCTTCTCTTCCCTTGTCCTCCCACTTAAGAAGGGAATTTGGAGTTGGCCATTATGAATGAATTAATTTACTTATGAGATTAAAATATTTACCAAGTAAAAGGTTTAAAGGTTATCTGAGAATAAGTCTGCAACAAAATATGAGCTTTACTAAGACTCTCACGTGCTTCTTGTCTTCCACTCTCTGATGGCTAAAACTCCCCTAACCCCAGACAGAAAAATCTCAACATGCAGCTCAGAAACCGTCTGCTAAAATTTCCTGTGAAAACAGACTACTTTTCTTTATAATGTATGTGGTATGTAGTATTATGTTTATTAGCAAGAGGAAATGGGCTAAGAAATAAAGTCATATGCAAAACTTCATGCTTCCTTGTGATTATGCACATGAGCAGGACCCTGTCCAACTATTATTCTGAATAACATGTAATATGCCATTTCCTGACAACATAGGGAAGTTCAATGCTTGTTTGTTTTTGCTTGTTTTTACAATAGATGGATCATGCAAGTGTATAAAAATTGTGTATAATGGGTTGTTATGACTGATCAGTTTCAAAGAGACAATTTCTTTAGCTCTTTGGAAATGAAGAAATAGGCAGCTGATTGGAAGGAGAGCCTTGTGAAAGAATGAAATGAGCATAAACTGGCTTAAAATACTTAGGTATAGTGTATATATATGGTATATATAGCTTAAATATATAAGCTAGAAAAACATGATTTGCCATTTTTATCAATATCATTAAAACATTTGAGTGTGAATGTTCTCTAGAGACTAAATATATGGCTATTTCTCGAGGGAATTTAAAACAAGTTAAAAACAATACTGACAAAGCTCTTATAAGAATAAATACCTCTTTGTGGGACCTATGCTTATTGTTTTCTCCTACTCTACCCTCTCTGTCTTTCTGTCAGTCTCAGGTAGCCTAGGCTGGCTTTCAACTAACTCCTAGTGTTTCTGAAGATGACCTGATGCTTTTGCCCCATTACATGTAAGTACTGGTATTATAGGTATGTACCACCAAGTTGGTCTTCACTTTTCTTTTTAAATTATTATTAAAAGAGATGTTGTGTTAAATCAGAGATGGATATCTTATAACTGGATTATGTATAATCACTGCTAACTGAAGACTAATAAATGAGATGGACTAAAAAATCAGATGGTAGATGGTTCTTTTTAAATGATATTTAAAATGTCAAAGACACCCAGAAATGATGATGACCAGAACTATTTGAGAACATGGCATGCTAGTGAAGAAGCAGGAGTGACCATGGATAGCAAAGACTCAAGAACAGCTGTAATCTTATAGAACAGAATTTAGAGAGGGAGGTTAAAGATAAATGAAAGACAAAAGAAGCAAATGCAAAAAAGCACACAAATATAAAGCAACTTGCACATAGAAGAGGTATCAGGGGGAACTGTTTATACATGCAAAGATTCTGGATGTGCACACATTAATTCTTGGGAGAGCCTCAAGAAGCAACATACAGAAAATGAATTAAAGCAAGCAAAAGGTTCAATAAATTTACCGAACTCTTTATAAATGGAACATATACACTCACTGACCTTAATGGATACTCTGAGAAGAAATGAAATGCATCATATATATGATATATATGCATACAGAGACACAATACTGAAAGACAGAAAAGGGGAGAAAAGCTATTCCACCTGAGTTATTTGCTCTGTTTAGTCAATAGAGCAGGGCAGCTAAGATTTCAGAAGACATAATTCATCCCATTGATATGAAAATGTAACTGAAGGGAAACTGAATTTTAGTACGTTTGAGATTTGAGAAGTTTCTATAGATGATTGATATTGTGTCATTATTTTATGGGCTCCATTTGCTATTTTAGAATGTAAACTTTTGTAAAAACAAGAATAACCATATACTGCATGTCTTATTTTGTTTGTGGTACATTGCACCCTTGCTATTTTGCTTGCTCAGCATTCATCTCTCTCTAGATCTGGAGACAGATGCTAAGATTTGAATGACAAGTCATTGCTCATTCTTTTTTTTTTTTCTTTTCTGTTATTGGATATTTTATTTATTTACATATCAAATATTATCCTCTGTCCTGGTTTCCATCTTTTGAGATCTTTGATTTCTTTCTCAGAGACCTGAAATTCTTGTCATAAAGATCTTTCTTTCACTTGCTTGGTTAGAGTCACACCAAGGTTTTTATGTTATTTGTGACTATTGTGAAGGGTGTTGTTTTCCTAATATCTTTCCCAGCCTGTTTATTATTTGAGTAGAGGAAGGTTACTAATTTGTTTGAGTTCATTTTATATCCAGGTACTTTGCTGAAGTTGTCTATCAGAAGTAGGAGTTCTCCAGTAGAATTTTTGGGGTCACTTAAGTATGCAATCATATCATCTGCAGATAGTAATATTTTGACTTCTTCCTTTCCAATTTGTATCCCATTGACCTCCTCTTGCTGTCTAATTGCTCTGGCTAGGACTTTGTGTACTATATTGAATAGGGAAGGAGAAAGTAGGCAGCCTTGTCTAGTCCCTCATTTTAGAGGGATTGCTTCAAGTTTCTCTCCATTTAGTTTGATGTTGGCTACTGGTTTCCTGTATATTGTTTTACTATGTTTAGGTATGGACCTTGAACCTGATTTTTCAAAGATTTTTACCATAAAGGGGTATTGAATTTTGTCAAATCCAGTTCTACAAAGTATAATAGATGGAAAACTGCAACACAAGGAGGGAAACTACACTCTAGAAAAAGCAAGAAAGCAATTTTCTTTCAACAAACCCAAAAGAAGAAGGCCACACAAACAGAATTCTACCTCTAACAACAAAAATAACAGAAAGCAACAATCACTTTTCCTTAATATCTCTTATTGCTCATTCTTGGTTTTTCAGTTCAGCTTGGGCTGGTTAAATCTCCATGTCCTTGTATAATCATATGGCTCAATATTAGCTGCTCAGAATCCTAGTTCATGAGTTCCAAGTTCAATGATTAAGAGTCAATCCTGAATTTTTTACTGGAAATCTTGAAAAAAGAGACCCTTTGTACTATGTCTGCTAAACTGATTGAAGATGGAGATTATTGCCAAAACCAGCGAAGGACTGTTTGGGTACAACCAAAACAAACAACTAGAAGCCAAATTGTGCCTCCAAGATGGTGGCATAGGTTCTTTAAAAGATTGCTTTCTAGACTACTTGTTCTCTCTCTCTCTCTCTTTCTCTCTCTCTCTTTCTCTCTCTCTCTCTCTCTCTCTCTCTCTCTCTGTGTGTGTGTGTGTGTGTGTGTGTTCTGCTCTTCTCTTGAAAGGGTTTTCATGCTTTCTAAAACACTCTGGTTGAGATAGCTAGCTTTCTGCTCCAGACAGCTCTTGATCCAGAAATGAACCCATATACCTATTGTCATTTGTTATTTGACAAAGGAGCCAAAACCATCTAGTGGAAATAAAGACAGCAGTTTATCAAATGGCGCTGGTTCAACTGGCAATCAATATCTAGAAAAATGGAAATTGACCCATTCTTATCTCCTTGTACAAAACTCCAGCCCAAGTGGATCAAGGACCTCTACATAAAACCAAACACACTGAAACTTACAGAGGAGAAAGTGGGGAAAAGCCTTGAACACATGGGTTCAACAGAAAATTTCCTGAAGAGAATACTAATGGCTTATGCTCTAAGATCAAGAATTGACAAATGACACATCCTAAAATAGCTAAGCTTTTGAAAGGCAAAGAACACAGTCAATAGGACAAAATGGCAACCAACAGATTGGGGAAACATCTTTATCAATTCTACTTCTGATAGAGGGCTAATATCCAATATATACAAAGAAATCAAGAAGTTAGACTTTAGAGAATAAAATAACTCTATTTAAAAATGGGATACAGAACTAAACAAAGAATTCTCAACTGAGGAATATTGAACATCAAAGAAGCTCCTAAAGATCAAGAATTGACAAATAGGACCTCATAAAACTACAAAGTTTCTGTAAGGCAAAGGACACTTTCAAAAGGACAAAATGTCAACCAACAGATTGGGAAAGGATCTTCACCAACCCTAAATCTGACAGAGGGCTAATATCTAATATATACAAAGAACTCAAGAAGGTAGAACCCAGAGAACCAAATAACCCCATTAAAAAGT
Organism: Apodemus sylvaticus; assembly: GCF_947179515.1. Taxonomy (NCBI): domain Eukaryota; kingdom Metazoa; phylum Chordata; class Mammalia; order Rodentia; family Muridae; genus Apodemus; species Apodemus sylvaticus. The sequence goes on along the minus strand of NC_067473.1, from coordinate 137,008,173 downwards.
GGGGTATGGAACTAAACAAAGAATTTTCACATGAAGAACTTCAGAGGTTGATCCTCGACAAAGAGACTGAAAACATCCAATGGCAAAAAGATAGCTTTTTCAACAAATGGTGCTGGTTCAACTGGAGGTCAGCATGCAGAAGAATGCGAATTGATCTATCCTTGTCTCCTTGTACTAAGCTCAAATCCAAATGGATCAAGGACCTCCACATAAAGCCAGACACTCTGAAGCTAATAGAAAAGAAACTGGGGAAGACCCTTGAGGACATCGGTACAGGGAGAAAGTTTCTGAACAGAACACCAATAGCGTATGCTCTAAGAGCAAGAATTGACAAATTGGACCTCATAAAATTACAAAGTTTCTGTAAGGCAAAGGACACCATAAAGAGGACAAATCAGCAACCAACAAATTGGGAAAAGATCTTCACCAATCCTACATCAGATAGAGGGCTAATATCCAATATATATAAAGAACTCAAGAAGTTAGACTCCAGAAAACCAAACAACCCTATTAAAAAATGGGGTACAGAGTTAAACAAAGAATTCTCACCTGAAGAACTTCGGATGGCGGAGAAGCATCTTAAAAAATGCTCAACTTCATTAGTCATTAGGGAAATGCAAATCAAAACAACCCTGAGATTTCACCTTACACCAGTCAGAATGGCTAAGATTAAAAATGCAGGAGACAGCAGGTGTTGGAGAGGGTGTGGAGAAAGAGGAACACTCCTCCACTGCTGGTGGGGTTGCAAATTGATACAACCACTCTGGAAATCAGTCTGGCGGTTCCTCAGAAAACTGGGCACCTCACTTTCCAGAAGATCCTGCTATACCACTCCTGGGCATATACCCAGAGGATTCCCCATCATGTCATAAGGATACATGCTCTACTATGTTCATAGCAGCCCTATTTATAATTGCCAGATGCTGGAAAGAACCCAGGTATCCCTCAACAGAAGAGTGGATACAAAAAATGTGGTATATCTACACAATGGAGTACTATTCAGCCATTAGAAACAATGAATTCATGAAATTCTTAGGCAAATGGATGGAGCTAGAGAACATCATACTAAGTGAGGTAACCCAGACTCAAAAGGTGAATCATGGTATGCACTCACTAATAAGTGGATATTAACCTAGAAAAGTGGAATACCCAAAACATAATCTACACATCAAATGAGGTACAAGAAGAAAGGAAGAGTGGCCCCTTGTTCTGGAAAGACTCAGTGAAGCAGTATTCGGCAAAACCAGAACGGGGAAGTGGGAAGGAGTGAGTGGGAGGACAGGAGGAGAGAAGGGGGCTTACTGGACTTTCGGGGAATGGGGGGCTAGAAAAGAGGAAATCATTTGAAATGTAAATAAAAAATATATCGAGTAAAAAAAATAAAAAGGGAAAGTGTTGAAATATGGAATGATAAAAAAAAAAAGAACTTCGGAGAGCTGAGAAACATCTTAAGAAATGTTCAACATCATTAATCATTAGGGAAATGCAAATCACAACAACCCTGAGATTACACCTCACACCAGTCAGAATGGCTAAGGTCAAAAACTCAGGAGACAGCAGGTGTTGATGAGGATGTGGAGAAAGAGGAACACTCCTCCACAGCTGGTGGGATTGCAAGATGATGCAACCACTTTGGAAATCAGTCTGGCGGTTCCTAAGAAAACTGGGCATGACACTTCCTGAGGACCCTGCTATACCACTCCTGGGCATATACCCAGAGGATTCTTCAGCATGCAATAAGGACACATGCTCCACTATGTTTATAGCAGCCCTATTTGTAGTAGCCAGAAGCTGGAAAGAATCCAGGTGTCCTTCAACGGGAGAATGGATACAAAAAATGTGATATATTTACACAATGGAGTACCATTCAGCCATTAGAAACAATGAATTCATGAAATTCTTAGACAAATGGATGGAGCTGGAAAACATCATAGTAAGTGAGGTAACACAATCTCAAAAGATCAATCATTGTATGTACTCACTGATAAGTGGATATTAGCCTAGAAACTTTGAATATCCAAGACATAATCCACATATTAAATGATGTCCAAAAAGAATAGAAGAGTGGCCCCTGGTTCTGGAAAGACTCAATGCAACAGTATAGGGGAATACCAGAACAGGGAAGTGGGAAGGGGTAGATGGAGGAACATGGGGAGGGAAGAGGGCTTATGGAACTTGCGGGGAGTGGGGACCCAGAAAAGGGGAAATCATTTGAAATGTAAATAAAAAATATATCAATAAAGAAAAAAAGAAAAAATAAATAAAGAATCATAAAAGATCTCTGAATAGCTCAGGGGTTTATGATCAAAGTCAGAAAGCTGTTTAAAATAAATCAATAAATCAATAAAACAAAACCCCCAAAACAACAAAACAGGAAACCAACAAACTAAACAAAACCTTGGATCTTTTGGCAGAGTCAAAAATCCTATTAGAAAAAAATTCTAAAGGTAATTCTTTGGTTTTTCTAATGAAAATCAGGAAGCCAGGAAAAAATCTAAAACAGCTTTGTTTACTCTCTCTATTATCCAAATAAAATCAGAATTCTTGTTAGAAAAAATTCTTGAAAGCTTTTCCTCCTCTCCAGAGATCTCCAGAAAGCTTACCTCTCTCCCTAGAGAAAATTCTGAAAGATAATTGTTATAGCTTTTTTGCTAGCTCATTTCATGCAGATCAAACGCACTGTTTTTATTTTTATTTATATATCAACTCTGTTATGTATTTCTGATTTTGATTTCCTTTTGATTATTGATTTGATTCCCTATTGGTTATTGATTTCCCTTTTGATTGGCCTATGAATCAGTATCCTGTGAAACCAGTCCCTAAAAGTACTTTATTTTTTAAACACTGTAAAAGAATTCAAAGATCTGACTGCCTCTGTTAAGCACAGATAAGATAGCTGTGTGGGACTCCATCCTAGCATTACCATTCTGACCACACATCAACCTACATTCTGTCTCAGAATGACCTTGAACTCAGGAATCTGCCTGCATTTGTGTCTGCCTGTGTTTGTATTGTTCTGACAGCTTTGTTTCTAGTGTACCTGCCTCTGTTCCTCTAGATGTATGAAGGTCTTTATACAATTTTTGTTGTATCCTTATTTTTTTGCACAGTTGAGAAATTTTACATTTTTGAATTCATGTTTTAGGTTTTTTTCCTCACAGCCATTTTGCTGAGACATGAACCACACCTTTGCCTCCCAGACTCATGCTCTCTCTGATTATCATGGAGTCATTAATGAGGACATTCCTGGAAGAATGAACATGAAATATATACATTATTATACACATGAGCATCACACTCATAGCAGCCATCCACACTTGTGGAGACCCAGCGGAAGCCATGTCAGTCTGTCCCATCAAGGCCATGCTGGACTCTGCATATTATGACATACAACTTGACACAGAAAGACTCTTACTATCAATGAAACCAATCCATGATTCCTGAAAGCACTGAAATCCACCCATGTCTGATGGTTGACATGATCATTTCATAGTAATGTTGCCAAATCACTTGGAATTACTGATAGCCCTTCCACCAACATTCTCTTCTCTTTATTGTCCTTTCTCAGTTATAGTAAGTAATTTGCTGTCAATGAACTATGATGTCAAGAAAAGTTCAGTGTACAAGTTGCATTGATGAGAAAGTGTTGTGGGAAATCTTTAAAAAGTACTAAAAGTTCCCACCCTATCCTCAGCTAATTTCTGCCCTGTTGGGCTGGGCTGCCATACACTGGTGGGCAATAGCCAGACTATTCTTATCTTGTGAAGACTCTCTTGACTCAGAGCTCTAAAATCTCTCCACCCAGCTCACTAAGTTCCCTCTGACAGGTTGCTACCATACCAGTCCCATGTTTCAAAATTCCCATGGCCTTTTGTGGTGCACATTTGGTAAATCCATACTTTGCTGCTAGTTGAACCACACCATGTGAAGGAAAATACCACACAAACTTAGTTCAGAAACAATGGTACCTCAATCTCTAGGTGAACCAACTAGAATCTTATAAGTCATATTAAATCTAAATCCTCTGGTTGTGAATCCTGGCAGATCTGCCATTGAAACTGGGAGACATTAGTAATCCATACCTCATCTTTCCTGCTATCCCCATTCAAAACTCCTCAACTCTCTCCAGCTTTCTCTCTTCCTACATCCAACCTGGAAGTCCCTCCTACTCTCCCAGTGATTAGTCCCTTTATTCACTGGGGGTAAGGTTCACAGGAAGTCCCCTGAATATGTGACTCATTCCTCGTTCCAGACAGGCCCTCCAGGGAAAGCAAAATTAACATCAAAATACAACAGCACTAGGGCTATCCACAACAAGAAAGAATTCACAATGGCTGAATAAAGTGCTCTGATTTCTGCTAAGCCACAGAGAATATTCAGTATAACACAAAGGAATACATGGAGAAGGATGACTGAAGGAAAAACTTAGATATCTGCAAAGCAGTAATAGTACCTGAACATCAAGAACCAGAAAAGGAAAAAGCAAGTTGTAAGGTAGGAATTAAGAACAAACACACCTTTGTAGAAGGCTCATTCCCAAAGCTGTGAAAGCATCTTACAGTTCTCAGATACTTTCAATCTTGCTGGGAATACTGGCTGGTCTGAGAGACTGCTGGGGGTTCAAGAAAAAATAAAAAACTCATATGATATGTTCCTTAAACCCCAGTACCAGAACTTCCTCAACAGCCCTTGCTAAACCCTATCTCACATCAAAGGCTAGAACTTTGATGCTACTTGATATCTTAAGCCTATGCTTGCTTCTGGGTTCAAAGGATATCCCATGAATCTTGTAGTTTCAGGCACAAATGCCATAAATTCAGGCTTAAGTCTCTCCTTAGATTGGTAACTAGGAAAGGTCTTTTCTCTAGCCAATGGCTTTAAGGGAGTGGACATCAAAGCCAATAGTCTGCCATTATCTCTATGTCATCTAGAACCTGAAAATATATCAACTCCATTGCACAGGTCCACAAGAACAGCGATAAATGCCTAAGAGCTTGGAATCATCTGTGCTTACCTGGCAGTCACAATAAAAGCTTTCACCTAACTGTACTCATGGGATTTCAGCTAGGTATATAGAGTAATTCATATACAGGTCCACTGGAATGGGAAAGTTCCAAAACACTGGGGGAAATTCCATAAAGGTGACTCCATTTAGCCCTACAACCAACTACATTCATTTTAACTTTAGTCTAAAGTCTTAGTCACATTTCTGCTACCAAAATCTTAATATCAGGCTTTCTCTGAGAATGTCTGTATCTGTGTCTCTATCCTACAATCTCAGGATAGCAGGCAAAATCATTTAAATATAGAAACAGCTCTCCCCAGACTGTGATGGTTACTATTGGTTTTTAAATTGACTGGATCTGGAATCAGCTACAAGATATCCCTCTGTACATGTCTTAAGAGTGGTTTTTGGAATGACTACAAAACAAGAAAACCCTTCCCAAGAGCCGATGGCCATGGTCCAGGGCAGCTAGATATAAAGAGCTCCAAAAGGAAAGTAGTTGCTGTTAGCCTGCCCACTTGCCTTGATTTGCTGAGGATGAATGTATCTACCTTGCTAGTGCTGGCACCTCCATTCTTCACTCAAATGGAAATGCAGCTTTCCAAAAAGTACTGAAGGCTCACCATGAATCTCCTGGTGTTAGGACTGTGGAGGCATCCAACCTCAATGGACTCAGCAGCTCCTGGGTTCTCAGACTCTCCAGTATGCAGAACAGGTTTTGTTAGACTACCCAGTACATATCCTGTTGGCTGATCTAGCAGATCTCCTTTGTAATATATAAATAATTATGTTTTTCTAGTGCCCTAGGTTATTATATTACTTAGTCTCAGGTCTGCAGTTTGTTATAACATCTTCTGCTATCATCCAGACTTTTCCTGTGATATTGGGAGTAGAATATATCTATATTTTGCAGTTCTGGGTTCATAGCTACAATGCTTATTCTAGTATCTTGGTGAAACTGTCCATCACATTTTAAATTTTACTGATGGAATATATAGATTTTGACTGGTTATTTTTTTTAGAATTTCTATATGCTTAATAAGTTTCACATTTGTATCTTGTTTTTGTCTAATTTCTATGCAATGATTGACTCTATTTTCTTATATTTTCTTGTGTCTTCGGTATTTCATGAATTTTGTTCATACTCAGATATGACCTGGCTTCAGAGTTCTTGTTTCTGTAATTTCTTGTGCCCCATCATTAGTTTTCCCCATGGAGTAGTCACTTCTTCCAATTACACATAGTAACAATGATAGAAAATGATCTTTTATTTTTAAATTGGAGATACAGTATTAGATAGTTAGTTCCTTTGATAGATATTATAGATGAAAAGTCAGTTTAGATGTGCAGTCTCATTATGATTGTTTTGGTTTGATTAATGTCAACAGTGTCTCTGAGTGCTTCAATAACTTAGACTGCAGGGATCCAAGGAAGGTATGGAAAAACTTCTAAAAGTATGTGTGTATTCAGGTAGTAGAGAATGGGGTACTGATGGCATATGTTGATGGAAACCACTGAGAGTCTATTTATATTATTTCAGGGTGGGTTGGTGTTTTCCATGAGTCTATGTGATAAGCCACAATATCATTCTGGGTCTGTGTGGTGATTTGAATATGCTTGGCTCAGGGAATGGCACTATTAGGAGGTATGACCTTGTTGTAGTGGATATGGCCTTGTTGCAGAAGTGTATCACTGTGATCATGGGCTTTAAGACCATTGTCCTAGCTACCTGGAAGCCGGCTTTCTCCTAGTAGCTTTCAAATGAAGATGTAGGACTCTCAGCATCTCCCATACCATGCCTGCCTAGATCCTTCCATGGTCCTGCCTTGATGATAATGGTCTTAACCTCTAAACCTATAAGCCAATTCCAACTAAATATTGTTCTTATTTACAGCAGTAAAACCCTAATAAAAACAGTGTGTGTCACTTGAGGCTGTGGAGAACACATAGAACATTTCAAAGGTTCTATAAGGTGATATAAATGTTCCTTAGGCTTGTGACACTGGTAGACATTTTCAAATCATTTTGTACCCAGAAGTAACCTTTCTAAGTCCCAAAGAACAAGCACAAGTATTTTTAGGATTTCGGGTCCAGTATCTATTCTTCTTTGACCTTAGGACACACACACACACACACACACACACACAGAAAGAGAGAGAGAGAGAGAGACAGAGACAGAGAGAGAGAGAGAGAGAGAGAGAGAGAGAGAGAGAGAGAGAGAGAGAGAGAGAGAGCCGTGATTCTCTAGCTTTGGTGGGTAATGTGAGAGAATGACATTTGTGTCTGTCCTGTGGGATTCATGGTGATAGTGCTGTAGAATATGAAGAACATCTTTTATAACCTTGTCAAGGCTACCACATGTGACTTGTGTCACTGCAAGTTAAGAGCTTCAGGGAATGGATGGGTTCTATCTCCAGTATCACTGGATATGCTTAATTGATATCAGGGGGTATTGCACCAGATGTAAACCTGAGGGTAGGTCATGTGATAATCAAGGCCACTAAGGGAAAAATATGGTAATATATGACAACTAGAGCTACTAGATTGGCCTATAGAATATGTGCTGGATAGTATAAAAATGGCTGCTGCACTATGGAGAGACTGCAAAACAACCAGCTGGTTAGTTTATGAGGCATCCAAATGAGATTTTCATCTCTTCAGGTTAATACATTAGTTGTGCATCAGAAAAACCCACTAGTACCTTTTTTTGTCCTGAAAGAAAACAACACCAAGCAGTGGTGGCATACACCTTTACTACCAGCACTTGGGAGGCAGAGGCAGGCATATTTCTAAGTTCATGGTCAGCCTGATCTACAGAGTTAGTTCCAGGACAGCCAGGGCTACACAGAGAAACCATGTCTCAAAAAAAAGTAATAATAATAAAATAGAAGGAAGGAAGGAAGGAAGGAAGGAAGGAAGGAAGGAAGGAAGAAAGAAGGAAAGAAAGAAAGAAAGAAAGAAAGAAAGAAAGAAAGAAAGAAAGAAAGAAAGAAAGAAAGAAAGAAAGAAAGAAAGAAAGAAAGAAAGAAAGAAAGCAAGCAAGCAACAGTGGATTGAAAAGCCACCAGAGGCTAGTGGCCAGACCCATAAAGTGTACAATTCCAGTATATAGATGTAAAAATACAAGATTCTTGGTTAGACGGGATGTAGGTGATGGTGTAAATGTTAGTGCATTCACTACAATCCTTTACTGTCCTGTGTTCTGGGATGCAACTTCCAAGCATTAGGGAAAAGCACTCAATTTTCTTGTTGACTAGAACACAAGAAAAAGAACTCCAGATGAATTTTTACTGTAATGACAGATTTTATGACTAAGCCATGAAAATTGTCATTAACTTGCAAAGATATTGGTATTCTAAAAACCTGAATGGCTATTTAGTCCATCCAAATCTGCTATCAGGTAGATAGGAATACCTGATAAGTACCCTGAGAGTGCCTGGCTTTGTGATGTCATACAACCTTTCCACATGGGAAGCCAATAAAAAACGAGCCTGCCTAGCAGCTGGTACTAAGACCCATTTCAAACTGCACATTATTAAATGCAGATTAACAATCTAAGGAGTATATAATTTTGTAGGTGACAGATACTATTTTTACAGCTGTTTTCTAGAGAAAGAATAAGATTCTCTTCATTAAAGACTAATGAGTGACATTACATTTAAGTATTCACATTAGATATGCTTCTTTGAATTTAATGATGGGGCAATGAGGCCTTTAATTAAATACTCAAAAATCTCCACAGGGAGAAACAAAATAAATTTATCTATAATTTAAAAAAAAATAATGAGATCCATCTGTTATATAATCAGTTTTTTTTTTTTAAATTTTGGATTCTTCAATATATTACCAACGTAACTCTGAAAGCTAAGTTCTTGATATCATAAAACTTATTGGCACAACAAAATAAGTAATATGGTAATTTGCATTTTATTTGTTATGTTTTGTTTCTATACCTTTTATATTCACTATAGGGTAATAAAAGATTCCCCCAAACCCATTGCTTGTTCTTTAATTTACTGTTATAGTTAGTTACTATATCCCACAATAGTAGTGAATCTTCAAGCAATAGTGGAAGGAAAAATGATCATAAGATTAAAGATTCTTATCTAGAAATTGGATTCTAACCAGTTCTTTAAAATATGACCTACTTAAATTAGTTTTTTTCCTACTTTAATACCTGGATATTCATTTACTGTGTTCTGGAATTGATTGTGTATTTATTAAGAATATGGAATATAATTAAAGTTACTAAAATTAAAACATTAAAATAGAAACACAATAATGCTAGAAGATTTTCAGGAGAAGGTATATGTAAGTGAAATTCTTCCATACAAAATGCTTTTTTAATGGGCTTTAATTCTTTGTAAAACTTGTCAATAAAGAACAGAATAACTAACATTACAACCAGTAAATACACATCCAAGATATTTACTTAAAGTTTCACTTTGTTCTTAGCTACTGATACTGTGGCCTTTAGCTAAGGGTCATTATTGCAATATTAAAGAACAAAGCAGAATGTACCTTTTTTTTCTTTTTTTTAATTCAATATATTTTTTATTTACATTTCAAATTTTAAATGATGGAACGTAAAATGTTTTGTAGGGTGTGAAAGGAAAATAGTAACTCTCTCACAGTCCATTTTGATGGAGTTATGATAAAATCTTTCATTAGGCAAAGGCTTGTAAAAGCTACTGATGTGGGATTAGATAAAAGTAGATGAGACTCTAAGAGGATGCTACAACACTCAAGAGAGGATACTAATTATTGGTGCATGATTGCTCTAGTTTCCATGGACGTCAGGTCTGATCTATAGCCTGCTTTAGGAGTTTTTGATGAGAATTGCCACTGAAAAATGCAGATAGAAGAGAATGTTTTTCTTCTAGCAAAAAAAGCTAGAAGTTTGGAAAAGAATTTTACTCCAAAATAATCAGAAAAACATAATTTCTAAAAATGTCATAATTGTGTGTCTATTTGAGTTACAGTAGGAATCTCACAGTCCCCTGTGTTTGTGTTCATTAAAGACTTCTATTAATATACTGTGAAGAAGTTACTATGGAGTATGAAATAAAACCTTAAAAATAAGCCATTTAAGATGAGGTATGTCACTCACATAATATCATCTGTAATCCCTTTAACACAACCCCAGTGTTATATATAGACTCAAGTCTGTTGTGTAGAATTTCTACCCAATAAAATAAGAATGGAATGTATTTAGCTCAGGTACATTATAGTAGAGGGCAAATCAATATGAATTATATAGTCAGCAACATAAGTTAACATTAGGTCTTATCTGTATCCTTTTATACATTATGTTATTGAAATATTTATATTTATTATGTATATACATTATATATATATATATTATTAGTTTTCAAACATCCTGATTTTACTATTCACTAGACATATTTATTTCTCTCACTAACTGATAAAGAATGGACTGTTCTTTTAAAATATTTACTATTTAACCTGGAGTCCTGAATGCAGATTCACCAACCAAAGAGCATATGTGGCCTGCTCTGAGGCCCCCATTACACATGGAACAGAAGGCTGCCTTGTTTGGCCTCCTTGGGAGAGGATGTGCCCAGTCCTGTAGATTCTTGATGCTTTAGAGTGGGGGATACTCTCAAAGGAGCAGGGGACATGGTTCTAGGGAAGAACTCTTTAAGGGAGTACCAGGAGGGGTGCAACATTTGAAATGTAATAATTTAAATAAATGTAAATAAAATAATTTAAAATATAAAACATTTAATGGCTACTAAATTTAAAACACTAATAAAACCAAACTTAAAGATCCTAAAAAATTAAGCTTTTACAAGTAAAACAAATAGAAATCATGTATCTCAACACTAAACACTTGTCACTTGTATTAAGCATTTAAATATTATATACATTGCCATTAATTACATCAATTATGTTGAAATTACAAATTTAGACATAGTATCTGGAACAGCAGTTTAGGTTATTGAGCCAGTGATACTTTAGTGAACATGTTATCAGTGTATCATTCTAAGTTTTTTCTTCTATGTAAGAACAAAAAGAAATAATTTTATCAAACTTTCTGGGTTCCTGGCTTTAATATGATTTTTTAAGGAAGAATTTTACATAAAAACTGATAACTGCTGGAGGAGAAAGAACCAGTTTTCTTCAGAGTTATGGGAGGTTGCCCATGCTCTACTAATTTGTCCTAAATACATGCAATCGCACAGTGTGGATGCAGTAGTTGTTTCAAAGCAGACAGCAAGAAAATTGGAATGGAAAAGTGATAGCTAGATAGGAGGGGGGAGGGATATCAGGGTTGGATTTGGTCAAAACACATTATATAGGAATTCTCAAAACACATTCACATACACAAAATAAGAGGAGGCATCAATATAAACTAGGTTCTATCCGCTCAATACTACTAGTCACCAATCATATTGATAGTACAGCCATATATAATACCAATCCTGTACCCACTAATGTTTAGACCATTGGCTCATGATAGTTTGGGGAGTGATGTGCATAACTTCCTCTGGTTTTTCTCCCTCAGGCATTTCAAAAATCAGGTCTTCATAAACATGGAGGTAGATTTCTGGGCTCTCCTTCTGTGATGCAATTTTGTTCTGTGTGCTTAGAATTTTGTAGTTGTATATTAAGCTTAAAATCAGTGTTATTTCCCCAACTTTGTTCTATTTTAAGATTACTTTGACTATTTTGGCTCTCTTGATAGTCCTTATCAATTCTAGGATAAATTTTCTCATTCTGAAAAAAAAAATGCTTTGATGATTTGGGTAGGAGTTGTAGTGAATCTGTATGTCATTTTCGGATCAGTACATTTTATAAAACATTTTATAAATAGTTGTAGGTTCACTTGTAAGAAATAATAGAAAGATTCTTATGTATTTTATTCCATTTTTCTCAGTAGAACTGCTTACAAACTACATCATCAAATCACAACATCCACATTTGATACAAAACCTTCCCATATTCACCATATTTCTGCTACCATGAGGAACTATATTGTTAGTCACAGCTACCTTTGCTTCTCTTCTTCCCCATCTATTACATAAAAACAAACTTTTCTAGAAAGGTCTTATTTTTCTCCATTTGTATAATTGTGCTGGCCTCAGCAGTACAGTGTAAATGGAGTTATAAAAGTGTGTATTTGGGTTGCCATTTTCTTTCCTTTTCTGTTCATTTCTTTTGTGTCTATTTTCTTAGTTTGATCATAGGCTTGTTTCTGTGTCTTGTTTGGGATTATTGATCAGTTTCCTTTGTATTACCATCTGGGTATTGAATCCCTCAAATATCTTTATTTTAGTTATTTTACATTCTGAAATTTAATTCAGTTATTTTTCTAACCATCAACTATTTCTTTGTCAAGGTTTATTTTTCCCCTTCTTTTTGGTTGTTTTCAATTGGATTACAATTGTTACATGAGATTTTATTACTGCTTTGTTAAAATATATCAGGTAATTCTACTTCCTTCTCTCTATTCCCTGAGAATTGGGACTGTTAATCGTGTTTCTTCGTTTAGTTTGAAATATTCAGGATCTTGGCAAGTTGTATGACTTTACGTTGAATTCCTTGACATATCTACTTAGGCTGTAAATCCCAAGAAAATATGGCAAACATAGCTGTCCCTTCCCCTCTTTCAGATAGTGACAGGAGAAAAGGATAGGATTTCTTCATCATGGGAAAGATGTCACCCTTTTGAACTAGGAGTGGAGACAGATCTGAACTACTCAGTGCAGTCAGGCCTACTACATTCTCTTTGGCCTGCACAGATACCTCCTTCTCAGGAGGAATCAGGATGACTCTTCTGTGCTGCTAATAGACCTGCAGTGAGCAGATGAATGGGCTAAGGGGCTGTCTAAAGGGAGTCTTTTAATACCAGAGAGGAGGCATGTTTCATTTTAACTGGGTAGAATGAAGAGTCTAGCTTTTTCAATCCATCCTCTACTGATATCTTGAAGTTTGAATAGGACTGGCTGTCTTTGATTCAATAAGTAAATGAAATTTCCATCTTCCTATTTGACTTTTTACTTGTGCCATCCTAGTGATGATGATTAATAAATTTTATATTCTTTGATCTATAGCTTCTTTGACCAGATAGTAGAATAATTGTGGACCCTGTTACTAAGAAGACAGGGATTCCACTGTCCCTGAGTTGTATGCTTGTATGCAAACTTCATCTTCTGAGCTCAGGCAGAATGAAAGACAATCTCCTGCCTGGTAGCTACTTTGACCTAGTTCTTGGAATGTCTTTGTGGGCTTGCTTTTCATCATATATGACTGAGAGATCTTCTTTACTCACTCTTATTAATACTATTTTCTGTTTTACTTTTAGAGGATAATTTAGTATTTACTCAACATTTTTATGTCTTTGTAGTGTTAGAACCACCAACTGATCAACTGAGCTCTATTTAGATGTTGGATTTAGATGAGTTACGTTCTCATAAAGCCATATGAAAGTGTGAGTCTTTTGATTCTGATGAGAGTATCTTTGTTCAGTTATCTATAAACTAGCTTCCTTCCTTCCTTTCTTTCTTTCTTCTTTCCTTCCTTCCTCTCTCTCTTTCTCTCTCTCTTGCGTTTTCTTTCTTTCTTTCTTTCTTTCTTTCTTTCTTTCTTTCTTTCTTTCTTTCTTTCTTTCTTTCTTCCTTCCTTCCTTCCTTCCTTCCTTCCTCCCTCTCTCCTCCTTCTTTCCCTCCCTCCCTCCCTTCCTTCCTTCCTTCCTTTTTTCCTTCCTTCCTTCCTTCCCTCCTTTTTCTTTCTTTCTTTCTTTCTTTCTTTCTTTCTTTCTTTCTTTCTTTCTTTCTTTCTTTCTTTCTTTCTTTCTTTCTTTCTTTCCTCTTTTTTTTGTTGAATCGCTTCACAAAATTCTTTCTCCACCATTCTGTCCCAGCCTCTCTTGCCTTCTTTCATTTACTCAAATCTTGCACTATGTAAATTGTTGTGCCTTTTAAATTCTCTGTGGCCGAACACTTCTTCCAATCATCCACTGTAATCATTCATTCTGATCATTTAAATATCAGTTTCGATGCTGCCTCCCCCCAAAAGTTCTGTGACCTACTATTATTACTTAGGTGTCTTTATTTTGATTATTTCAATTCAACTGCAGTTACAGTTTTATTCCTAAAGACTAGAACAATTGAGAGCAGAAGACCAAATACACAGATTGTTTGGACCCATGACCCTTATTCTAAAAATGTAGCATTTAGTAGGAGCTTATCAAAATATGCAAGGAAAGTAATGCCATCATCTTGGCAGAGAGGAAATTGCTCTATTTAGAGTTAATATTACAATTTAATCATAACCTTAAAGTGGATATAAATATATTGGATTTAAAATACTATTGCATTTAACTCTAAGTTTGGCCAAGATTTCAACAAGAAAGAAATCATGATCATTTTACATTAGAGTTGACATAGTCAAAATAAAAAATCAGAGAACTGAGAGTCCAATTTAATGAGAAAATTGAGAAGAGCCAGCCCATTAGACAGGACCAAAGTCTATTATCACACAGATACAACACCAATGGATTCACAAGCCATCTGTTCTGCCATCTAAAGCCAATTAAATTTTTAAAAAAATTGAGCAATTAAGAAACAACTATCAGCCTAAAGTCTGATTCAAGAAGGATTTGGTAATAAAAACTGTAACTATTAAAAATATGCTTAATTAGGAAGAACCTGAATAAAAGTCTACAAGTCATTAATGTGATGTTGAAAGAGTGAAACATAATGTATCAATATCAGTAGAAAAAATTACCAAGGTGTAACTGTCACCTGAAACATTCTATTAGACTAATGAACACATATAATGTAAAAGGGTAGCACGTAGGTTTACAATTTCAGAAAAAATTCTAACACTAATTTATTTTCTTGAAAAGTGAAAAAGTGGGTAATATATTTCTTTATCATATTTTATGTGCTCAATATTTATCTTTCATAGTGCCTTTAATGAGTTCCCTATTGTTTATTTGGCTTTCAGCAGACTAACAGAATCACTGAAAGTTTCTAATGATACAGTGATGATATGGAGATAACCTTAGCTTTTATGTTCATGAGTTATATTCGTATATCATAAATCACATTCACATTCATACTGCATTTGAGCTTTCAAGAACCTGCTCATAGAACTGTGGGAATAGTTTGATGTGGAAGATGAATAAGTCTAGTTGGACAAGTAGGCAGTTGACAGTGATCTGATCGATCTTAACTTAATGCTATACCCTGAAAATTCTTTGCTATTCCGCTTGGCATTTCTTTTATAATTGGAAATTATCTTAAGAGCACAATGATTCTAATAGAAAACAATACCTATGTGGAAAATATTACAGAAATATTATCTGTAAGTACAATTTTCTAAGTTTCCATTAAAATATACTAGTTATGCACAATAATGGTCCTTTATATCCTTTTTAAAAAGGTGCATGCTGCATTTTGATTACATTCATTGTACATCACCATTGCATGTCTTCACGTCATTTAAGTGAACCCGTTCTTCTTCTTGATGTGCCTCTCTTCTACATCTTTATACATCTTAATTTTTATGCAATCAAATTAATTGCATTCAAGTTGCTTACAGAAGCATGGATAAAGGGTGATTTTGAGAATTCAGATACAACTTTCAAGAGACTACACCATTGAAAAAAGGTCTCTCCCTTCCCAAGGAACAACTAACTGTACATAGATCCTAAAAGAAAGGTGGGGCAGATGTATGAGTCCCCTGTTTATTTCATGATGGAAAATCAGCAGGCCAAATATTATGCAAATCTTATGCAGGTGAGCACAACCCCAGTGACTTTAGTAGACCCAGAGCCATGGAAGACTGAGAAGGAATAATGTATGTATAATTTTCTAGACATAGATGAGTAACTGGCACAAACACTGGTAGTGATAGTCAAATGGTTTGTGCATCAAAACTCTAGTTTCCGGGCCAAAATTCTTCAGTGGAAGAAACAGTAACATATTTTAAAACTGTACAATATTTAGGTAAATGAGCCACTCCCTAATATTCTAACATTTTTCAAACATGATTAAATAATTACATTAACATTATATTTGCTTATTATGGATAAATCTATTCAATCTATATCTATGAAAGTAATGCCTGTGAAGCATGAATGTCTTATAATTTTCTTCTCTGAAATTGATGAATAACATAGTTTTGCCATTTGAAACCATAATTTGCCATTCTTCTAAAAACATAAAAAACCATTATGTTTTTAGAAGATGATTTTAAAATAGAGTAAAATAAAATATTTTGAAGTTTTAAGGATTTACAAAAATTTCTTCTTTCTTCTTCTTCTTCTTTGAGAGAGAGAGAGAGAGAGAGAGAGAGAGAGAGAAAGAGAGAGAATGAATGTTTATCATCTAAATTTATGATATATTGTTAAAATACATGTAGCTATCATGGAAATGTAGGTCAAAACTCTTTGGAAACTTCTACTTCTATCGGCCATAATGGCTAAGATCAATAAAACAAGTGAGGGATGATGCTGGTGTGGATATGAAGCAAATGGAGCATTTATTCATTGTTAGAAGTACTGACAACTTGTACAGGAAGTATGGAAATCAGTGTGGCCATTCCACAGAATGATGAAAATCAATATACCTCATGGTATACCCAAACATCATGTCATCGTACCACAGAGACACTTGCTCAACCATGTTCATTGCTGTACTTTTCCTAATAGTTCAGAGATTGTGAACAACATAGATGGGTTCAACAGAAGAATGATTAATGCAGATACATACTCAATGAAGTATTACTTAGCTGTTAGAAAAGAAAGAAATTGACGATCTTGGCTCCAGCTGCTCAGCCAGGGAAGCACCTGACCTGCAGAGGGTCCTCTGTTAGACAAGCCCCGGGGTCTGAGGTTGCCAGCCACCATCCTGGCTCAGCTCAGCCAGGGAAGTGCCTGACCTGCAGGGAGTCCCGAGGTTAGAAGGAGCCCTATGTAAATATACCACATTTTTTGCATCCATTCCTCTGTTGAGGGACACCTGGGTTCTTTCCAACTTCTGGCTATTACAAACAGGGCAGTACTATTCAGCCATCAGAAACAATGAATTCATGAAATTCTTAGACAAATGGATGGATCTGGAGAACACCATACTAAGTGAGGCAACCCAGTCTCAAAAGATCAGTCATGGTATGCACTCACTGATAAGTGGATATTAGCCTAGAAATGTGGAATACCCAAGACATAATTCACATATTAATTGATATTCAAGAGGGATGGAGGAGTGGTCCCTGGTTCTGGAAGGCCTCAGTGCAGCATTATAGGGGAATACCAGAACAGGGAAGTGGGAAAGGTTGGATGGGGGAATAGGGGGAGGGAAGAGGGCTTATGTGACTTTCGGGGAGTGGGGAGCCAGAAAAGGGGAAATCATTTGAAATGTAAATAAAAAATATATCAAATAAAAAAAAAGTTTATTAAGTCAGGCACTAGTGGCACACACCTTTAATCCCAGCATTTGAGAGACAGAAGCAGGTGGATTTCTGAGTTCGAGGCCAGCCTGGTCTACAGAGTGAGTTACAGGACAGCCAGGGCTACACAGAGAGACTGTCTCAATAAATAAATAAATAGATAGATAGATAGATAAAATGTTTACTAAGTAAAAAAAAAAAAAGAAGAAGAAGAAGAAGAAGGAGGAGGAGGAGGAGCCCTATGGTCTGAGGTATCCATCTTCTTGCCTTTGACAGCTCAGCTAGCTCAGCCAGGGAAGCACTTGAACTGCAGGGAGTACCCAGGTTAAACGGAGCCCTGTGGTCCAAGGTCTCCACCATCTCAGCTCCTGGAACCAAGCAGCCAGCTCAGACAGAGACCTGTGCCACATCTGACACAGGGAAGATCCCACTACCTAATATTCTCTAGAGAACCAGCAGGAACAGGTTAATCACCACTGCCCCTTTCTATTGGATGTGGTAGACCTGTGTCACATTTGACATGGGCAAGATCCTACTCCCTGAAACTCACTCAAGAACAGACAGGAGCAGGTTATTCAGTAAAAGGGGGGGCATTCGAGAACCAGCATCAGTAGAGCATTTGAAACCCAGCAACAAGCCCTATCCTGGACTGTGGGCCCTACAGAGTGATCAGCTCTTGGAGGGGGTCCACACAGCATCCACAATCTTTACTACAGGGCAGACCAAACAGGCAACATGAGGCACATAGAGACAACCTGAGTATAGCATTGCTTGGGGTAGGACACACTAGGGCTTCAACGACACCAAAGAGTAGAGTAGCACATCAGCAATCTGTGCCTGGGTAAACCCAATCATCCAATAGTGCAGAAATAGCCTTACAGGCCCACAGGAGGTTCAAGCACCAGCCAGTGACTGCTCTCACTAACCAACTAATGTCAGAGATAACAAGATGGCAAAAGGCAAACACAGGAACGTTACTAATAGAAATCAAGGCAATATGGCAGCATCTGAACCCAATTCCCCAACAACAGCAAGTCCTGGATACCCCAACACACCAGAAAAGCAAGATTTGGATTGAAAATCACTGGTCATGATACTATCAGAGGAACACAAAAAGGTCATAATTAAAGTTCTTAAAGAAATACAGGGAAACATGAATAAGTTAGAGGCTCTTACAATGGAAACACAAAAACACTCAAAAGAAATTCAGGAGAATAGAGATCAACAGATAGAAGCCAATAAAGAGGAAATGCAAAAATCACGTAAAGAAATGCAGCAGAAATTGAGCCAACAGACAAAAGTCGTGAAAGAGGAAACACAAAAATATATTAAAGAAATACAAGAAAATACAAAACAAACACGTGAAGGAACTGAGCAGAACCATCCAGGATCTAAAAACAGAAGTAAAAACAACTAAGAAATCACAAAGGAAGACAACCTTGGAGATAGAAAACCTTGGGAAGAAATCAGGGGCCATAGGCGCAAGTATCAACAACAAAATAAAAGAGATAGAAGAAAGAATCTCAGATGCGGAAGATACCATAGAAACCATTGACTCAACAGTGAAAGAAAATGCAAAAAAGCAAAAAGCTTGTAATCCAAAACATCCAGGAAATCCAGGACATAATTAGAAGACAAAACCTAAGGATTATAGGCATAGATGAGAGTGAAGATTTACAACTTAAAGGGCCAGCAAATATCTTCAATAAAATTATGGAAAAAAAAAAACTTCCCTAACCTAAAGAGAGAGTTGCAAGAAGCCTACAGAACTCCAAACAGACTGGACAAGAACAGAAATACCTCCCGTCACATAATAATCAAAACCCCAAATGTACTAAACAAAGAAAGAATATTAAAGGCAGTAAGAGAAAAAGGCCAAGTAATATATAAAGGAAGACCAATTAGAATTACACCAGACTTCTCACCAGAGACCATGAAAGCTAGAAGATCCTGAGCCTATCTCATGCAGATTCTAAGAGAAAACAAATGTCAGCCAAGACTACTACACCCAGCAATACTCTCAATCACCATAGATGGAGAAACCAATGTATTCCATGATAAAACCAAATTTACACAATATCTTTCCACAAACACAGCCCTAGAAAGGATAATAGGAGAAAATCACCAATACAAGGAGGGAAACCCCACCCTGGAAAAAGCAAAATATTAAACTTCTTTCATCAAGTCCAAAAGAAGATAACCACTCAGATATAAAAATAACATAAAAAATAACAAGGAAGTAATAAACACTGCTCCTTAATATCTAGTAACATCAATGGACTCAATTACCCAAT
This sequence comes from Apodemus sylvaticus, assembly GCF_947179515.1. Taxonomy (NCBI): domain Eukaryota; kingdom Metazoa; phylum Chordata; class Mammalia; order Rodentia; family Muridae; genus Apodemus; species Apodemus sylvaticus. The sequence goes on along the minus strand of NC_067473.1, from coordinate 136,988,454 downwards.
AAAAAGACATAGAATAACAAACTGGATACATAACCAGGACCCTTCATTTTGCTGCTTACAGGAAACACACCTCAGGCCAAAGACAAACACTGCCTCAGAGTAAAAGGCTGGAAAACAATTTTACAAGCAAAAGGTCTTAGGAAACAAACCTGAGTAGCCATTCTAATATCAGATAAAATTGACATCCAACTTAAAGTCATCAAAAGAGACATGAAAGGACAGTTCTTACTGGTCAAAGGAAAAATCCACCAAGAAGAACTCTCAATTCTGAACATCTTTTCTCCAAATAGAAGGGCAACCTCATTCGTAAAAGAAACTTTACTAAAGCTCAAAGCACACATTGCACCTAAAACAATAATTGTGGGCAACTTCAACACTTCACTCTCCTCAGTGGGCAGATCAAGATACCAAAAACTAAACAGGGACACAGTGAAACTAATTGAAGCATTAGACCAACTGGATTTAACAGATATATATATAGAACATTTCATCCTAAGGCAAAAGAATACACCTTTTTCTCAGCACCTCAAGGTACCTTCCCCAAATTCGACCATATAATTGGTCACAAGACAGACCTCAATAAATATAAGAAGATCAAAATAATCCCATGCTTCCAATCGGATCACTATGTAATAAAAGTGGTCTTCCTCTGAAGAAGGAAATGGAAGAAGACCTAAAAAAATGGAAAAAACCTCCCATGCTCATAGATCGGCAGGATTAATATAGTTAAAATGGCCATTTTGCCAAAAGCAATATACAAATTCAATGCAATACCCATCAAAATCCCAACTCAATTCTTCATAGAGTTACAAAGAGCAATTCTCAAATTCATCTGGAATAACAAAAAACCCAGGATAGCTAAAACTATTCTCAGCAACAAAAGAAATTCTGGGGGAATCAGTATCCCTGACCTCAAGCAATACTACAGAGCAATAGTGTTAAAAACTGCATGGTATTGGTACAATGACAGGCAGGCAGATCAATGGAACAGGATTGAAGATCCAGAAATGAACCCACACACCTATGGCCACTTGATCCTCAGCAAAGGGGCTGAAAACATCCAATGGAAAAAAGATAGCCTTTTCAACAAATGGTGCTGGTTCAACTGGAGGTCAGCATGCAAAAGAATGTGAATTGATCCATCCTTGTCTCCTTGTACTAAGTTCAACTCCAAATGAATCAAGGACCTCCACATAAAGCCAGACACTCTGAAGCTAATAGAAAAGAAACTGGGGAAGACCATTGAGGACATCAGTACATAGGGAAAGTTCCTGAACAGAACACCAATAGCTTATGCTCTAAGATCTAGAATTGACAAATGGGACCTCATAAAATTACAAAGTTACTGTAAAGCAAAGAACACCATCAAAAGGACAAATCGGCAACCAACAAATTGGGAAAGGATCTTCACCAACCCTACATCAGATAGAGGGCTAATATCCTATATATACAAAGAACTCAAGAAGTTAGACCCCAGAAAACTAAATAACCCTAATAAAATTGGGGTACAGAGTTAAATAAAGAATTCTCACCTGAAGACCTTCGGATGGCGGAGAAACATCTTAAAAAATGCTCAACTTCATTAGTCATCAGGGAAATGCAAATCAAAACAACCCTGAGATTTCACCTTACACCAGTCAGAATGGCTAAGATTAAAAATTCAGGAGACAGCAGGTGTTGGCAAGGATGTGGAGAAAGAGGAACACTCCTCCACTGCTGGTGGGGCTGCAAATTGGTACAACCACTCTGGAAATCAGTCTGGCGGTTCCTCAGAAAACTGGGCTCATCACTTCTGAAAGATCCTGCTATACCACTCCTGGGCATATACCCAGAGGATTCCCCAGCATGTAATAAGGATATATGCTCCACTGTGTTCATAGCAGCCCTATTTATTATAGTCAGAAGCTGGAAAGAACCCAGGTATCCCTCAACAGAAGAATGGATGCAAAAAATGTGGTCTATATACACAATGGAGTACTATTCAGTCATTAGAAACAAAGAATTCATGAAATTCTTAGGCAAATGGATGGAGCTGGAGAACATCATACTAAGTGAGGCAACCCAGTCTCAAAAGATCAATCAGGGTATGCACTCACTAATAAGTGGATATTAGCCTAGAAAACTGGAATACCCAAAACATAATCCACACATCAAATGAGGTACAAGAAGTACGGAGGAGTGGTCCATGGTTCTGGAAAGACTCAGTGTAGCAGTATAAGGCAAAACCAGAACAGGGAAGTGGGATGGGGTGGGTGGGAGAACAGGGGGAGGGAAGGGGGCTTATTGGACTTTCGGGGAGTGGGGGGCTATAAATGGGGAAATCATTTGAAATATAAATAAAAAATAAAAAATAAACCTTTATCAGTAAAAAAAAAAGTGGTCTTCAATAGCAACATAAACAACAGAAATCCCACATACACATGGAGGCTGAATACTAGTCAATGATACCTTGTCCAAAGAAGAAATAAAAAAAGAAATCAAAGACTTTTTAGAATTTAATGAAAATGAAGGCACAACATACCCAATTTTATGGGACACAATGAGAGCAGTGCTAAGAGGAAAACTAATTTCCCTGAGTGCTTCCAAAAAGAAACTGGACAGAGCATACACTAGCAGCTTAATGACACACCTGAAAGCCCTGGAACAAAAAGAAGCTAATTCACACAGGAGGAGTAGAAGACAGGCAATCATCAAACTCAGGGCTGAAACCAATCAAGTAGAAACAAAGAGAACCATACAAAGAATCAACAAAACCAGGAGCTGGTTCTTTGAGAAAATCAACAAGATAGATAAACCCTTAGCGAGGCTAACTAAAGGGCACAGAGACAGTATGCAAATTAACAAAATTAGAAATGAAAAGGGAGATATAATAACAGAAATGGAGGAAATTAAAAAACTCATCAGATGCTACTACAAACGTGTATATACAATACAGCTGGAAAATCTGGAGGAAATGGACAATTTCCTAGACAGATACCAAATACCAAAATTGAATCAGGATTAAATAGATCAACTAAACAGTCCCATAACCCCTAAAGAAATAAAAGGGGTCATAGAAAGTCTCCCAACCAAAAAAAGCGCAGGACCAGATGGTTTTAGTGCAGAATTCTATCAGACCTTCAAAGAACTAACACCAATACTCCTCAAATTATGCCACAAAATAGAAACAGAAGGAACACTATCCAACTCATTATACGAAGCCACAATAATGTTGATAGCATAACCACACGAAGATTCAATGAAGAAGGAGAGCTACAGGCCAATATCCCTTATAAATATCTATGCATAAATACTCAATAAAATTCTTGCCATTTGATTTCCCCAATGTAAACAAAGAATATAGAAAATAAAAATATTAAAAAAAATTCTTGCCAATCGAATCCAAAAGCACATCAAAACAATTATTCACCATGATCAAGTAGGCTTCATCCCAGGGATGCAGGGATGGTTCAATATATGGAAATCCATCCATGTGATCCACTACATAAACAAACTCAAAGAAAAAACCACATGGTCATTTCATTAGATGCTGAAAAAGCACTTGACAAAATTCAGCATCCTTTCATGCTAAAAGTCTTGGAAAGAACAGGAATTCAAGGCCCATACCTAAAACATAGTAAAAGCAATATACAGCAAACCAGTAACCAACATCAAACTCAATGGAGAGAAACTTGAAGCAATCCCACTAAAATCAGGGACTAGACAAGGCTGCCTCTTCTCTCCATATCTTTTTAATATAGTATTTGAAGTTCTAGCTAGAGTGATTAGACAACATAAGGAGGTCAAAGTGATACAGATTAGAAAGGAAGAAGTCAAACTATCACTATTTGCAGATGATATGATAGTATACTTAAACAACCCTAAAAACTCCACCAGAGAACTCCTACAGCTGATAAACAGCTTCAGCAAAGTGTCTGGTTATAAAATCAACTCAAGCAAATCAATTGCCTTCCTATACTCAAAGGATAAGCAGGCTGAGAAAGAAATTAGGGAAATGATACCCTTCACAATAGCCACAAACAATATAAAGTATCTTGGGGTGACTCTAACCAAACAAGTGAAAGATCTGTATGAGAAGAAGTTCAGGTCTCTGAAGAAGGAAATCGAAGAAGACCTAAGAAAATGGAAAAATCTTCCATGCTTGTGGATTGGCAGGATTAATATAGTTAAAATGGCCATCTTACCAAAAAGCAATATACAGATTCAACACAATACCCATCAAAATCCCAACTCAGTTCTTCATAGAGTAAGAAAGAGCAATTCTCAAATACATCTGGAATAACAAAAAACCCAGGATAGCTAAAACTCTTCTCAACAGTAAAAGAACTTCTGGGGGAATCAGTATCTTGGACCTCAAGCAGTACTACCGAGCAGTAGTATTAAAAACTGCATGGTAGTGGTACAGTGACAGGCAGGTTGATAATGGAATAGGATTGAAAACCCAGAAATGAACCCACACACCTATGGTCACATGGTCTTTGACAAAGGAGGTGAAACCATCCAGTGGAAAAAAGATAGCCTTTTCAACAGATGGTGCTGGCTCAACTAGAAGTCAACGTGCAGAAAAATGCGAATTGATCCATTCTTATCTCCTTGTACTAAGCTCAACTCCAAGTGGATCAAGGACCTCCACATAAAACCAGACACACTGAAACTAATAGAAAAGATAGTGGGAAAGACCCTTGAGTACATCGGTACAGGGGAAAAGTTCCTGAATAGAACACCAATAGCTTATGCTCTAAGATCAAGAATCGACAAATGGGACCTCACAAAATTACAAAGTTTTTGTAAGGCAAAGGACCAGGTCAAGCAGACAAAATGGCAACCAACAAACTGGGAAAGGATCTTCACCAACCCTACATCCGACAGAGGGCTAATATCCAATATATACAAAGAACTCAAGATGTTAGGCTCCAGAGAGCCAAATAACCCTATTAAAAATGGGGTACAGAGCTAAACAAAGAATTTTCACCTGAAGAACTTCGAATGGCTGAGAAGCACCTAAAGAAATGTTCAACATCATTAATCATTAGGGAAATGCAAATCAAAACAACCCTGAGATTTCACCTTATACCCTTCAGAATGGCTAACATTAAAAACTCAGGTGACAATAGGTGTTGGCGAGGATGTGAAGAAAGAGGAACACTCCTCTACTGCTGGTGGGAATGCAAGTTGGTACAACCACTCTGGAAATCAGTCTGGCTGTTCCTCAGAAAATTGGGCATAACACTTCCAGGGGACACTGCAATACCACATCTAGGCTTATACTCAGAGGATTCCCTGGCATGCAATTAGGACACATGCTCCACTCTATTCATAGCAGCCCTATTTATAATAGCCAGAAGCTGGAAAGAACCCAGATGTCCCTCAATGGAGGAATGGATACAGAAAATGTGGTATATTTACACAATGGAATACCTCTCAGCAATTAAAAACAATGAATTCATGAAATTCTTAGGCAAATGGTTGGATCTGGAAAATATCATCCTAAGTGAGGTAACCCAATCACAAAAGAACACACTTGGAATACAGTCACTGATAAGTAGATATTAGCTCAGAAACTCTGAATATCCAAGACACAATTCACATATCAAATGATTCCCAAGAAGGAGGAAAGAGAGGTCCCTGGTCCTGAAAATGCTTCTTTGAGCATTGTAGGGGAGCACCAGGACAGAGAAGTAGGAGGGGGTTGATAGGAGAATGGGTGGAGGAAACAGGGCTCAGGGAACTTGTGGGAAGTGGGGAACTAGGAAGGGAAATTCATTTTGAATGTAAACAAAGAATATTGAAAATAAAATATTATTAAAAAACAAAAAACAAAAAAAGAAAAGAAAGAAAGTATGATAATCACAGTTAAATAAATAGAATTAGGAAAAAATTGCCCTGTGTTAGGTAACGTAGACCCAGAAAGACAAATATCATATATACTTGCTTTTATTTGATATTAGCTGTTTAGTCAAAGATAACCAAGCTACAATCTGCAGAACCACCATGGTTAAGTATAGAGAGAGACTGATAAAGAGTAGATCTCCCTAAGGAAATGATATGGAATAGACTAGGTAGGATGAGGGGTGCTGGACCATGAGGATCAAGTCGAGATTACAAGGCAGTATGGAGAGAGTTAGCTAAAAGTAAGGAATATTAAGAAGGGTCATATGAGAACCTAATAGTGTTGAGCTTCATTAAATATATACACATATAAAAATGACCTAAATGAAATGGTCAAATAATGGATAAAACACAGTCCAAACTGGACATTTCTTGTCACCAAACAAAGCATCCAGTACTGGGAATTGGGTGCATCTAATTGAGTTTTTGGCCAAAGATGTTCTGCCGGAAAACCCAGACAAATGAGGCTGTTGCAAAAATAAGAGGTTGCTTGCCATAAAGCCCTACTGCTGAAGACAACACCTACATAACTCATTGGATATGGAGAGGTCAACCTGGTACCTACAAAAAGCCTTAACTCTTACATACTAGCGACACTGGAAGAGGAAGATGCTCTGCATGCTACCAAAATCATATGTAAATACCAAGTCATCCACAAACACTTCTATCTGCAGTTGTGACCTTCCTGTAGTGTATGGGAGGGCCATGGTGACACATAGCTTGTATGGATAACCAATCAATATCTGATTCGACTTAATGTATACTACATGAGATGGAACTCATAAACACTAACTGGGTGGCAGAGATCCTGAGCCAAAATAACCCAATCTAGTGCGAAAACTAAATACAACTGTTCTGAAACAAAACCAAAACCAAAAAAGCCACAGAAATGATGTGACTCCGAATGCCATTCTGTTATACTCATAGATCAGCACCTAGCTCTGTCATCTTCAGAGATGCTTATTCCTGCAGCAGATTAAAATAAATACCACACCCATACATAATGTAGAGATAATGTAGAGAGTGAGAGACTGTGGAACACTTAGTGCTAAATAGGATGTTTCATCAAATCTCTTCCCTCGGAGCTCAAGAAACCCCATAGAAGAAGAGGTAGAAAGAGTGTAAGTAAGAGGAAATGGAGGACATCAAGAAAATAAGACTCTCTAAATTAACACATTCAGAATTCCTATGAACTTACAGAGACTGAGGCAACTTTCATAGCACCTTAATTGTCTTTAAGAGTGTCTCATCGTGGAAACAAATTACACTTATGGGTAGGCTACATGCCAGTAGATAACCAAAATAAAAAATGAATTCAGTAGCATCCTTAGACGTTCCTTGTCTTATGTCACATTAGGGTTACTCCTTTTTTTTAAATTTTATCTTATTTTTTGTTTTCACACATACACACACACACACACACACACACACACACACACACACACACACACGTATGTGCATGCTTTTTTTAATTTATACCCCTAAAGGTCCTTTGTGTATACATTATGCTTCTAGCTTAGTGTTTTTACCAGATTCCTGGGTGTGTTAATGAGTGTCTCTATTTTTTTTTCTTGAATCTTTAATTTCTGATTGCTTGTTTTGACTAATTCTGATAGCTACTTTTTGTTTTATCTTATTTTGTTATTTTTAATTATCCCTTAGTAACATTTCTTTTTTTAAAAAAAAATGAGAGTCAGGACAGGGATGGAGCCAGATGAGAGTTGGGAGATGGGAAGTAGACAGGAAACTATAATCATGGTATATGAGAAGAAAAAATGTGTTTCATTCTTTTCTTTTAAAAAGAAAACAATAAAAAATAAAAAATAAAAATAAAATAGCAAAGTTATTTACAACCTACTCTTAAATCAGTGTAACACTGTATCTAGAATTAAGGAATTAGCACTATTTCCTCTATTCATCCAGTGTTTGCCTCCTGCCCCCCCCCCCAAAAAAAAGAACAACAAAAAAAAAAATAGAAGTCTGCAACCCAGAATGACAAGAATCAACAGCAATGTTATCTTCTGGCACCACAATTGTCTACTCTGTGTTTATTACTAAAGCATAGGCTTCTGCTTAAGATGGCATCTGGCCCACCATCCCTGAGGCAGGCTCTACAACTTCCCTCTGAAATAGCTATTAAGACACAGAAAACTCACAACATCACAGAAATTAAGACTGACAGACAGTCTATCGCTAGAAAATGGTCGAATTTCTACTAACTATAAAGCCAGAGAATTGGATTGAGAGGGGAAATGTGGTTTTATGAAAGACAATAGCCTCACATTACTGAAGAAAAAAAGTAAGATGTTTGTATTCCTCAGTTTCTTTCTCTCTTTCTTTAGCTTCTTTTCCATTTCTGAGACACACTCCACCCTGTATATTAAGCTGAGATCTCAAAGAACAACCATGCTCTTTATCTTTTATCATACTGCATAATTACCATTGCAGCTATCATTTCAGTTCTGTTCATGATAGCAATGAGGTAGGAGTAAGGGTTAGAGTAAGGGAATTTCATAAGAGGTGTAATTCTGTACATGCTGCTATAAAGCAGTGGAGTTGAAGGTAAAGAAAGAAAAGATGTGGGAGTAACACATGCAGGAGATCTTCATGTGTGATGGTAATTCAGAGGCTAGGTACTCTAGGATGTAAGATGAAGCCACTCATTCAACAGAAAAGACCTCAGGAACCTGGCCAGTAACAATGCACTGTAATTTACCTTTCATGTCTAGGACTAAGATGCAGGTATATTTACGTGTAATAGAATAGTAACTGAGGAGAAGTTTACCCTCCTATTTTCTTAACACTGTAAAAAGGATAGACCCTCACAGGAAACAGAAAAAAAAAACCCAAAAGAATCCATGTTCCATGACCCACATATAAAGGGAAATTATAAAATCTGTAAAGACAGAAGCTAGGACAGACTTCTAGGGAAAAGAAAGAGTCTTTAAAAGTTACTTATTTTTGCTTCTTTGAGTCCAAGGATTGTAACATGGTAATCCTGTTTTTGTTTATTTGCTTTTTTGTTGTAGTACTATTGCATAAATATTAGCAATTATTGAAGTTTTGTACTGATTTGCTTTACATCCACCCTCTCCTTCTCCTCTGAGGAACTCTCTTGAGTTTCCACTCCCTACTCCCACCTTCCAGTCCCCAACCACTGCACATCAAGTCTGCAAGACTAGATGCATTCTCTGCTGCAAAGTCCAGATAAGGCAGCCTATCTATAAGAACATATTTTATAGACAAGCAAGAGCTTTTGGGATAGTTCCTACTCCAGTTGTTTGGGACCCATGTAAAGACCTAGCTCACATCTGTTACATATGTGTGGGGAACCTAGGTCTACCTAGTATATGTATTTTGGTTGGTGGGTCAAAGAGAGCCCCAAAGGGTGCAGGTTAGTTGATTATGTTGGTCTTCCTGTGGAGTTCCTATCCCCTTCAGGGCCCTCAACTCCTCTTCCTATTCTTCCATAAGAGTCCCCAAGTTCCATCTACTGTTTGAAACCAGGCAGGAAGCCCAGTGGAGCAATAATGACACCAACACACCTACACAATTTTCTACCTAAACTTTAGGGACAGAGGATGGAACAGAGACTGAGTGAATGGCCAACCAATAACCAGCCAACTTAAGACCCGTTCCATGGGCAAGCACCAATCACTGACACTATTGATGATACTTTGTTTTGCTTGCAGACAGGAATCTACCAGGAGTCTGCCTGTTCACAGGCTCTACCAAGTAGCTGACTCAGACAGATGCAGACACCCATGTCCAAATAGTGGATGGAACCTTGTCATCCTGTATTTTATGACTAATGTCCACTTACAAGAGACATATAAGAGAGTACATACCATGTGTGTCTTTGGGGTCTAAGTTACCTCAGTCAGTATATTTGCTAGTTACATCTATTTGACTATAAATTTCATGATATCCTTACAGGTTTTTGTTAATATTTTTAAATAGATATATTCTTTATTTACATTTGAAATGTTGTCCCCTATTCTGGTTGCTCCCCTGAAAATCCCTTGACCCCTATCCCCTCCACCTGTTTCCTAATCAACCCACTCCTGCTTCGCTGTCCTGGTATTCTTTAAACAGCAGCATCTAGCCTTCCTAGGACCAAGGGACTCTCCTCTCCATGATGTCCAACAAGTCCGTCCTATGCTGCCTATGTGTCTATGTGTACTTTTTGGTTGCTAGTTTAGTCCCTGGGAGCTCTGGGGTACTGGGTGACTCATATTGCTGTTCCTCCTATGGCACTGCACACACTTTCAGCTCCTTAGGTCCTTTTTCTAGCTCCTCCATTGGGGACTCTGTGCTCAGTTCAATAGCTGGCTGAGAGTATCCCTCTCTGTATTTGTCTTGCACTAGTAAAGCCTCCCAGGTGACAGCTGTATCAGGCTCCTGTCAGCAAGCACTTCTGGGCATCTACAATAGTATCTGGGTTTTGTAACTATGTATGGGATGGATCCCTAGTTGGGGTAGTCTCTGGGTGGTCTTTCCCTCAGACTCTGCTTCATTCTTTGCCTCTATATCTCCTTCTGTGGGTATTTTGTTCCCCCTTCTAAGAAGGACCAGAATATTCATACTTTGTCCTTCCTTCTTCTTGAGCATCATTTGATATGTGAATTGTGTCTTGGATATTTCAAGCTTCTGGGGCTAATATCCACTTATCATTGAGTGCATACCATTTGTGTTCTTTTGTGATTGGGTTACCTCACTCAGGATGATATTTTCAAGTTACACCTATTTGACTAAGAATATCATGAATTTGTTGTTTTTAATAGCTGAGTAATATTCCATTGTGTAAATATTCCACATTCTCTTAGATCTTAGAGCATAAGCTATTGGTGTTCTGTTCAGGAAATTTTCCCCTGTGCCCATGTGCTCAGGGTTTTTCCCCAGTTTCTTTTCAATTAGTTTCAATGTGTCTGGTTTTATGTGGATGTCCTTGATCCACTTGAACTTGAGCTTTGTACAAGGGAATCAGAATGGATCAATTTACATTCTTCTGCATGCTAACCACCAGTTGAACCAGGCTTTGTTGAAAAGGCTTTCTTTTTTCCACTAGATAGTTTTAGCTTCTTTGTCAAAGATCAAGTGACCATAGGTGTGTGGGTTCATTTCCAGGTCTTCAGTTCTATTCTATTGATCTATCTACCTATCACTGTACAAATAACATGCAGACTTTAACACTATTGCTCTGTAGTACTGCTCGATACTACAGAAATCCAGGATATTGATTTCACCAGAAGTTCTTTTACTGTTGAGAATAGTTTTAGCTATCCTGGGTTTTTTGTTATTCCAGATGAATTTGAGAATTGCTCTTTGTAAGTCTATGAAGAATTGAGTTGGAATTTTGATGGGGATTACACTGAATCTGTATATTGCTTTTGGCAAGATGGCCATTTTTACTATATTAATCCTGCCAATCCACGAGCATGGGAGATCTTTCCATCTTCTAAGGTATTCTTTGATATCTTTCTTCAGAGACTTGAAGTTCTTGTCATACATATCTTTCACTTGTTTGGTTAGAGTCACACCTAGATACTTTATCTTGTTTGTGACTGTTGTAAAGGGTGTCCTTTCCCTAATTTCTTTCTCAGTCTGTTTCTCCTTTGAGTATAGGAAGGCTACTGATTTGTTTGAGTTAATTTTATATCTGGCCACTTTGCTGAAGTTGTTTATTAGCTGTAGGAGTTCTCTGGTAGAGCTTTTTGGGTCACTTAAGTACTGTCATATCATCTGCAAAGTGATAGTTTGAATTCTTCCTTTCCAATTTGTAGCCCTTTGACCTCCTTCTGTTGTCTAATTGTTTTAGCTAGAACTTCAAGTACTATATTGAATAGATATTGAAAGAGAGGTCAGCCTTGTCTAGTCCCTGATTTTAGTGGGATTGTTTAAAGTTTCTCTCCATTTAGTTTATGTTGGCTACCAGTTTGCTGTAATATTGCTTTCACTGTGTTTAGGTATGGGCCTTGAATTCTTGATCTTTCCAAGACTTTTAACATGAAAGGATGCTGAATTTTGTCAAAAGCTTTTTCAGGTCTCCTGGATGACCTGTTCTCTTTGTGTACACACATATGTAGGTACTCCTGGGAGACCAGCTCTCTTGTGGTTGTATTTGGGTATATAGGTCTGTAGCCCTGGATGAGCTCTGGATATAGATGGATATTGGAAAACTCCTGTCCCAGGCTGCTACTAGGCTCTGTGTCCTCAGGTTTCTGACTGTTTCCTCTGTGCAGCAGATGTACTCCTACCTGTGCTGTCTGTCTTCTCTGCACTCCTGGGTTGTTAGTTATCTCCCTGTGCCACTTGGATATGGCATGCTGTGGCAGAGGATGGTCTTGAGCTGGAAACAGAAACCAGATGGCTCCAGCCTGAGGGTTTTTGATGTGATCCTCTGAGTGCCAGGGAAGGTCCTACCTGTGCTGATTGACCTCTCTGCACTAGTGGGTCATCCTTATGGTTTTAATAGCTGAGTATTATTCCATTGTTAAAATGTACCCCATTTTAAAATCATTCTTTATTTGAGGGATATCTAGGTTGTTCTCAGTTTCTGGCTATTGTGAATAAAGTTTCTATGACCATAGTCAAGTAAATGTCTTTTTGGTATGGTGCAGTAGTTTTGGGTATATGATCAGGAGTATTACAGCTGTGTCTTGAGGTAGAACTATTTCCAGTTTTCTGAGAAACTGCCAAATTGATTTCCAAAGGTGTTATACAAGTTTATACTCCCACTAACAATGGAGGAGCCTTCTTCTTGATCCACATTCTCATCAGCTTGAGGTGCCACATAAGTTTTTGATCTTGGCCATTCTTATGGGTGTAAAATGGAATCTCAGAGTTATTTTGATTACATTTACTTGAAGAGTGAGGGCATTAAACATTTCTTTAAATGATTTTTGGAAATTAGAGATTCAGATGTCAAGAATTCTGTTTCACTCTGTGTGTTACTTTTTTATTAGTATTTATTTATTTTGTTTACATGAGTACACTTTAGCTGTTTTCAGACATTACCAGAAGAGGGCATTGGAACCCATTACAAATGGCTGTGAGCCACCATGTGGTTGCTGGGAATTGAACTCTGGACCTCTGGAAGAGAGCACTCAGTGCTCTTAACCATTGAGCCATCTCTCCAGCCCTGTATGTTACTTTTTTAATTGAGTTATTTGGTTGGTTGGTGCCTAATTTCTTGAGTTCTTTATGTATTCTAGAGATTAGTCCTCTGTCAGATGTAGGCTTGGTGAAGATCCTTTCCCCTTATGTAATCTGCCATTTGGTCCTATCCACAGTGTCCTTTGCCTTACAGAAGCTCTTGAATTTCAGGAGGTCCCATTTATTAATCGTTGATTTTATTTATGAGATTTTCATATTCCGTTCAGGAAGTTGTCTTCTGTACCAATGTGTTCAAGGTCAATCTTCACTTTCTCTTCTATTAGATTTCATGTATCCAGGTTTATTTTGAGGTCTTTCATCCACTTGGATTTGTGTTTTGTACAGGGTCATATGGCTCTATTTGCATTCTTCAAGATGCTACATGCAAGCATTCAGTTAGACCAGCACCATTTGATGAAGATGTTTATATTTTTCCAATGTATGATTTTGTCTTCTTTGTAAAAAATCTAGTGTCTGTAGGTGTGTGGGTTTATTTCTGAGTCTTCTGTTCTATTGTACTGATCAACTTGTCTGTTTTTTATCAATATCTTCATATTTTATTACTATTGCTCTGTAGTACAGGAAGAAATCTTGGATGGTGATACCTCCAAAAGTTCTTTTATTGTACAGGATCATTTCAGATTTGTTTTATTTCTATATGAAGTTAAGTGTTATTAGTTCAAGCTCTGTAAAGAATTGTGTTGGGGGGCACTTGTAACTTATTGCGAAGGGAAAATAAAATAGACATCAGTGGTGGATGGAAGGAAGGAACTGGGGTAGGAAAGGTGGTGGGTAGGGGAACAGGAGAGATCAAGTGTTGGGAGGTTGAAGGGAGAAAAGAGTGGGATTGGTCAGGAGAGAACATCTCTCGGACAAGCTAAAACTTAGGACAAGAGAACCTCCTAGGAATCTGTGAGGGTGACTCAAGCAAAAACTCTTAGCAATAGGGTATATTGCAACTTCCCTTAACCAGGCAAGATTCCAATGGAGGGAGGGAGACACTGACCCACCGCAGGATTTTGACATATAATTCATCCTGACTTTAAGATATGCAGGGATAAAGATAGAACAGAAAGTGAGGGAATGTCCAACTAATCATTGGCCCAACTTTTTTTTTTTTTTTTTTTTTTGGATTTGGTTTTTTTGAGACAGGGTTTCTCTGTATAGCCCTGGCTGTCCTGGAACTCACTTTGTAGACTAGGCTGGCCTGGAACTCAGAAATCTGCCTGCCTCTGCCTCCCAGAGTGCTGGGATTAAAGGTGTGTGCCACCACCGCCCGGCTCTCATTGGCCCAACTTAAGACCCATACTATGAGAGAGAGCCCACCACTGACACTGTTAATGATACTCTCCTATACTTGTAGAAAGAAACTTAGCATAACTGTCCTCTGAGAGGCTTCACCCAGGAGCTGAGAGAAACAGATTCAGAGACTCACAATTTAATAGTAGGCAGAGCTTGGAGAATTTTGTGGGAGGGGGGAAGAAGGATTCAAGGAGCCAAAGCGGTCATAGACACTACAAGAAAACCTACAGAAGCAATCAACCTGGGCTCATATTGGATCATAGAGAATAAACCACCAACCAAAAGCATGCATGGAACAGAACAAGTCCCCTTACACATATTTCACAGATGTACAGTCTGGTCTTCATGTGGGACTTCTAATATCTAGATCAGGGCCTCTCTCTAAATCTGTTACCTGCCTTTGGATCCTTTTCCCTAACTATGCTGCCATATAGGATCAATAGGAGATGTGCCTAGTTTCACGGCAACTGTATATGCTAAGGTGAGTTGATATTAATGGGAGTTGTCCCCATCTCTTAGGAGAAAGAGAAGGGGGATGGAGGGAGGTGAGGTTAGAGGGAGGGACTGGGAGGAGAATGGGGGGGAGGGATCTGCAGTCAGTAAGTAAAGGAAATAAATTAATTAATAAAAATAAAAAGAAAAGATGTTATAATTCCATCTCTATCTATAATGTGACAAGTGATTTCCTCTGCTTTTACTGTATTTGTATTTCTATAATAAGTTAATTATGTTTCTTTACATATAGAAGAGCATGGTTAATGTATTATTTAGCCATTGCCTATATGCATAAAATTGTGTCTTTATATATGTATACTTAAATATTTCTCAATTATTCAACTTTTTAACATAAATGCATATAATATACTGTAGCCGCCTGCGGCAACATGTGAACTGGATACCTGGAAGAGAATTCTGGAGATAAACAGGAAGGGGACGAAAGAGAAAGAGAAATGAGTCAAGACGACAGTTGCCGATAGATACTGACTTTACTATTATTTAGCCAATATATATAGTCTTTAGAAAACCACCCTGCCCCCCAAATGGACGCGAATTCCTTGGATCTTCTTCTCAGTGGGTTGCCTGCTTCCAGTCACACAGGTTTTCTGCTGGTCTCCAGGTGAGACTGCCCTGAGGCAGCCTTGGTTGTTAAGGTGAAAGCTGCTGGCTGTATTGTTCCCAATGGAACAAGGGCCAGAGATAACACCAGGGGAAGGGTGGAGGCTGCTGGCCAGGAATGTCGCAGCTTGAATAGGCTGGGTAACACCAGCGGAAGGGTGGGCACTGCCAGCCAGGAATGTCACAGCTTGAATAGGATGGGCTGAGAAATCCAGCTAAATGCTGTGGGGGAAGGGACAATATACTACATGTATTATATTTATTAGCTATAATATATACATATACACACATGTATTCAAATATATGTTTATACTCCATAGGCCATCATGTTATTAATTTATTATAATGAATTACTTAAAATAACATAGCTTGACACCTTTGGAAACTCTTACTACTATATAGTACCAATTTCTACAAATGTGTGCATGTGATCTCTGGCAAATTATAGTACTGATAATACATGTTAGGAATAATAAATAATAATAATAATGGACTGCACATATTTCCTTCACATTTTGCCAAAACATATTACAGTTTATAAAAGAAATACTTAGCAATTTGCTTGTCTTTTGAGAAGATGTATGAAAGAAATATAATAGAATACTTCATGATAAATATTGTTTAATGGAGATTATCATAAGAACCAAAGTCAATATAACTCAAGTCATTATTCCTAAATCCACAAGAATTTGATGTGTATATTATAATAGTCATGTATTATTCTTATATAAATGCATGAAATAGGCAAATTATAGAAATCTCAAACAAGATTTACTTTTGAAAAGTACCAATTTCTTCTACTAGAAGAAAAATACAATTGTGCATTACTTGCAATTTAATATATATGTATAAAAACATGAAAGACTATATAATTTCATTGAAATATAAACAATACAAGAGAAAGTGGGATACTATTTTATGTAAATATACTATAAGCACATGAAAACGATCTTTGTATAGCTGCATGGATTAACAATCTGTCATAAGACTCTGATGAGTTTTAGCTACCAGGGGCCCCTCCAAGTGGACCACGGGAGCTGGAGATAGATGCAAAAGCAAGAGGAATTTATTGTTCCAGCACACTGAGGCCAGACCCAAAAGAGAGGTGACTTAGGGCAGCTCATTCGGCGAGTTTTTACAGTTTCCAGGGGCAGAATAGAGCAATCGCAACTAGGCACAATATGATTGATGGAACAGTGTGACCTTTAAACTGTTTGGACCTCAGGAAATGAGATAGTAGGAGCTTCCCATATCTGCAGGTGGCCAACGGTCAGTCTGCCCTGTGATTTTTCTGAGGAATGTAATCAGCCTCTCCCAAAAGGGAGAAATCTTTATGTTTTGGGGCCTGTTGGAATTTTCCAAAGGCCCTGAGCTGACTTCTTTACTGTAATATCTAAAATATTGGAAAAGGAATAAATATAGATATATTAGACCCAATCTGAGAAGGAAGAAATAATAAGAGGAATTCTTACTTCTATCTAGTACCAATTTCTATAAACGTATGCATGTGATCACTGGTAGACTAGACTACTGTAATACTGTCACAACTTCATGTTAGGAATGATAAATAACAACATTAATGAACTACACCTCAAATAAAGAATGTTTTCATCAAACAAGCCTTTTTTCCACACATGTTCAAGTATATTATGCACACTAAACCAGGATAATATGAACAGAGTAACATGTTTCGTCAAAAATTATGAGGAAAATGAAGACATTTGATGAATGAATCAACTTAAAATACACTGGATATAGTTGGTTAAACACAAAATAATACAATTGAATGGAAGACGTAAACCCCATTTGTCTCCATTTTAAGATCAGGCCTGACTTTAAAAGGAAAGTAAACAGTTCAAGGAACTAGGTCAAAAGTCATCAGCTCCAGGAACAGACTGTAAGTTCC
This sequence comes from Apodemus sylvaticus, assembly GCF_947179515.1. NCBI lineage: Eukaryota > Metazoa > Chordata > Mammalia > Rodentia > Muridae > Apodemus > Apodemus sylvaticus. The sequence continues at coordinate 136,971,086 of NC_067473.1, read as the reverse complement.
AGGAGCAAGGTTATAAAACCCCCTCCCAAAGAATAGCCAAGAAATAAGCTCAGGAATAGGAAAATATCTTATCCCAGGATACGCCCTCTGTGCTGGGATGCTTCATATGGTTTGGGTATCTCATCCTGTGGTTAAACGTTCATGATACAGGAATGTAATCCACTGACTAATTAGACATGAATCAATCAGAAACTGACCTATAACTTCCCTATACCTCTCAATGAAAATATCCCCTGGACCTACATAAAAGATGTCTGCAAATTCCTCTCCTGGTCACCATTTTGATAAATGGTAGAACAACCCTGCATGCCAGAGTCTATAGGGTACATGCTCTTTGCTTTTGTACACTGTTGAGTCTACAAGAATGAAGGATTGTCATTCTTCAGTGATTCCTAACCACTTACATAATGAGACAAAACAAAAAAGATAAAATTGAACATTTAATTAAAGTTGAAAAGCTAGGACCCATTTTTTGTTATTAGCAAAACAATTGGACAAGCCCACAAAAGAAACTTATTTACATAAAGGCTTAGAATTCTTGAAAATTACAAACCTAATAGAAATAAAAGATAAAAATTTGATTATGTCATAGACTACATAATTAATTTTTGATCAACAAGATCCAATTTTGACCACCTATGAATAAAAAGCTGTGAAGAATTTAACCTATAGACAAAACTAAGAATGGAATTTATTTATGACTGAGATGATGGATCTTCACTGCCATCTTGACTAGATTTACAATCACCTAGGAGACATTTCTGGACATACATGTGTGAATGATTTTAGACAGGTTGACCTAAGGAGGGAAAGCCAACTCTGAGCGGACACCTAAGATGAAGAATAGAAAAAAAAGAAAAACTGATAAAGTGTTCTGTGCCTCAGCCTTCATGAACCTCTCTCTGTTTTCTGACTGCAGCTGCAGTGTGATCATCCAGTCCACACTCCTTCAACCTCATTCCTTCTATAATGGTCTGCACTTTCAAACCGTCAGCACCTACAAACACTTCTTCCTTTAAATTGCCCAGTAATTTGGAACAATGAAGAGAATCTAAAATATACAATGGGTTCTCTAAAATTATCAGATAAGAATAAGGGACTGAAAGTTTTCCTAGGAAAATAGGGGGAGGTAATAAGAAGGGTGCAAAGCAGGAATAGAAGTTGTGCATAAATAGAAAACTGTTTTAGTTCAAGATAGAGAATATTAGATGGGAGTGAACCACTATGATACTCATCAGTATTTTTGTCTTAGGGATTAGGGATAAATTTAATTTGGGTTTTCGGCTATTGCTTTGTTTTGCTCATATGTTTCTAGATTTTATTTTACTGTTTTCAAGTGAATCTGAGTTCTTACTGAACATCAGCAATATATGTGCATGGATAGTGAGTGGCCATGGAAGGAACCTTTGGAACATTTTGTACTAGGCAGGAGGAATAGTGAAGAGAAAGTGAGAGGCTAGATGCACAACCGCTCTGAATTTGGCTGAGGTTGGCATTTGAGTGCAAATAGTCATCTGCTTTTCTGAAGTCTACCCTTTGATAATAGGAATTTTTCTAGAGTTGAGAGTGCCTGAAGGGTGTTCCCACCTACACAAAAATACTAATCATCATTGCTCAAATCTGTTGTTATATCAGGAGAAAATGAGCAAGATTGCAGACCCACCAAAAGAAAGGTGGTCCCCTATAGCCATGGATTATCTCTGTTTTTGTATGCATATAGTTCACAGTACCTCTTTAGATGTTCATTTAATCACAATCCCTCTCTCCATCTATTCTTTCTTCTCTTCCAATCCCCCTTTCCCCCCCTGCCTCGTCCCTGCCTCTCTCTCTCAGGCTTGTGCCTGTACAACACACACACACATACACACACACACACACACACACACACACACATTAACTTTATCCATAGGAAAATTAAGTTTCTTTTAAAAACATTGAGATTCTAAAGTTGCCAATGCAGCACAGTGCCTACTGACTTATATAACTTCAGTTGTAGCTACTCATTCAAGTCCATGAGAAAAATGAAGTCTTTCTCACTGGTTCTCAAAGTGAAAATCCTTGATGTGAGGCATCATCACATGGGGTTTGGTAGAGAAACAAATGTTCAGATCGTACTTATACATACAGAATAGGGCATATTACAAGCATCTGAATAGCTTTCCTAGTGGCTTTCGTTTTCATACTAAGGGACCAGGCTTATGTTGATCAAATTGGTTTCTGGAATTTTAAACCATATTGCCTTTGCACATTTAATCACTTCCCCTTCCTCTGTTTTCTGTATGTGTTTGTGTGTGCATTTTGTGTGAGTGTGTGTCAGAGGGTAGTGTCTCTGAATGTGTGTGTGTGTGTATAGTGTCTTTCTGTCCTTCTGTCTCTCTGTTTCTCTGTTTCTCTCTCTCTGCTTTTCTCTCTGCATCTCTCTCTCTTTCTTACTCACCCCTCTCTCTCACACACACATACACATATATAACCAAGTTAAAAAAAAAAACTGTTTCACTTAATTTTCCAAATAAATGAAAATAGGTATAAAGAGCCTCAAGATAGCCTATGATAATTATCAAACAACTAAATAACAACAGCAAGCAGCATTGTTATTTCAATATTGTTCTGCAGAACTCCTACCCAGAAGGTCTTGCTGGGACTTCAAGGTTCTCCTTTGTCAACTAACAATTTAGCAGTTCACTGAAGTCTAGACTCAGAACGAGTTGACAGGTATGTCTCTACCAGTGAAAAGATGCAATTCAAACCAAATTAGAACACATGTTTATTGGGAAGCTGCTCTCAGGCAAATTCTCAGGCCCAAGGGAGTCACCATGGGGCGTGGGGGAAGAGAGAAGAGCAGGAGCAGGAGGAGGAGGAGGAGGAGGAGGAGGAGGAAGAGGAGGAGGAGGAGGAGGAGAGAGAGAGAGAGAGAGAGAGAGAGAGAGAGAGAGAGAGACAGAGAGAGAGAAAGAGAGAGAGAAAGAGAGAGCTGGATTATATAGGGAGGAGCCTTTGGAGAAGGGCAGCCTGAAGGTAAATGTTTGAGGAAAGATATGCCAGGTAGGGACTGAGGAAACTGGAGGCTAAATCTGCTTCGATATGTAAAATATGCATCTGGGTCTGTTGTTCTTGGTCCAAAGCCAAGTTCCTAAAGATCACACACGGATGGATAATAATGAGCATCTTACTAACATTTACTAGAGTCACACTTTTTTTAGATTTCCTTTTATCGACTTTTCTTATTTTAATTATTTTGATTATTTTAATTTAATTAACTTTTACTAATTTCATCTCTTGCTTCTTTCCCCAGTATCCTTTTCTGTCTTTCTGGACATAGGACATGTCTTCTGCAACTGTACAGTGTTTAAGACAGCTTTCTTAGCAGAGTTCCATAAATATTAATAGAAGACTCATAACATAACAGTCATTAACATAAGACTGTAATCTTGGAACAAGTTCAATTCTTTCTAAAACAACTAACACATTCTAAAGCTCCAGGTTACTGCTAAGTCTCTCTGTCTTTGTCATGAGACCATCCTGGGAATGAAGGGAATACTTTATTCCAGAACAGTCTGCTGGGAAGCATTAGCCAAAATCTACAGTATAATTCAAATACAACGATTATCATTATTGTCAAAGGTTACAGTATTAAGGGCAATATTACAATTCTTACATCCTTAATAAAAAGGCAAAAGCTACAGATATTAATTAGTTCAATCTCTACTAAAAGGCAATCAGCAGAATTAAGTTTGAACTTTAAAGCCCTCATTCAGGTAGAGTTTCTAATGGTGTTTTATACTTCAGATTAAGTTGAATAATCACTGGCTATTTTATATCTCAAGTAAAACATAAACAGATAAAATGTGTCTTCCATTTAAAAAAATACATCATAGTGAATGTTACAAGGATATTAATGTGCAATTTTCCACAGATAGATGCAGTCTTGAGCCAACAAGGTCTTCTTCCACATTTGTCAACACTTGAAAGTATTACCTGTTTTCCAAGTGTAATGTAAATAGCATAAATATTGATTTAACCCTCCTGTTGTTACTCTGAAAGTGAAAAACACCCCAAAGGTGCTTATAAATAACTCTGAAACTCAAATGTACTTCTAGAAGAACAGGTTTAATGCTTATCAATCTTTTATTTTTTCCCTCATTAGAGTCTGAAGTACCGTCTTTCTTTTTCTGCACATCACATATTACAGTTTATTACATAGAAAATGCTTTGAATTGCGTACATTTCACAGAGTCTGGACTATTTACTAATTTATCATCTGTACAAGCACACCTTTCAGCCTTCTCTGCAAACTCTTCACTGTTGCACTTCCGGCCATTGTTCAGCCCAATCTACAGGCACATTAGGGAGGGAGACTTCTCGATGGCTCTAAACTTGAAAGTCTGAAGAATGCCCAAGTATAGGGGAATGCCAGGACAGGGAAGCAGAAGTGGGTGGGTTGGTGAGCAGGGAGGGGGGAATGGCATGGGTGTTTTCAGAGGGGAAACTAGGAAAGGGGATAACAATTGAAATGTAAATAAAAATAATAATAAAAATGAATGTTCCATCCAGCAGAGCTTCCTAAGAGGTTAGAAGCCTCCATCAGCTCTGTCCAGCATGGAAACTACCAGATATTTGTGGCTACAGTGTACTTAAATTTGGCTAATAAAACTTAGGAACTGTGCTGGAGAGATGGGTCAGTAGTTGGAGCAGTGGCTGCTCTTGGAGAGAACCTGGTTCTCATGGTAGTTCAGAATCATCTCCATCCCTAGACCCAGGGGAGTTTGACATCCACTTCTGACCCCCATGGACATCATGCGTATGTACATACATGCAGAAAAAAATTTTCATGAATATACAATAAATCTAAATTATTTAACAAACATGAAGAACTTAGTTGCTTTAAAATGTAATTGATATAAATTAACTTTGAGGACATGCAGCTAGAAGCTACCATGTTGTGTGATACAGATATCATAGCTGTTTTACTCTGCTTTTTAAAACTTAAAGACTGTAGAAAAATATAAACTGCCATTCATTAAAGTGTAGTTACTGAATTCAGGAACCTTCTGTCTATCAATCATGCATGCATGACAAGTATATTTTGATCACAGATTTTTTTGAAAATCATTACAGAAAAAATTAAAACAAACTCTGGGTCAAAGTTTCTGGTTGTTTTAAATTAAAAAAAAAAAACAACTATAATGAAATTCTGATGTCTCTCAGTATTTCCATTTCTTGATCACAGTCCTTCATTTTCTAACTACTCTCATAATCTCGATTCCATTTTGTAATCTGCTATAGACTGACAGGTACAAGATTTTATACATTGAAAACCCATGTACAGTTACCAAACCCAGACACTATTGCAGATGCCAACAAGTACAAACTGACAGAGCCTGATATATCTGTCTCTTGAGAGGCTCTGCCAGTACCTGACAAATATAGAAGTTGATGCTCTCAGCCAACCAATTCAATGAGCACAGGGTCCCCAATGGAGGAGCTAGAGAAAGGATCTAAGGAGCTGAAGGGGTGTGCAGCCCCATAGGAGAATAACAACATGAACCAACCAGTACCCCCCAGAGCTCCCAGGGGCTAGACTACCAGCCAAAGAGTCCACATGGAGAGACCCATGGCTACAGCTGCAAATGTGCTAGAGGATGGACTTTTCAGACATTAATGAGAGAAGAGTCCATTGGTCCTGTTAAGGCTTGATGTCCCAGTGTAGAGGAATGCCAGGACAGGGAAGTAGGAGTGGATGAGTTGGTGATCAGGGTGAGCAGGGATGGGATAGGGGGTGTGGGGAGGGGAAATGAGGAAAGGGGATAACATTTGAAATGTAAATAAAGCAAACATCTAATACAAAAAAGAAAAAGGAAACCAAGTGACCAAGTGTCTTCATAGACTAAAGTCTAAGGGGGTGGGTACTTATGGTCTTATGTACTTTTGGTGATAGATGTTTGGATTCAGATCTCAGTAGGAGAGACTGAGGTGCATATTTTATATATCAAAGCAGCTCTGGCTTCTAGCATCTCCTGGCATCACTCAGTCCCTCCCTGGCATACTTTATTCTCAACCCTGAACTTTCCTGCCCAGTGACTAGGCTATCCTTCCCCCAGAGGCTCTTACCTATATAATCCAAAGGTCTCTGTCTCTCTCTTCTCATCATTCTCTTTCTTTCTCTCTCTATGGGCCTTCCTTTTCTTTCTTTCTCTTCCCCCTCCTTGTGCCAACTACCCCTGGCTTCAATCCTGGTGCCAGTGAACTCATCCAAGAGCAGTTTCCCAATAAACCTGTCTTTAATATAATCTAATCTGGTTTGAGTCGGCTCATTTCATTAGTGGAGAAATAACCTATCAATAAACTACTATGCTCAGGCATTCATCTTAGTCCAAAGTATCTCCTACTTTTTGTAATATGTAACTTAATTTGATGCAGGAATGTTTTAAGGCAACTTGTTCATTACCACTATGGCCAATGGGTTGAATTTTTCTCACTGTAAGTCATTCTCGTCTTCTGAGATTCCATACAGCATAAAACACCTTTAAGCAAAGACAGCCATCAAATGCTAAGAACTTATTATATTCCATGTTCTCTCTTGAACAAGTTTTCTGTGTCACCAATTCATAGTAACACTGAACACAGAAAACTTACATCCTTATGTTCCAGAGGAGTTAACTGAAGTAGCCCAGGTAAAAAGCAGTTATACTAGGCCAGAGAGATGGTTCAGCCATTGAGAGCTCTTGTAATGGTCCTGGTTCAAGTCCTAGCACGCACAAAACAGCTAACAGCCATTTGCAAACACACTTTTTGGTTATTTGATGTCCATATCATATGACTACAGGCACAAGGTAGGCAGGTGGTAAAATTACATGAATGTAGGCAAATGCTCATACACATAAAACAAATAAACTAAAAATAAATTTAAGAAAGAAAAGCAGAAGTGAAAAGGTTTAAGCCTATGACAGTGAACACCAACAATATTTGTGGCACTGATGTCATTTTGTCATGTTGCACTGACAAACACTGGGTAAGGAAGTCATACTTGTCCAGTGTGTGACTTCCTTTTCATCTTAAAATGGACTTGACCCATTAAATGGTTGAGATATGCACAACACTTTTAATATTTGAAAAGAGACGTTGAGAGAAAACCAAGGCAAGAAAACAAATAGATGTCTAAAGAGTGTCTTTCCTCTGCTGGCAGCAGTGCCCAAGGGGTAGCAGGTTTCCAAAATGAGTCTCCAGTGAAGGGGCTGACACATCTTCAGAGACCTAATTTATTCTGAATTGTTCTCAATTGCTTTCTATTTGAAAAGATGGCAGTGCTCCCAGTGGTACCTGAGCAGGCTGGATCAGGGATGGTTTAGAAATATAGTCTATTAGATACAGAGTATTCAGCAGTGCAGAAGTGGACGTGATGGCACAAACAGCAAGCATTAATTAAATACAATTTTTCAGATGTGCAACCTAAGTTTAATTTATGACCATTGGTTTGTGTTCTTTGCATAATATGCTGGAAATAGTTCTAAGCAGCAAATGGTATTTTTATATACTTGTTCTAGTTGAGAACTAGAGAAATGGAGGCACAGGGGATTTAAAATAATTTGACAAAGGTCAGAAAAATGGGGAGTGAAGGCACAAGGAGTAAAACCCAGATGAGTCTCACGTATAGGCGAGGCTTTTTCTGTTGTCAACCCTTGCCTTGGTACAAAATAATTAGATATGGACAAAGTCTGCACTCATATGGCTTTGATTATCAAATGAACTGCAGTTTTTTTCAAACAAGATCTTGTTCAAATAGAAAGAAAGAACAGAAGAAAACATACACACCCAATACATACTAAGCCAGTTAGAAAGAGGAGTCAGATTTACATTATATCTACATGAGAAAATCAGCTTTAAAAAGTAAATTGATTTGCCATATATAAGAGAATTCTTCAACTTTCTGAAATTCTTTTAATAGATTTCTTAAAATTTGAAAATAGAAACAATTTTTATTTCTGATTGAACCATAGCAAGTATGGGAAAATATTAACTGGAAAAATATGTGGGGACCTATTCTGGTTTAGAAAGAACTCCAAGCAACAAAACAAAAGCAAACAAACTAGCAAACTTTTATTTAGAGTTCATACATATCATTCTTGAACGATCTTCTTTTTAATAAATAATAGATTTACTTCTTAGTTAAATCTTTATGTGTTCAGGTATGTGTACATCACTGTGGATGCCCAAAGAGTCCAGGAGAGGATATCAAAATCAGTGGAGCTGGAATTAGTCAGTGAGAACCTGCAGACATGGATGCTGGTAATTGATCCCAGGTCCCCTGCAAGAACAGTAAACTTTCTTGACAGCTAAACCATTTTTTTCCAACAAAACCTCTTCTTAAAACCCTTTTTAAAAGATTCCAAAGTAATGTGAAGAGGGTTAAATACCTCTAAGAATGAAGCAAAATAGATTCAACAGTTCTTAAAAATATAAGAACATTGTGATACATTAGCCCAAACCTTTCTATTGGCTACAAATGGAAGTGTGTGAACTCACAGTGTGTGAGACATTTACTTGTTCTGATCTTTTTCTTGACCTCCTCAGAAAGACTCTACACCGGCAGATGCACAGCACATCCTAATGTAAGACAAACACTTCTGCACTTAGCAAAGTTTAATCTGTCAGGTAAAGGCATTGAAGAGTGATGTATTTTTTTTATCAGTAGTATGCATTTGCCCACTGCTGAACAGCCATTAAGTGACAGCTGCAGGGACATGCTCAACAGAAAAGAATAAAGATAACTTTGTATTGATCACTTGACTTTCTACATTCTTGGTGGCTATTTAGAATTTTTAACACGACCACAGTTGGCTAAATTTATGGACAGGCAATATAATTAGGTCAGAAAAGCCAAAGACCACTCAGAAATTGAAGGAGAACCCTACAATGAAATAGTACTTGTTGGTGTATTTCCTACATATAAATTAAAAGCTGGAATTATGGTTGCTTCAAAAACAACTGAGGCCAAGGAATATAACGTCATATCCATTTCAATTACACATGAGAGTTGAAGAACCCTAGAGTGGACATAGGAAATCAGTTCTGCCATGTAGGCATACTACTAATAAAGACAATTTTTTGTTTATAGAAATTCTAGGATTGGTAATCTTTGATTGTCTTCATTAGATGAATATGCAAATAATTTAGAATGTTCAGTAAAACTATTTTGTAAGTATTAGAGTCCAAATATCATTACTCTATATGTAAAAAAATATAGCCTGCATCTGAGGCTTCATTTGAGGTTCACATAGGTAAGGGACAGGGGAGGAGAACAGAACACCTTTATTCTAGTTGTATGGGGCAGTGGACTATGCCACCAGACAGAAAACCTGATAAGGTGTAGCAGATTCAGGAATTCTGGTTTTGAATTCTCATAGGTGTCAGTTGTGGCATGTCAAGTGTTCAGGCCATCCATCTGGGAGCCAGCTGCCAGTCTGAGTAGGTCTGCATACAGGGGCACAGCCTGCATGATAACCTTTGTCTGAACTGCTGAACAAAAGATCTCCTGGGGCTCAGTGGTGGCCAGAACAAGAAAGTGTTAGAGCTCTCCAAGGACTAGAGCAAGAGAGGCTGCCAGATTGCTGCAGGCAGTTAGAGGCCAAGGTTGTGGTCACCAAGGTTGAAGTGGCTGCAGTCAACCTTCCACACCTGGCTGGTTGGACCAGGACAAGGTCCAGACAAAAACTCTTGGAAAGAAAACTCTTCCTTGGAGCATTACAGCTCAATAAGTCAGGCATTCTCAGACAATGGTTGGTGAAATAACTCCTGCACTTTATTCCTTGTGGATAGGACCTTATACACATTGCGGGGGGTGGGGGTGGGATCTAGAGGCAGATGTTTTCTATTGGATTGGTCTAAAATATTAGGCATGCCTCATCTACATATAGAAAGATTTCAGGTGTATCTATGTGATTAATTGTCATATGTTCCAGAAACCTGGTCAGGAGTAGATTTAAATTCTCAAATATGAGAATTGTTGGGGATCCTGAGTCAGCTCTACATTACCAGGTCTTTGGACTGGTGGCAAGGGCCACTGTTTCTCAAATATATATGTATCTCCAAACTGACACAGGCACAGGTCGTCTAGACTCATCATCTCTGCATAGAACCCTCTCCCTGTGTCTATTTCCTTCTTTCTCCTGCTTTCCTTCCCTACAGTTTCTTTTATTCTTCTCCATGTCCTGCCCATCTTCCTCCTGTTGAGTCCTCATAAAGACTTTTAGGATAAAGAAAATGAAAGTAGCAACCAAGTATCTTATGCAGTAGTTAGAAGGATCATCGGATAAATATTTTTGCAATAAGGACATTTACCAGGGAGCAAAACTGATATTAACATAATTCATATTCTAGCAAGTAAAACTCAAAATCTAAAATACAATAAGGTATATAGTAAAATGCAAAGGTATTATCAATGAGTGAAATCAACTTAACTCAAACAATGTTTGTAAAACATTTTTCTTTCCTCCATTTAAAATGCTAACAAAGAATCCTCAAGTCATTCAGTATACAAAGTGCCTAACAGTATTTCAGTTCAGCATAATAGACATGAACTTAACCATTAAAAATATGCAGGTTAAAAAAAAAAGAAAAAAATATGCAGGTTATTGACACCCTTCAAGAAAAATCATATCTACAATTCAGAACATGTGATAATATGTAGCTGAAAGAACTAGAGGGAGAGGGAGAGGGAGAATATATGTATATGTATATATATATATATATATATATATGCTTTCTGGACATTTCTTCCCTGGAAGAAAATAATTCACTGAAAGGTTAAAAAATATATGAAAATGTCCACTGTCTCTTTTGATGAACTCAGTGCTTCTTGCTATCTAGGCATTCCCAGCTTTGTCTTAGATCAAATGATGCCAATGACCTTATGTTGTAGAGTGGAGTAATAATGTATGTGATGGTTAGAGCAACACAAATCTCTCCCAGAAACAGAGTTATATGCTGATGTAGGGTAATTGTTTCAACACTGAACGCTAATCCTATTAGACATGGATGCCATATTCCTACAAGAATAAAGAAATATCTGAACAGCATTTCCAGAGAATCCATTTATATTGAATTTTATCCTTTGAAAGGTACTATCAACACTTTAGTGTAAATTTATATGTCAAATCTGTATGAATGTCTCCTTCCCATGGATATTTACATATTATGTGGGATTTGTGACTGGAGAGGTCTGTGAATTGCTAGTTTAGCACTGGAAGACTGTGCCACTGTGCAATGTATGTGTGTGGGCAATGGGGTTACATTCAGGCAACTGTCCCTATGTATAGCTGCAAAGGAACAAAAGAAAACTCTGTGGAACTACACAGGCTGTCATCAGTCAACATTATTTATTTTGAAGACCAAGCCTCTATTTAATAATTATCTCACTTTTGAAAATGATTATAAAACAGCAAAACAATTGCTGTAACTTATCTACCAAATTTTCAGCTGTGATATGATTACTATTAACATGGTAGAATATTACACAGTGAAACCAAACTAAAGAACAAAACAACACACAAAATAACAGGGAAAAAAAAAAAGAAATCAAAGCAGAATATTGGGCCTGCTAGTTTGAAGAGCACCATATGAAAGACATGGTTTGGAAGGAAATAGTTTAGTTTCTTATTAAAGTGTCTTGATTTAGATCATAGACACGATTCATACCTTCTCTTCGTTGATTGACAATGTACTTTCTAGCTCTTTGAAGAACTGGGTTGGGATTTTTATGGGAATAGCATTGAATCTGTAGATTGCCTTTGGCAAGATGGCCATTTTAACTATATTAATCCTGCCAATCCACGAGCATGGAAGGTTTTTCCATTTTCTGAGATCTTCTTCGATTTCCTTCTTCAGAGATCTGAAGTTCTTGTCATATAGGTCTTTCACTTGTTTGGTTAGAGTCACTCCAAGATACTTTATGTTGTTTGTAGCTATTGTGAAGGAGGTCATTTCCCTAATTTCTTTCTCAGTCTGCTTATCTTTTGAATATATAAAGGCTATTAATTTGCTTGCGTTGATTTTGTAGCCAGCCACTTTGATGAAGTTGTTTATCAGCTGTAGGAGTTCTCTAGTAGAGTTTTTAGGGTCACTTAAGTATACGATCATATCATCTGCAAATAGTGATAATTTGACTTCTTCCTTTCCAATTTGTATCCCTTTGACTTCCTTCTGTTGTCTAATTGCTCTAGCTAGGACTTCAAGAACTATATTGAAAAGATAGGGAGAGAGGGAGCAGCCTTGTCTAGTCCCTGATTTTAGTGGGATTGCTTCAAGTTTCTCTCCATTTAGTTTGATGTTGGCTACCGGTTTGCTGTATATTGCTTTTTACTATGTTTAAATATGGGCCTTGAATTCCTGTCCTTTCCAAGACTTTTAGCATGAAAGGATGCTGAATTTTGTCAAATGCTTTTTCAGCATCTAATGAAATGATCATGTGGTTTTTTTCTTTGAGTTTGTTTATGTAGTGGATAGCATTTATGGATTTCCGTATATTGAACCATCCCTGCATCCCTGGGATGAAGCCTACTTGATCGTGGTGGATGATTGTTTTGATGTGTTCTTGGATTCGGTGGGCAAGAATTTTATTTAGTATTTTTGCATCGATATTCATAAGGGAAATTGGCCTGAAATTCTCTTCCTTGGTTGGGTCTTTGTGTGGTTTTGGTATCAGTGTAATAGTGGCTTCGAAGAAGGAGTTGGGTAGTGTTCCTTCTGTTTCTATTTGGTGGAAGAGTTTGAAGAGTATTGGTGTTAAGTCTTCTTTGAAGGTCTGATAGAATTCTGCACTGAAACCATCTGGTCCTGTGCTTTTTTTGGTTGGAAGCCTATCTATGACCCCTTCTATTTCTTTAGGGGTTATGGGTCTATTTAGATGGTCCTGGTTTATTTGATCCTGGTTTAATTTTGGTAATTGATATCTGTCTAAGAGAATGTCCATTTCCTCCAGATTCTCCAGTTGTGTTGAGTACAGGTTTTTGTAGTAGGATCTGATGATTTTTTGAATTTCCTTGGTCTCTGTTGTGATATCTCTGTTTTCATTTCTAATTTTGTTAATTTGGATACTTTCTCTGTGCCCTTTGGTTAGTCTGGCTAAGGGTTTATCTATCTTGTTGATTTTTTTCAAAGAACCAACTTTTGGTCTTATTGATTCTTTGTATGGTTCTCTTGGTTTCTACTTGATTGATTTCAGCCCTGAGTTTGATGATTTCCTGTCTTCTCCTCCTCCTGGGTGAATTAGCTTCTTCTTGTTCCAGGGTTTTCAGTTGTTCCTTTAATCTTCTAGTGTAAGCTCTCTCGAATTTCTTTTTGAAGGCACTCAAAGCTATGAGTTTTCCTCTTAGCACTGCTTTCAATGTGTCCCATAGATTTGTGTATGTTGTGCCTTCATTTTCATTAAATTCTAATAAATCTTTGATTTCTTTCTTTATTTCTTCCTTGACCAAGGTATCATTGAGTAGAGTATTATTCAGTTTCCATGTGTATGTGGGTTTTCTGTTGTTTTTACCATTAGTATAGACCACTTTTACTCCATAGTGATCTGATAGGAGGCATGGGATTATTTCAATCTTCTTATATTTGTTGAGGTCTGTCTTGTGACCAACTATATGTACCTCCAGTATTGTTATAAAAAGGACTCTTGCATTTCCTTTGAGTAACTTTGCTTGTAATATTGAAAAAAGCCTGTAAAATTTTCATCCTCTTCTCAAAGCTGAATTACATGAGAGTTTAACTTTCAGTATTCCTGTTGATTATTTGTATGTCCTTAAGGGTTTCCTATGTTATTTTGCCTAAGTTTTAAGAGATTTCCAGCAACTGTCAGCAGCAACCTACATCATGTCCTGTGGTTTTGTTTTGTTTTATGGTGCTGACAATTGCTTTAGTACCTTGGTTACTGTAACATAATTCTACAAGATTAGAATCATATTTTATGGACTAGAAAAGAGAGACACAAATAATTTTGGAAAGTGGCACAGCTAAGAAATGGCAGATTTGGACAAAGATCCACAATCTTGAAAGCTATTTTAATCTATTTTTGATATATACTGACTTTGAGGAAATGCGTTTTCCTTTTACTAAATCAAAGAAATAAATTAAAGTAATGATATGCAGAGTTTGGAAAACTGTTTATTATTGAATTAAAACTATGCACAAATACCTGAAAGGAAAAAGGCAATTAAATGATTTTATATTTCTACGTGTTTTGTGCACATGGGTATGCATATCCATATGTATGGGAATGCATGTCTGAACAGAGTCATATTGGGGCAGACTTGCACATGGTTTGAGTTTGACATTGGTCAAGGACAATCCCTGGCTTTGGGCAGGAATCTGCTGGTAGGACACAATAGGGAAGTAGGTTAAAGCAGGAATTTTTATCCTTGGGTGGAGTGCTAAGAGTGTACTTGACTATGGTCAAGGTTAACTTCTCCCAGATAACCAGGATCCTGCTCCACCTAGGGTGGAGTGCTTGAAGTAAAGGTTAAGTTCATTGTTCCTCCAGGTCTAGGAATTCCTGAATTAAGCAGGTGACCCACCCAGCTGCTGGAGCAGTCAAGACAAGGACCTCCAAGAGAAGCTAGAAAACTTCCACTGGAACTCAGCCCGGAGTTTGGGGGGAAGGGTTTGCCCAAACTGTTAAAAGGTCTGGAGCCATTAAAGTTTCAGGCTTTGATCAGTGAATATTGTCTTAGCCCTTCTTCTTTTCGCCCCTTCCCTATTCATCCCTCAGCTTCTGTTCCAGCAACCCACTTTGTAATAGCTGCAGGCAGCTAAGGAATACAACACATGTCCACATGTGTGTCTATAAACTTGTGTATGCAGGTGAGTGTGTTCATGTGTGTGTGTATGTGTGTGTGTGTGTGTGTGTGCGCGCACGCGCGCGCTCGCGTGTGCGTGTGCATGTGCGCGTGCGCGTGTATGTATGTGTAGGAGGAGACCGACTGATACCAGATGTCTTCTTGGGTTGTTCTCCCCCTCATAAATTGTGGTAGGATCTCTCACTTGAACCCAGAGCTCCTTGATTCAGGTAGTTCAGTTAGCCAACTTGCGATAAGGATCCTGTTTCTATCCTTTGGGAATTACCCTTTTACCCTGCATTTATGTAGGTGCTGCAGATCCAAATTATGGTCCTTCCTTTGTTTAGCAAGAAATTAACCCTCTGAGCCATCTCTCCAGCCCCAAAATGTATGTTTTCAAGGTATATTATATGTGAGTATAGAAATGTCCTAAAGGAACCCATAGCTATGTACAATTAGCATAATCCAATGAGAGAAGGGAAGCAAAACACATAAATTTACGTTCATTGTTATGCTTTTTTGCTAATGTAATTCTTCAAATTCAAAAGGATTTGATCCTAATTCCAACCTAGTCTTGGAGTCAATAAATGAGTCATCCAATGTTCCTTTGTAATTGTGACTCAAAGTATTTTGTAATTATGTTTAAAAATGTAATTATGTTTAAAAACTCCTTGGGTGGAGTTCTAAGAGTGTACTTGACTATGGTCAAGGTTAACTTCTCCCAGATAGCCAGGATCCTGCTCCACCTAGGGTGGAGTGCTTGAAATAAAGGTTAAGTTCTTTGTTCGTCCAGGTCTAGGAATTCCTGAATTAAGCAGGTGACCCACCCAGCTGCTGGAGCAGTCAAGACAAGGACCTCCAAGAGAAACTAGAAAACTTCCACTGGAACTCAGCCCGGAGATTAACTTTGAATCTTGTATCTAACTTGACCTTTCTGCTGGACACTCAATTTTTCATATCTTATGTACAGCTTTGAACCAGTTTTTAAGGACTATCTCAAGGTAGCCACCATGTATGCACAGGTACTTCAATAAGGGGTGCCCTTCTCATCTGTCCACTAAGATGAACAAAAGTCTCCAGCAGAAACTGGACATGATGCTGTGGGTACCAATTTCCAGGTCACATAGGAAACACAATCCAGGATTTCTGTTTAGCAACCAGAGTTTTCTCTCATTCATGTAGGAAATAACATTGCTCAGTTCTACAAAGTGCCATGCTCACCAAATTATCTTTAAAATTTACCCAAACTAATCTAATTTTCTACTTCCTTCTATGCTAGTATAGATATAAAATAAATGACATGCTATACCTCCAGATATCTATTTCATTTATTAAATGCTTAGTAACATGCAGGGGAAGTGTGTGGACAGGAAAACTTAATCTCTGCATTGAAAGATTCTTAACTGAAAACTGAACTATTTTCTTTCTGGCCCTTACTATCTTATATAATTGTTTAAAAGCTCAATCTTTGACAATAGTCATCACTATTAATAAAAACATTATTTTGCATGTCCATAGCCATCTTTATACATATAGGTTAGGATATTTTGGAAGCTGATGGACTTCACAGGCTACATTTGTGTGTTCGCTCCCTTGTTAGCAGCAGCATCAGAGCTTGTTAGAAATGCAAAATTGGGGTCCACCTAGGGTCTTCTAAATTTCTGGGGTTGGTGTATAGGCTTCTGTATTAACAAGCTCTCCAGGTGATTCCTAGGCACACCAGAGGTTGAGAAGCATAGAAACAGAGTTTTAATGAAGGCAATTAACATTAATTGGGAAAACACACCAGGGTGGAAGTATACTTCTCTGTGGGATACCACATCTGTACTTTCTCTTATCTTCCTTTTAAGACTGAGACTGACTTGCAATGTTTAACATAGTTTCATCAATCATTTCCCAAGTCACTGAGTGTACATGTAGATTTTCATTCTCACAGTCAACTAGCAAATAGGTCCAAGACTGATATGCACAAAAAAAAGAGATCTTATGCTTTGAAGATACAGATTTTTTTTACTTTGTTAAAGGAATGCATCTTAAATACCTTAGGAGATATATATTATATAATGTGTGTATACGAATATGTATATATATATATATATATAAAATTAGAATATATCTATAATTTTCAAGAGGCAGATGAAGATAATGGGATCAATTGTAATTTCTCAATTTTATAGATAAAATTAAACCACTATAGTCATTTGACATATCCAGCCTAATCAAATATGTCCATTAGAATCAAATTTGACTCAGTATAATTGTATTTAATAACTATAATTGTTGTTGATTCTAATTTTTTCAAGTATAAATATTTAATAATAACAATAATAAAGTCTAACATCATTGGTACATTTGGTTTTAAAAATAAATCCATGGCATCTAGTAGGTTCATCAAATATTTTCTTTTTCTTATTTCCTTTTTTTTTTCCATATTATTTGTTTACATTCCAAATGATTTTCCCTTTCCTGGTTCCCCCCTCCCCATAAGTCCCAAAAGCCCTCTTTTCTCCACCCGTTCTCCAATCAACCCCCTCCTACTTCTCTGTCCTGGTAATCCCCTACACTGCTGCATCAAGCCTTTCCAGGACCAAGGCCCTCTCCTTCCTTCCTCTTGGGAATGACTTGATGTGTGAATTGTGTCTTGGGTATTCAGAGCTTCTGGGCTAATATCCACTTATCAGTGACTGCATTCCATGTGTGTTCTTTTGTGATTAGGTTATCACACTTAGGATGATATTTTCCAGATCCAACCATTTGCCTAAGAATTTCATGAATTCATTGTTTTTAATTGCTGAGAGGTATTCCATTCTGTAAATATACCACGTTTTCTGTATCCATTCCTCCACGGAGAGACATTAGGTTCTTTCCAGCTTCTGGCTATTATAAATAAGGCTGCTATGAACATAGTGGAGCATGAGTCCTTATTGCATGCCTGGGAATCCTCTGAGTATATGCCCAGGAGTGGTATAGCAGGGTCCATCGGAAGTGTCATGCCCAGTTTTCTGAGGAACCACCAGACTGATTTCCAGAGTGGTTGTATCAACTTGCATTCTTACCAGCAGTGGAGGTATTCCTTTCTCCACATCCTTGCCACACCTACTTCATAAGTATTTTCAAATATCCTTACGTGGTAACCTAGTCCTCAAAGGTAGCCTCTTCGTGTGGTATGACATATAAGAAGCTCTCTCTCTCTCTCTCTCTCTCTCTCTCTCTCTCTCTCTCTCTCTCTCCCCCCCCCCCCCCGCCCCCGCTGTTGGTGTTGCTGGTTGTTATTTTTTGCCATTTCCACTTTGGATTAAAAGATATTGCAAGCTTTGGAAGCTTTTCAGTGGGGGAAAATGAACTTTTAAGTAGCCAAAAATCTGGGAAAGAACAAATAAATTATTGTAAATTTATTACTAGAAACATACAAGACTTTTTATATCCTAAGTAAAGAATGCATGCTTATATACAGGTTTTGAATATAAATTAAACCTATAAAGTACACATCGCCAAACATTTTTATTATGCTTACCTTGATAGTATAGTGGATGATATTACAAGACTATAAATTTAAAGGCTATAAAATGAAGTATATGCACTCAAACATTTGCAGAAAAAAATGTAATAGTCCCTGTTTTAAAAAATTGGATATGGAAATTTTCTTCTCTGAACTATGATGAATTTTATGTCTTTATATATACATAAGAAGTGATTTATTAATTATAAGTTCTATTAATTAGATTTATATTACTCATTGTAGGACTCTTTTAAGAACCATAAAAACATTAACAGTAATGTGTATTCTTTTAAATATGTAACAAAAAATTGAGTATCAGTAAATGGACACATTAACTAACTCATGGCAATTTCCACAGCTGAACAATCCCAAAGCAAATTCTATACTTGTGGGATTTTGGATACTCATTGTTCAAGATGTGTTATGTGTTGCTGTGGTGAAGTTCTTCACAGAATGGCTGGCATTCCCATCAGTAAGAATGGGTTGAACAGTCTTTCACATACTCACTTACCATTCACTGTTGTGTAGCCCATCTCTGCTGGTGGCGTTTGCCTGATTTTTGTACAAAACATTTTCTTGCTGAGTGAAAAAGGTATATATAAATATATATATGTATATATATGTATATATATACACATATATAATAAAATTATATTAAAATATAAATAAATTAATATGTAATTTAAATACATTAATATAACATGTATATACATTCTTTATTGTTTGAGTATACTATAAATATTTCTCAATTGTATAGCCTTTTGATAAAATGTTATAAAGAAGTAAAACTACTTTTAGATTCATATTCAAATTTTATTGTTTTTTTAATGTGCCTTAACTCAAGATCAAAACAGTCTTCTTGTTGTGTTTTGATGTCAGGGCCTTACCACATTTCCAGTCTGTCCTCAAATTCCAACTACTGATTTAGGCTCTTAAAATCTGGGATCACAGGCACAAAAAACTACACCAGCTTGACTATTCTCCTTCTTGCCAGTTGTATAGTTGCTCTCTTCTATGCGCAATGTGGGGATCTTTTGACTGAAGCAGGGATTAATCACACTTCCGATTACCTTCAGTACATCACTGCTGTGTGGTGGTCCATACCTAGCCCTTGCCATTTCACCATTTCTAAATAAATATTGACCCATTGATGGAATCTTTATTTTGCAAAGCTGGTCAATTTGCATCCTCAGCATTCCTGCTGCACATCTTACATGCTTATGACTTCAAAAGTAATGTTAACTGATTGGGCAAATCTTTTACCTGGTACTCAGTTGTATTCAAATTGACTTGGTTAACTCTGGCCTTTTATTTACTCATACAAGTTTATTAACTTTTTAATAAAAATCCATATTATTTTTGAGTGTAATTTTCTTGATCTATAATTTCATTTAAAGGTAGTTTTTTTTTTTTATTTTTTTACGGATAGTTAAACGCTTGTATGACAATTTTTATCTAGGCCTTTTTAATATTGGAAAGGTATTTCTTTTTGGTTGTAGAGAATCTTTCTGCTAATCATAGATGGAGTGTAGGATGTACTTTAGATATGTTTATCTCTACTTTTTACTGACATTGAAAAAGATATTAATGAAAGATACTATGCTCAATTCTTCTACACGTATCACATGATATTTACATAATATTAAATGTTTGTTCATCTAATGATTATAATTTTATGGTAACACCTAATAAAATCAGTTCTTCTGGCTTTTTAGAATATGTAATGATTATTTTTTATAGTCACCCAAGTGAACAATGACATCATAATCTCTTTCAACAAAATGTAGCTTAATAACAAAAGAGCAACCTATTGCAATGTCCCTACCTTCTTGTGGTCTACTTAACCTCTGATAACCACTACTATACGCTGAAAACTTATGAGACTATTTTTTCTTACATCTTATGTATGTTATGAGGTCATGTAACATTTCCTTCCCTATGCCTGTTTCTGTTCACTTAAAATAATTTTCTCTCATTTTACCCATGCTTATGGAAACATCAGGATCTCTTTCCTTCTATGACCAAATAGTATTCTATTTATACATGTACCACATTTTCATTAATTTTCATTTGCGATGGACACAAATTGAATGCATTCTTACAGTAAATAATGCTGTGATGAACATGAGAATTTAGATGCATCACAGACAGTCTGGCTTTATTTATTCTGGCTAGCTACCCAGTCATAGAAGCGCTTCCTCGTGTCGTAGTATAGTTACATTTAAAACTGCATGTTTGTCAAAAAATGTGGTATATCTACACAATGGAGTACTATTCAGCCATTAGAAACAACGAATTCATGAAATTCTTAGGCAAATGGATGGAGCTAGAGAACATCATACTAAGTGAGGTAACCCAGACTCAAAAGGTGAATCATGGTATGCACTCACTAATAAGTGGCTATTAACCTAGAAAACTGGAATACCCAAAACATAATCCACACATCAAATGAGATACAAGAAGAAAGGAGGAGTGGTCCCTGGTTCTGGAAAGACTCAGTGAAACAGTATTCGGCAAAACCAGAATGGGGAACTGGGAAGGGGTGGGAGGGAGGACAGGGGAAGAGAAGGGGGCTTACGGGACTTTCGGGGAGGGGGGGGCTAGAAAAGGGGAAATCACTTGAAATGTAAATAAATTATATCGAATAAAAAAAATTAAAAAAAAACTGCATGTTTGTGTTTGTGGCATGTTGCAGGTATGTGTTAATTTATGTGGTCATATGTGCACTTACCAACATACATAGAGAGGCAAGAGACCTACTTAAACTTGATATCCTATTTGATTTGTCAGTGCTTTTTTTCCTTTGAGATAGGGCTTCTTACTGCACTTAGATTGTTTTAATTTGGTTAGACTGATAGGCCAATGACATCTAAGCACCCATGGTTTTCTGCCTCCATTTTGTTCCCAGTGCGAGGTGCTGTGAGGACCGAGTACACCACCATACCTCGCTTTTATGTGCATGCTGAGAATGCAAACTCAAGTCCTTATGCTTGTGTGGCTGTCATTTAACCAAGTGTGCAATCCCCCTAGCCCATCACTTTAAACTTTGTTGGGTGATCCTATATCTTCTTTTCTATACTGGTTTTCCTAACTTATATCTCTAACAATAGTCAGAAATGTAACTCTTTCTTTTTGTCTTCATTCATTTTGGTAACCGTGATTGCTCTTCTTCCAGAGGACAGTGATTCCCTATATCCATGACAATTCCCTGTAACACAAGCTCCAGAAAAATCCAATAACCTTACAGGCATCTTTGAGTTCTTACTTGCATGTAAAGACACACACACACACACACACACACACACACACACACACAGAGAGAGAGACAGAGAGAGAGAGAGAGAGAGAGAGAGAGAGAGAGAGAGAGAGTAAAACCAATCTTTAAAATTAAAATTCAGACCTGTTTGAAGACCTATTTCCTATTTTCTGGTCTGTCCTGTTGGATAGATGTTCCATGTGACAAGGGGGAAAATAGATCTTTTGTAGCTGTGTGGACTATTCTGAAAATCTGGTAGTTTTATTTGAACTTAGATGGACATTACTTTTCTTATTTCTCAATTGACTGTCCAGGAGATCTGTCTACTTCTGAATGTCAGGAGTTAAAATCCACAAATAATATTGAATTGTAAACTATTTCTCTCTTGTGGTGTATAGCATCTGTATACATTTGAGTCTTCCGAAACTGCAGTCATATACATTTAGAATTTCATTTCTGCATGTCATCTCCTTATCTTTACCACTAGATGATGACTTTCTTCATCTCTAAAGTCTATTTTATATGACATGAGTTTGGCTAGTTGTGCTCCCTTGTCTATTCCATTTGAGTGGGATTTTTTTCCCATTCCTTAGTTTGCAGTCTATGCAGGTTCATAGAGAGAAACTGAATCTGGTATTAATCTCTTACCATGTTTTTTTTTTTAAATACTTTGTAACTCATTCGCTTATTTGTTTCAAATACTGTGAAATATATTTAGGAACAGAAAAAGTGAATAGTTAAAAGACTGTTCCATCCCTACTAGCCAATCCGTGGGATTAGGATTCTTCCACAATTCTTACTGGCAGCATTTGGCAGAATCATCATAGAGCCATCAATTTTCTGTAACATACACATAGTTTCATATCCTATTTAAGGTTATTACTGTTAAGAAAGAGCATAATCAAAACCAAGCTAGGAGGAAAGGGTTTATTTGGCTTACACTCTGGTTTGGTTTTTATGGCTGTCAAGAGACACTTATGAGGGAAAGCATTTAATTTGACAGGCTTATTGTTTCAGAGGTTTAGTCCATTATTGTCATAGTGGGAAATATGGCAGCATACAGGCAGATATGATACTGGAGAAGGAGCTGGAGACAGAGTACTACATCTTGATTCATAGGCAGAAGAAGGAGATTGTGTTTCACTCTGGGCATAGAAACTCGAGTGCATATGGCCTCAAAGCCCACTCCCACAGTGACACTTCCTCCATGAAGGCTACATCTACTCCAACAAAGCTATACCTCCTAAAAGTTCTACTTCCTATGGCCAAGCATTCAAGTACACGAGTCTATGGGAGCCATTCCCATCAAACTACCTACTCCTCCATCATACTCCATCATTGATGAAAATTGAGATAGGAACTAAGGCAGAGTAGGAACCTCTTTGCAGGAGCTGATGTAAAGCCCACGGATGGTGCTGTTTATTGCTTGTTCTCCTTGGCTTGCTCAGTCTGCCTTCTTTTAGAATCCAAGACCACCAGCCCAGTGATATCTCCAACTACATTAGCCTGGACCCTTATTAATCCCTAAATAAGAAAATGCTGTACAGACTTGCTGAAGTCTTAATCTAATGAGGGCACTTTCTCAATTGGGGTTCCCTACTCTCAGATTCCTCTAGCCTATGTCAAGTTTACATACAGTTGGTCAAAGCGACTTGACAGATGACATTATAAAAAACATAGCCTTTCCTTATTTTAGCTTATCACCATGATCTCAGATTAATAAATATCACAAATAAAAACAAATTACAAACTTAAGCCTCAAAGTCTTCACCAATTCAAAATTTTAAAAGTTTAGCCTTTTTTTTAAAAAAAAATTCATTCTCTTTTTTTTTTTTTTTTTTTTTTATTCGATATAATTTATTTACATTTCAAATGATTTCCCCTTTTCTAGCCCCCCCACTCCCCGAAAGTCCCGCAAGCCCCCTTCTCTTCCCCTGTCCTCCCACCCACCCCTTCCCACTTCCCCGTTCTGGTTTTGCTGAATACTGTTTCACTGAGTCTTTCCAGAACCAGGGGCCACTCCTCCTTTCTTCTTGTACCTCATTTGATGTGTGGATTATGTTTTGGGTATTCCAGTTTTCTAGGTTAATATCCACTTATTAGTGAGTGCATACCATGATTCACCTTTTGAGTCTGGGTTACCTCACTTAGTATGATATTCTCTAGCTCCATCCATTTGCCTAAGAATTTCATGAATTCATTGTTTCTAATGGCTGAATAGTACTCCATTGTGTAGATATACCACATTTTTTGCATCCACTCTTCTGTTGAGGGATACCTGGGTTCTTTCCAGCATCTGGCAATTACAAATAGGGCTGCTATGAACATAGTAGAACATGTATCCTTATTACATGGTGGGGAGTCTTCTGGGTATATGCCCAGGAGTGGTATAGCAGGATCTTCTGGAAGTAAGGTGCCCAGTTTTCGGAGGAACCGCCAGACTGATTTCCAGAGTGGTTGTACCAATTTGCAACCCCACCAGCAGTGGAGGAGTGTTCCTCTTTCTCCACACCCTCTCCAACACCTGCTGTCTCCTGAATTTTTAATCTTAGCCATTCTGACTGGTGTAAGATGAAATCTTAGGGTTGTTTTGATTTGCATTTCCCTAATGACTAATGAAGTTGAGCATTTTTTAAGATGCTTCTCCGCCATCCGAAGTTCTTCAGGTGAGAATTCTTTGTTTAACTCTGTACCCCATTTTTTAATAGGGTTGTTTGGTTTTCTGGAGTCTAACTTCTTGAGTTCTTTATATATATTGGATATTAGCCCTCTATCTGATGTAGGATTGGTGAAGATCTTTTCCCAATTTGTTGGTTGCCGATTTGTCCTCTTGATGGTGTCCTTTGCCTTACAGAAACTTTGTAATTTTATGAGGTCCCATTTGTCAATTCTTGCTCTTAGAGCATACGCTATTGGTGTTCTGTTCAGAAACTTTCTCCCTGTGCCGATGTCCTCAAGGGTCTTCCCCAGTTTTTTTTCTATTAGCTTCAGAGTGTCTGGCTTTATGTGGAGGTCCTTGATCCATTTGGATTTGAGCTTAGTACAAGGAGACAAGGATGGATCAATTCGCATTCTTCTGCATGCTGACCTCCAGTTGAACCAGCACCATTTGTTGAAAAGGCTATCTTTTTTCCATTGGATGTTTTCAGCCTCTTTGTCGAGGATCAAGTGGCCATAGGTGTGTGGGTTCAT
Organism: Apodemus sylvaticus; assembly: GCF_947179515.1. Taxonomy (NCBI): domain Eukaryota; kingdom Metazoa; phylum Chordata; class Mammalia; order Rodentia; family Muridae; genus Apodemus; species Apodemus sylvaticus. The sequence continues at coordinate 136,946,317 of NC_067473.1, read as the reverse complement.
TTCTGGATCTTCAATCCTGTTCCATTGATCCTCCTGTCTGTCACTGTACCAATACCATGCAGTTTTTAACACTATTGCTCTGTAGTATTGCTTGAGGTCAGGGATACTGATTCCCCCAGATTTCCTTTTGTTGCTGAGAATAGTTTTAGCTATCCTGGGTTTTTTGTTGTTCCAGATGAATTTGATAATTGCTCTTTCTAGCTCTGTGAAGAATTGAGTTGGGATTTTGATGGGTATTGCATTGAATCTGTATAGTGCTTTAGGCAAAATGGCCATTTTAACTATATTGATTCTGCCGATCCATGAGCATGGGAGGTTTTCCCATTTTTTGAGGTCTTCTTCCATTTCCTTCTTCAGAGTCTTGAAGTTCTTGTCATACAGATCTTTCACATGTTTGGTAAGAGTCACCCCAAGATACTTTATACTGTTTGTGGCTATTGTGAAGGGGGTCATTTCCCTAATTTCTTTCTCAGCCTGCTTATCCTTTGAGTATAGGAAGGCCACTGATTTGCTTGAGTTGACTTTATAACCTGCCACTTTGCTGAAGTTGTTTATCAGCTGTAGGAGCTCTCTAGTGGAGTTCTTTGGGTCACTTAGGTAGACGATCATGTTGTCTGCAAATAATGATAGTTTGACTTCTTCCTTTCCAATTTGTATCCCTTTGACCTCCTTATGTTGTCGAATTGCCCGAGCTAGTACCTCAAGTACAATATTGAAAAGATAAGGAGAAAGGGGGCAGCCTTGTCTGGTCCCTGATTTCAGTGGGATTGCTTCAAGTTTCTCTCCATTTAGTTTGATGCTGGCTACCGGTTTGCTGTATATTGCTTTTACTATGTTTAGGTATGGGCCTTGAATTCCTGTTCTCTCCAAGACTTTAAGCATGAAGGGATGCTGAATTTTGTCAAATGCTTTTTCAGCATCCAATGAAATGACCATGTGGTTTTGTTCTTTGAGTTTGTTTATGTAGTGGATTGTATTGATGGATTTCCGTATATTGAACCAACCCTGCATTCCTGGGATAAAGCCTACTTGATCATGGTGGATGATCGTTTTGATGTGTTCTTGGATTCGGTTGGCAAGAATTTTATTGAGTATTTTTGCATCGATGTTCATAAGGGAAATTGGTCTGAAGTTCTCTTTCTTTGTTGGATCTTTGTGTGGCTTTGGTATCAGCGTAATTGTGGCTTCGTAGAAGGAATTGGGTAGTGTTCCTTCTGTTTCTATTTTGTGGAATAGTTTGAAGAGTATTGGTGTTAACTCTTCTTTGAAGGTCTGGTAGAATTCTGCACTGAAGCCATCTGGTCCTGTGCTTTTTTTGGTTGGAAGACTTTCTATGACTCCTTCTATTTCTTTAGGCATTATGGGACTGTTTAGATGGTCTAGTTGGTCCTGATTTAATTTTGGTATTTGGTATCTGTCAAGGAAATTGTCCATTTCCTCCAGATTCTCCAGTTGTGTTGAGTATAGGCTCTTGTAGTAGGATCTGATGATTTTTTGGATTTCCTCAGTTTCCGTTGTTATATCTCCCTTTTCATTTCTAAGTTTGTTAATTTGGATACTTTCTCTGTGCCCTTTGGTCATTCTGGCTAAGGGTTTATCTATCTTGTTGATTTTCTCAAAGAACCAGCTCCTGGTATTGTTGATTTTTTGTATGGTTCTCTTTGTTTCTACTTGATTGATTTCAGCCCTGAGTTTGATGATTTCCTGCCTTCTACTCCTCCTGGGCGAAATAGCTTCTTTTTGTTCCAGGGCTTTCAGGTGTGTCATTAAGCTGGTAATGTATGCTCTCTCCATTTTCTTTTTGGAGGCACTCAGGGCTATGAGTTTTCCTCTTAGCACTGCTTTCATTGTGTCCCATAGATTTGGGTATGTTGTGTTTTCATTTTCATTGTGTTCTAAAAAGTCTTTAATTTCTTTCTTTATTTCTTCCTTGACCAAGGTATCATTGAGTAGAGTATTGTTCAGTTTCCACGTGTATGTGGGCTTTCTGTTGTTTCTGTTGCTATTGAAGACCACTTTTACTCCATAGTGATCAGATAGGAGGCATGGGATTAGTTCGATCTTCTTATATTTGTTGAGGTCTGTCTTGTGACCAATTATATGGTCGATTTTGGAGAAGGTACCATGAGGTGCTGAGAAAAAGGTATATTCTTTTGTTTTAGGATAGAATGTTCTATATATATCTGTTAAATCTAATTGGTCCAAAGCTTCAATTAGTTTCATTGTGTCCCTGTTTAGTTTCTGTTTTCCTGATCGGTCCATTGAGGAAAGTGCAGTGTTGAAGTCACCCACAATTATTGTGTTAGGTGCAATGTGTGCTTTTAGTTTTAATAAAGTTTCTTTTACAAAAGAGGGTGCCCTTACATTTGGGGCATAGATGTTCAGGATTGTCAGTTCTTCTTTTTGTATTTTTCCTTTGACCAGCAAGAAGTGACCCTCAGGGTCTCTTTTGATGACTTTGGGTTGAAAGTCAATTTTATCTGATATTAAAATGGCTACTCCAGCTTGTTTCCTGAGACCATTTGCTTGTAAAATTGTCTTCCAGCCTTTTACTCTAAGGTAGTGTTTGTCTTTGACCCTGAGGTGTGTTTCCTGTAAGCAGCAAAATGTAGGGTCCTGTTTACGTATCCATTCAGTTAGTCTGTGTCTTTTTATTGGGGCATTAAGTCCATTGATGTTAAGAGATATTAAGGAATAGTGATTGTTACTTCCTATCATTTTTGACGTTATTTTTTAAATTTGAATGCTTAACTTCTTTTGGGTTTGATGAAAGGTTACTATCTTGCTTTTTCCAGGGTGAAGTTTCCCTCCTTGTATTGGTGTTGTCCTCCTATTATCCTTTTTAGGGCCGGGTTTGTGGATAGATATTGGGTAAACTTGGTTTTGTCATGAAATATCTTAGTTTCTCCATCTATGGTGATTGAGAGTTTTGCTGGATATAGTAGTTTTGGTTGGCATTTGTGTTCTCTTAGAGTCTGCATGAGATCTGCCCAGGACCTTCTAGCCTTCATAGTCTCAGGTGAAAAGTCTGCTGTGATTCTGATAGGTCTTCCTTTATATGTTACTTGGCCTTTTTCTCTTACTGCCTTTAGTATTCTTTCTTTGTTTAGAACATTTGGTGTTTTGATTATTATGTGACGGGAAGTATTTCTGTTCTGGTCCAGTCTGTTTGGAGTTCTGTAGGCTTCTTGTATATTCATGGGCATCTCTCTCTTTAGGTTAGGGAAGTTTTCTTCCATAATTTTATTGAAGATATTTGCTGGCCCTTTAAGTTGTAAATCTTCACTCTCCTCTATGCCTATAATCCTTAGGTTTGGTCTTCTCATTGTGTCCTGGATTTCCTGGATATTTTGGGTTACAAGCTTTTTGCATTTTGCATTTTCTTTAACTGTTGAGTCCATGGTTTCTATGGAATCTTCAGCATCTGAGATTCTTTCTTCTATCTCTTGTATTCTGTTGTTGATATTTGTATCTCTGTCCCCTGATTTCTTCCCAAGGCTTTCTATCTCCAAAGTTGTCTCCCTTTGAGTTTTCTTAGTTGTTTCTACTTCTGATTTTAGATCCTGGATGGTTTTGCTTAGCTCCTTCACTTGCATGTTTGTGTTTTCCTGTAATTCTTTAAGAGATTTTTGTGTTCTCTCTTTCATGAGCTCAGCCTGTTGACCAAAGTTCTCCTGTATTTCTTTAAGAGATTTTTGTGTTTCGTCTTTCATGACCTCAGCCTGTTGAGCAAAGTTCTCCTGTATTTCTTTAAGTGTTTTTTGCATTTCCTCCTTGTTGGCTTTTGTATTCTCCTGGATTTCTTTCAATGATTTTTGTGTTTCCCTTGCAAGGGCTTCTACCTTTTGATCCATTGTCTCCTGAATTTCTTTATGTATGACCTTCATGTGTTCCTGTACCAGCATCATGACCAGTGATTTTAAATCCAAATCTTGTTTTACTGGTGTGATGGGGTATCCAGGACATGTTGGTAGAGGAGAATTGGGTTCAGATGTTGCCATATTGCCTTGATTTCTGTTAGTGACGTTCCTGCGTTTGCCTTTTGCCATCTAGATCTCACTGGTGTTAGTTTATCTTGTCAGTGCTGGACTCACCAGTGCAAGCTGCCCCTTCCCAGTTGGCCTCTGGTGCACAGCTTACCTCCTGCACTGCTTGTAGACAGTGTGCTGCTGCCCAGGCTGTTCAGATCCCGAAGCAGGCACCCGAAGGCTCCCGCTGGGGCCCGCTGGATTCACTGGAGCACACTGACTTCTCCCAGCTGGCCGCCCGGAAGCCCAGCTAGCCACTTGCAGGACTTGGAGATGTAATGCTGCCGCCCAGACTGATCTGGATCCGGAAGCGGAGAGAGTAGAGCTAAGGGCTTCTGCCTGAGGCCTTGCCCCAGATTGTGTCTGTGGAGCAGATGGAGCCCGTGTGCACTCCCAGGGAGTGCCGATGGTGTATGCTACTGTGACCTCCCCTGAGTTCCGCTCACTCAGCTGGGCAGCCGATCTGCCAACCGGGCTATCGCACACAAGGTTAGCCTGGCCGCCCAGTCCCTGAGTCCAGGCAAAAGCCTGGGAGGCCAAGGTCCGAGCAAAGTTCCCCTAAGGCTTTGACTGTTAATTGGGTTTGCCAGGTGACTAGGATGGCGGGCGTGTGCGCCCGCGCTCCCTGAAAGTGCCGGGAGAGTCTGCTTTGCTAACAATCACCTGGGCGGGTTGACTCACAGATGGCCCACCAAGCTGCCCAGTTCTTGGGGTCAGTCCTGTGCCTTTTGGGGCCTGGACCCCCGCTTTGTTAGCCTTAGGCTATGCCTGTTACAGGTCTGCCCGCCTGAGCTCTCTGTCGTCCTGCAGGCAAAATGGCGGCGGCGCGCTCGCAGGCCTGGGCAAAAAACCTCCTGGTTGGGTTGGCACCCCGATGGCCCCCCGACCCGCCCAGGGCCTGGGTGCAGGCCAACGCCCGTCGGGCTCAGACCACCGCGGTGTTGGCCTCGGATTATGTTTGTGTACCTCAGTCTGACCGATTCCTGGAGTACGGGACCAAGATGGATCCTCCTCTCCTGACTGGTGGGAGGCCGAGTTCTCTCATTCTCTTTTAAAATCTAAAATCTCTTTTAAAAATTCAAAGTGGCTTAAATATGGGCTCCAATAAAATAAAAAAAATAGTTAAATAGTTTCTTCAAGGGTGAAGAACCAGGACACAGTATCAATCTGAATAAAGAAAAACCCAACTTCAGCAGTATAAATAATTCAAATGCCCAAATGTCTGTATTTACTCATGACCTTCTGGACTCCTCCAAAGGGTCTGGGACACATTTCAGGCTCTGTCCCCTGCAGCACACATAGTTTGTCTTCTGGGTTCAGGGAACCTCCACTCCACTACTGCTGCAGTTGTCAGTTGTCCCATGGTGCTCATATATCCAAAATTATGGTGTCTTTCCTGCAACTGGGTTGTCTGTCCACCAGTAGCCTTTCCTGGGTTCCATTCATGGAAAGAGACATCAACTTTTCTCAGTGACCTTTTAAAGGGTTAGGTGCATCTTCTCTGACTGAACCCAGACCTGGCAGTCCTTTGTTGCATATGTTTTGGGAACCTCATATCAGCTGGTGTATGATTCCTGGTTCGTGGAGGACACATTTCTTATGTGTATGAAACATGGCACGTGTTCCAAGTCAGGAGTCTGGCAGGGAGCTAGGAATTGCCTAAGCCTCAGACATGTACCCACTGAGTCTCAATGTCTTGACCTGCTCTATCTCTCCAAATTTTCTGTCATGGTTTTATATTCTCCAAATTTACATGACCTGACTCTGAGAAAACACTTACCAGAAAATTGTACCCCTGTGATGCTGGTCTCTTTTTAATAACTGCTGATTTTTCAGCCCCAGATGGCCAGCATCCATTGTCCCAGCAACACAAAGGTTTTGCTTTATGGATTCTCATCTCTTATTCATCACAGGTGATTCTTCAGATCCATCTGACCAAATATCACAGACTTCACACAAATTGCCCACTACTGTCTTTTCTTCCTTCTGAAACTTTTCAAGCCAGGCTCCTTTTGTCTGCATTGGTTTCAACACTCTTATCTTCTATAGTCTAGCAGGGCAGCACACTGAGTTCTCAGCACCCAATAGCTTTTCTGTTCCAAAGTTCTAAAGTCCTTCAACAATCCTCCAAAAATACCCAACATGGTCAGGTCTGTCACAGCAATACCCAACTCCTACTGTCAATATCTGTCACTGTCAAGGTTTCTATCATTGTAATAAACCACTGTGACCAAAAATCAAGTTGGGGAAGAAAGGGTTTATCTGGCTTACCATTCTAGATTATATTCTATCATTGAGGGAATTTGGTATAGGAATTCAAACAGCACAGGAACCTGGAGGCAGGAATTGATGCAAAGGCCATGGACGGGTGCTGACTACTGTCTTGTTATTCCTCATTTGCTCCGCAGGCTTTCTGATAGGACCTAGGTTTCCCAATCCAGGAATGGCCTCACTCTTAATGGGCTGGGCCACCTCACACAATCACTTCTTAAGAAAATGCTCTACAAGCTTGCCTGCAACCCAATTTTAAGCATTGATTGTATATTGTAGACAGGCATTTTTCTCAATTGGCATTCCCTCTTCTCAGATTACACTAATATGTGCTCTGCTGACATAATATTAGCCAGATGTTGTCAATTTCCATCATACACACTGTAAGCTCACAACGCACTAAAAGCAGCTGAAAGCAGCATAAAAGTCCATGCTACTACTGGCTGCCTATTATTCAATATGCCCACAGCTCAGGAAAGCCTATCTTTTTTTTTTATTGATATATTTTTTTGTTTACATTTCAAATGATTTCCCCTTTTCTGGGTCCCAAATCCCCGCAAGTCCCATAGGCCCTCTTCCCTCTCCCTGTTCCTCCATCTACCCCTTCCCACTTACCTGTTCTGGAATTCCCCTATACCCTTGCACTGAGTCTTTCCAGAACCAGGGGCCACTCCTCCATTCTTTTTGGACATCATTTAATTTGTGGATTATGTCTTGGGTATTCAAAGTTTCTAGGCTAATATCTACTTATCAGTGAGTGCATACCATGATTGATCTTTTGAGACTGGATTACCTCACTTAGTATAATGTTCTCCAGCTCCATCCATTTGTCTAAGAATTTAATGAATTCATTGTTTCTAATGGCTGAATAGTACTCCATTGTGTAAATATACCACATTTTTTGTATCCATTCTTCCATTGAAGGACACCTAGGTTCTTTCCAGCTTCTGGCTACTACAAATAGGGCTGCTATGAACATAGTGGAGCATGTGTCCTTATTGCATGCTGAAGAATCCTCTGGATATATGCCCAGAAGTGGTATAACAGGGTCCTCAGGAAGTGTCATGCCCAGTTTTCTGAGGAACCGGCAGACTGATTTCCAAAGTGGTTGTACCATCTTGCAATCCCACCGGCAGTAGAGGAGTGTTCTTCTTCCTCCACATCCTTGCCAACACCTGCTGTCTCCTGAGTTTTTGACATGAGCCATTCTGACTGGTGTGAGGTGAAATCTCAGGGTTGTTTTGATTTGCATTTCCCTAATGATTAATGATGTTGAACATTTCTTAAGGTGTTTCTCAGCTCTCCGAAGTTCTTCATGTGAAAATTCTTTGTTTAGCTTCGTACCCCACTTTTTAATGGGGTTATTTGTTTCTCTGGATTCTACTTTCATGAGTTCTTTGTATATATTAGATATTAGCCCTCTGTCGGATTTAGGCTTGGTGAAGATCCTTTTCCAATCTGTTGGTTGACGTTTTGTCCTTTTGACAGTGTCCTTTGCCTTACAGAGACTTTGTAGTTTTATGAGGTCCCATTTGTCAATTCTTGATCTTAGAGCATAAGCTATTGGTGTTCTATTCAGGAACTTTTCCCTTGTGCCCCTGTCCTCCTGGGTCTTCCCCAGTTTCTTTTCGATTAGTTTCAGTGTGTCAGGTTTTATGTGGAGGTCCTTGATCCATTTGGAGTTGAGCTTAGTACAAGGAGATAAGAATGGATCAATTCACATTCTTCTGCATGCTGACCTCCAATTGAACCAGCACCATTTGTTGAAAAGGCTATCTTTTTTCCACTGGATGCTTTCAGCTCCTTTGTCAAAGACCAAGTGACCATAGGTGTGTTGATTCATTTCTGGGTCTTCAATCCTATTCCATTGATCCGCTTGCCTGATATTGTACCAATACCATGCAGTTTTTATCACTATTGCTCTGTAGTAAAGTTTAAAGTCTGGGATACTGAATCCCCCTGCAGTTCTTTTACTGTTGAGAATGGTTTTTAGCTATCCTGGGTTATTTGTTATTCCAGATGAATTTGAGAATTGCTCTTTCTAGTTCTATGAATAACTGGGTTGGAATTTTTATGGGGATAGCATTGAATCTGTAGATTGTCTTTGGCAAGATGGCCATTTTAACTATATTAATCCTGCCAATCCACGAGCATGGAAAATTTTTCCATTTTCTGAAATCTTCTTCGATTTCCTTCTTCAGAGATCTGAAGTTCTTGTTATATAGGTCTTTCACTTGTTTGATTAAAGTCACCCCAAGATACTTTATGCTGTTTGTAGCTATTGTGAAGGGAGTCATTTCCCTAATTTCTTTCTCTGTGTGCTTATCCTTTGAATATATAAAGGCTACTGATTTGCTTGCATTGATTTTGTAGCCAGCCACTTTGCTGAAGTTGTTTATCAGCTGTAGGAGTTCTCTAGTAGAGTTTTTAGGGTCACTTAAGTATACTATCATACCATCTGCAAATAGTGATAGTTTGACTTCTTCCTTTCCAATTTCTATCCCTTTGACTTCCTTATGTTGTCTAATTGCTCTAGCTAGGACTTCAAGAACTATATTGAAACGGTATGGAGAGAAGGGGCAGCCTTGTCTAGTTCCTGATTTTAGTGGGATTGCTTCCAGTTTCTCTCCATTTAGTTTGATGTTGGCTAACAGTTTGCTGTGTATTGCTTTTATTATGTTTAGATATGGGCCTTGAATTCCTGTCCTTTCCAAGACTTTTAGCATGAAAAGATGCTAAATTTTGTCAAATGCTTTTTCACCATCTAATGAAATGATCATGTGGGTTTTTTTTGATTGAGTTTGTTTATGTAGTGGATAGCATTTATGGATTTCCTTGTATTGAACCATCCCCGCATCCCTGGGATGAAGCCTACTTGATCATGGTGGATGATCGTTTTGATGTGTTCTTGGATTTGATGGGCAAGAATTTTATTTAGTATTTTTGCATCGATATTCATAAGGAAAATTGGCCTGAAATTCTCTTTCTTAGTTGAATCTTTGTGTGGTTTTGGTATCAGCGTAATAGTGGCTTTGAAGAAGGAGTTGTGTAGTGTTCCTTCTGTTTCTATTTGGTGGAAAAGTTTTGAAGAGTATTGGTGTTAAGTCTTCTTTGAAGTTCTGATAGAATTCTGCACTGAAACCATGTGGTCTTGTGCTTTTTTTGGTTGGAAGCCTATCTATGACCCCTTCTATTTCTTTAGGGGTTATGGGTCTGTTTAGATGGTCTATTTGATCCTGGTTTAATTTTGGTAATTGGTATCTGTCTAAGAAAATGTCCATTTCCTCCAGATTCTTCGGTTGTGTTGAGTACAGGTTTTTGTAGTAGGATCTGATGAATTTTTGAATTTCCTCAATTTCTGTTGTAATATCTCCGTTTTCATTTCTAATTTTGTTCATTTGGATACTTTCTCTGTGCCCTTTGGTTAGTCTGACTAAGGGTTTATCTATCTTGTTGATTTTTTTCAAAGAACCAGCTTTTGGTTTTGTTGATTCTTTGTATGGTTCTCTTGGTTTCTACTTGATTGATTTCAGCCCTGAGTTTGATGATTTCCTGTCTTCTTCTCCTCCCGGGTGAATTAGCTTCTTCTTGTTCCAGGGCTTTCAGTTGTTCAGTTAATCTTCTAGTGTATGCTCTCTCGAATTTCTTTTTGGAGGCACTCAAAGCTATGAGTTTTCCTCTTAGCACTGCTTTCATTGTGTTCCATAGATTTGTGTATGTTGTGCCTTCATTTTCATTAAATTCTAAGAAATCGTTAATTTCTTTCTTTATTTCTTCCTTGATCAAGGTATCATTGAGTAGAGTATTGTTCAGTTTCCATGTGTATGTGGGCTTTCTGTTGTTTTTACTGTTATTAAAGACCACTTTTACTCCATAGAGATCTGATAGGAGACATGGGATTATTTCAATCTTCTTATATTTGTTGAGGTCTGTCTTGTGACCAACTATATGATCTATTTTGGAGAAGGTACCATGGGGTGCTAAGAAAAAGGTATATTCTTTTGTTTTGGAATGAACAGTTCTATATATATCTGTTAACTCGAATTGGTTCAAAGCTTCAATTAGTTTCATTGTCTCCCTGTTTAGTTTCTGTTTTCCTGATCGGTCCATTGGTGAGAGTGGAGTGTTGAAGTCACCCACAATTATTATTAGGTGCAATGTGTACTTTGAGCTTTAGTAAAGTTTCTTTTATGAATGAGGGCACCCTTTTATTTGGGGCATAGATGTACAGGATTGAGAATTATTTTTGTTGGTTTTTTTCCTTTGACCAGCAAGTAGTGACCTTCCATGTCTCTTTTGATGACATTAGGTTGAAAGTCAATTTTATCTGAAATTAGAATGACAACTCCAGCTTGTTTCCTGGGACCATTTGCTTGTAGAATTGTCTTACAGCCTTTTACTCTAAGGTAGTTTTTGTCTTTGACACTGAGGTGTGTTTCCTGTATGTAGCAAAATGTAGGGTCCTGTTTACGTAACCAGTCTGTTAGTCTATGTCTTTTTATTGGGGAATTGAGTCCATTGATGTTAAGAGATATCAAAGAGTTGTGGTTATTGCTTCCTATCATTTTTGATTTTAATTTTATACTTGTGTGGTTATCTTTTTTGGGTTTGATGAAAGTTTAATATCCTTCTTTTTCCAGGTTATAGTTTCCCTCATTGTAATGGTGTTTTCCCCCTATTGTCCTTTGTAGGGCTGGGTTTGTAGAAAGATATTGTGTAAATTTGGTTTTGTCATGGAATATCTTGGTTTCTCCATCTATAGTAATTGAGAGTTTCGCTGGGTATAGTAGTCTCAGCTGGCATTTGTGTTCTCTTAGAGTCTGCATGAGCTCCACCTGGGATCTTCTAGCTTTCATGGTCTCTGGTGAGAAATCTGGTGTAATTCTGATAGGTCTTCCTTTATATGTTACTTGCCCTTTTTCTCTTACTGCCCTAAGTATTCTTTCTTTGTTTAGTACATTTGGGGTTTTGGTTATTATGTGACGGGAGGTATTTCTGTTCTGGTCCACTATGTTTGGAGTTCTGTAGGCTTCTTGTATATTCATGGGCATCTCTCTCTTTAGGTTAGGGAAGTTTTCTTCCATAATTCTGTTGAAGATATTTGCTGGCGCTTTAAGTTGTAAATCTTCACTCTTATCAATGCCTATAATCTTTAGATTTGGCTTTCTCATTGTGTCCTGGATTTCCTGGATGTTTTGTGTTACAAACTTTTTGCATTTTGCATTTTCTTTAACTGTTGAGTCCATGGTTTCTATGGTATCTTCTGCATCTGAGATTCTTTCTTCTATCTCTTGTATTCTGTTGTTGATATTTTTGTCTATGGTCCCTGATTTCTTCCCAAGGTTTTCTCTCTCCAAAGTTGTCTCCCTTTGTGCTTTCTTAGTTGTTTCTACTTCTGTTTTTAGATCCTGGAAGTTTTTGCTCAGTTCTGTCATTTGCTTGTTTGTGTTTTCCTCTAATTCTTTAAGAGATTTTTGTGTTTCCTCTTTCATGACTTCTGCCTGTTGATCAAAGTTCTCCTGTATTTCTTTAAGTGATTTTTGTGTTTCCTCCTTATTGGCTTTTGTATTCTCCTGAATTTCTTTCAATGATTTTTGTGTTTCCCTTGTAAGGGCTTCTAATTTTTGATCCATTTTTTCCTGAATTTCTTTAAGTATGTCCTTCATGTATTCCTGTACCAGCATCATGCCCAGTGATTTTAAATCCAAATCTTGTTTTTCTGGTGTGTTGGTGTATCCAGGACTTGCTATTGTTGGAGAATTGGGTTCATATGCTGCCATAATGCCTGTTAGCAAAGTTCCTAAGTTTGCCTTTAGCCATCTAGTTCTCCCAGGTGTTAGATGGTCTTATTGTCACTGGCTGGTGCTTCAACCTACTGTGGATCTTTAAGGTTATCTCTGCAACACTGGATGACTGGGTTTCCTCTGGCATAGATTACTGATATGCTGCCTTCCTCTTTTGTGCCTTTGGAGCCCTTCACAGTCTTGCCTCAAGCAATGTTATACTTAGGTTGTCAAGGTTAACCAGGTGTTCTCTGTCTGCTCTATTGAAGATGTTGTGGTGGGGGTCACTCCCTGCGTTGATTCTCACATAGGACACAGGTCCTGTGATGGACTGGCTTGCAGATGAACCGCCTATGTGCTCAGTTCCTGAGTGCAGGCAGACCCCTGGCGGTTTGCACCACCAGAAATCTAAAGCTCAGGGTGATACATTACCTAATGACCCTTTTCTGTCCCGGCAGGCAGCAAATATGGCCGCGGGGCTTCTCTCCTTCTGCAGCTTCCTGGGCAGGGCACAGGCCCTTGGCCCAGCGGGCTGGCAGACAAACCCGCCTATGTGCTCAGTTCCTGAGTGCAGGCAGAACTCTGGTGGTTTGTACCACCAGAGATCTAAAGCTCAGTATGATACAGTACCTAGTGATCCTTCTCTGTCCCGGAAGGCAGTGAGTATGGCCGCGGGGCTTCTCTCCTTCCACATCTTCCTGGGCAGGATGTGGCCCGAGCCTGGCGGGCTGGCAGACAAACCACCTATGTGCTCAGTTCCTGAGTGCAGGCAGATCCCTGGCGGTTTGCACCACCAGAGATCTCAGGACTGAAACTTCTAAAGAGGTAAGACATGTGCTACTTTTGAAAGAAACCTTACACACTAATCCAGGGAAGCCTATCTTAAACAGATTACTGGCACATTACCTTCACCCTTTCCCTTTCTCTTCCCATTCTGATTCCAGTCTTTCCCCCTTCCTCTTATTTCTCCTCTTCCTTCTCCTCCTTCTTCCTTTCTCTTTCCCTCCTCTCCCTTTCATACACCTGGCTGTTTTCCTTCCTCTTCCTCCCTGATGGTGTCTTAAGCTGTAGTGTGGGCTCACCTGAAACTCACTCTGTAGCCCACACTAGACCCAAACTCATAACAACCCTTTAGCTTCAATCTAATTACAAGTATGTAATTAGAGCCATAAGCCACCCTACCTAGCTGTTGACATTTCTTTTTAATGGCTGCACATTCTAAATTCCCCCTCTCACTCTAAATCTGATCTTTTGCACTTTAGAAATTTTAACTGGAGCCCACAGCTCCCTCTGTCATAGTTGGCATTGAGCTGCTGTCTTTGTCACTCCTGCTGAGTGACACCATCACCATACTCCAAGTTTTTTATTTGATCTAAGAGATCAGGGAGAATGAGAACAGGCAAGTTTGCCCCGAAAGCCTCCCTTCAATTGGCACAAATATATAATTTCTTCTACCTCAGCTCTTATACAGAAATGGTAAACTTGTTCTAATCAGTAAGCTTTCCCCCCACTCTCCTTTCTCCTGCTGCTGGGGAGACTTGAGAATAGCTGGTCCATCTTAGCTTTTAGTTTTACTTTCTTCAACCTGTTTGCAGTCATTCTTCATAAAACCCCTATCCTCTTAGAACATCCAAATATAATACCAAAATAAAGCCAACCACTTATGGTGGCCCATACCTTTAATCCGGTGCTTAAAGACAGAGGCAGTTCCATCTCTGTGATCCAGGCTGGCTAGGTCCATGTTGTAAGACCGTCTCAAAAACAACAAATTTTGTAAAAGCCAATGATTATCTTTAAATTATATGTTTAAGAATTTAAAGTACCTTTTTAAATAAAGAAATACCTTTGAGGAATGGTTGGAAAATTTAATGATTTAGTCCAACTTTATTATTATATGTTTCAAAATGCTCATTATATATTCACAGAAAAACAGTAGCAATTAGAATAGGGGAAATTTTGTGATCACCCTAAAAAACCTAATTTAAGTGAATTTTAACATTTTATATTAATATTCTAGAATAGATTCTATGTTCTTCAATTTAGTAGTCTATAGTAACATGTGAGTATCAACATTTTAAATTATTAAAATTAAATAAAACGACAAATGGATTCCTCATATAGATGAGTCTTTCAATGTGGCTAGTGTCTGTTTCTCTGGATAGAAAAAAGATACAACAGTTCTGTATACAACAAAAATGTGTACTTTTATATACTGCATTATGAAAAAGTCTATAAATAATCAAAGTAACTGTTTTGTATTTAAATGGAGTTTAATGTTGGTTAGATTTAGTCTTTGTTTAGCCTGAAAAAGATTGATTTAGTTAGCTATTTATTCTGGGTCTTATGAGGTAGACTTGGCCATTATATAAATAAAGTATAAAGCTGGAAAGTCTACAAGGAATTAATAGTGACATGAATAGTTAAGCCGCCATGCAGTCTCTAAAACTATGAGGTTTTAAACAAGAGTTCATTTGCTCAAGAGCTGTGTGGGAATCAAGCCTCAGATCTACTTCTGTCAGGATGTAGGTTAAAAATATTCGTGTGATGACTAAGCAGGGCTGGGGTCTTGGGAGGCCTGCTCGGCTGGTGAAGTGTAAAGTGCTTATTCCACAAGCATGGGGATCTGAGTCTAGATCCTTGGCTTCCACAGAAAGAGCTGGATGAAACTGGAGGCCTCTTTAATTTTAATGCTAGTGAGGCATAGGCAACAGGATCCAGGTTCCTACTCTTGCTGCGGCTAGCAAGGCTACTTCCGTGAAGTCCAGGTTTAGTGAGAAACACTTTCTCCAAAAGTAGGGTGGAAAGTGAAGATAATTTATTCGTGAAACTCAAGTAAAACCAAATAAGTCCTCCATCTTCAAGTGTTTTTGCTGTTGTTTGTTTGTTTTTAAATGTATCTTCCTCATTTTCATGGACCCCAAGATACTCTCCCATGACTTTTGTTATAGGTAACATCAGAAATGTGTGAGTCATGCTGATAACTACTGTTGCCTCATAAGTCCATGCAGGAGAGGAAAATACTGGTGTTATCCTGACGGGGGATGGAGTTTTGACATACTCAAAGGAAATGGTCAACCTCTGGATAGCTGTTCAAGCTTAAACATTGTATGACTTATTTAAGGCAATTCAACATTCTTTATACTAATAAAAAAATCATTTTGGAAAATCAATACCAACATAGCTCTTACATTCAATTATAGAACTTTGAAAACTAGTGATGAAGATAAGTAAATGAAAGCAAGGGAAAGTGGGGGCTTCTTGGGTTTTCCTTGAATTTCACAAATAAATTAAACCATCTTGCTATTTGCTTAGAAAGGAGGTCAACACTCTTCTTTCAACCCTGTCATCTAATGCTACTCAGGTCACTTTTTTCCCCCCAAAACAGAAATGATGACTTCAAGGTATTTCTATCACTTGGTTCCTGTGCTAAGAAACAACCAATTCAGTTATAACACAGCTAGACCACAACACAAAGAAGCTTGGATAAGAAACTCAAAAGACATGCTAGCATATGATAACCATCCCACAAAGGAGGCAACGGTAAGCCAAACATTTTTTCATACCAATAATGTCCAAAGTATGCACCGTAGCATGAAGCAGAACTGAACAACAGAAGGAGGACTGGTGTTTGTGTCTCTAGCAGAAACGGTAATAAATCAAAGACATGGCCTTGTTACCAATTTGACCTCACCTAGAGGAAGTATTGGATTGGCTATTATGGATTTCCTTAAGGAAAAGAAAATAGATTTGGAAGAAAATACAGCTTAGGAAATATCAAGAAAGGGACTATTTTAGAGATTTAGTATGTGGAGAAGAAAGAGTAGGAAAAATAGATCTTATTCTCATAGGAAAACAGTACACTTCATGGTGATTTAATTAAGCAGTTAAAGTGGGAAAGGGGCTAGATTAATAAAATTGATTCTTAGATCATATTCACACTAGGACAAACCATGGCTTCTGAGAAAAGGGAGGATGCATCAGAGCATATTAAGAAAGATACAGTGTGATAACAAGATTTGGGCCCAAGTGGGGTTTAGACTTGGAACAATTTCAGCTGGGGGTAGTAATCATCATATCCATTTGATCAGAAACAATGTCAATAATGCATTTAAATAGCCATGAACTCCCCACTAAAAAAAAGATGTACCCTGTAAGCATAATCTAATTCATATTCCTTCTCCCAAAGATCACTTTATCAAATGATATAATCATTTGCAGTAGCACAAAAATTAAAAATTATTTTTCCAGGGAAATTGAGCTATATTCAAATATTCATTAATTCAAAGAGACTGAAACCAATGGCAACAGAATGTCCTCTATGAGCTGATGTATTTTTAATTTCAGGTAGTTAATTAGTGGTAGAGCTATTCCAGGTTACAAATGACTTATTTTTAAAGTGAACAACATGTTCCTGATACACAGTAGGTACTCACTGAGTTCAGTTAGTCAGTTATTGCCACTGTTGTATTAATACTTTCACTCCATATGTCCTAGAAAGCATTAGAGAGACAAAGGCAAGAACAGATGTGTTCCTTTAATAGTGCCTTAATTTCAAGATGCTTATCTACCAAGCTTCAAAACTGTGTGGATTCTCTTAAATTGTTAAAAAACAAAAAAAAAAACAAAAAAAAAAAAAAAACCAAAAAAAACCACACACATACTGCCTAAAAGACATTGAATTTACACTTTGAAATTCTGCTTGATTAGAAAATCCACATTTGTAACTATCATGACCCTTGTTAGAGGTATCTCATCCTAAAAATTCATTCTTTGTGTTGACACTGGTGTTATATTATCGATTACTTAGCTTTCCCTCTCCTCTTGCTATACTTATTATAGCATGGTACACGTATTAAAGGATTATAATATTGTTCATTTAATTAAGAAAAACAGAACATTATAAAGTACACCTAAAAAGTCTTTTTATAGCAAGCTTCCTTTTTTATTCTAATACTTTTAAAATACCAAAACATTATTAAATAATAATTGTGTGTTTCCATTGTATCTATGCATGTGTGTGTGTGTGTGTGTGTATGCACATATGTGCATGGCATACATGTGAAGGTCAGAGGATAACTAGAATGAGTCACTCTCTCTTCCCACCATTTGGCTTGCTGATGGATCAACTCAGGTTACCAAGCTTGGAGGTCAGCGCTTTGACCTGCTGAGCTGTCTTTATTACCCTCATTGTATATTTCTAAATAGAAAAGGGTCTGCTACTTCCAAAAACTATATAGGTTGACTTTCAGGGTCTCTAATAATTATTTCATTGGATTCTGCAGATTTGTCCTTTGTTTACAAAATAACAGAAGTAGAAGTTGTGAATGATTCTTTGCAGATTTTTCTCACTGGATAACTAAGGTGAATATTCTCATTTTAAAATGTTCACAGATTCTGTGCAAATTGTTTGATATTTTTGACTTGATACAAAAATGAAGCTATTAGTTTATTTTACGACTAGCTCATGAAAAATTTTATACTCTTTTTTTTAAGAGAAAGTTTTAACTGGTATTTTACTTTAGATTTTGTCATAAATATTTATTACTATTCTCCATACCTACAAAATACTTTTTCTGAGTCACTTTCTTAATAGTAATACTACCTTATATAAATGCAAAGATAAATTGCTTTAAATATTATCTTTCATTAAGAGCAACAGGCTGTTCAGCTGTTGTATGAGTTGGAAAGAAAACTGCAATGTGCAAGGTTTTCGGTTTTCCCCCAAAATAAACTACATCTTCTATAAACCTTTTATCTTAGGAATATATTAAAAATATTGCATTTTATGCCACTTTCTCACATTTATTGTGATGTATCTCAATAGTTAATATTATAAAGTTTAAGCTATCTAGTTAAGCTTTTGTTCTTATACTGTCAAACATTAAGAGGTTTTAAATTATTCATTCAACCTATTATTGTTCACATCTATAAAATGTTTTCACTACCAAAACAAGAAGAAAATAAGTTCAAACTAGATGAATATATATATATTTGGGTTATAGGTGCTATTCCTAAATGTATATATACATCTACATCTATGTAGATATATTTGGGGGTTGTAGGTGCTACTCCTAAATGTGTGTGTGTGTGTGTGTGTGTGTGTGTGTGTGTTTGTAGATATAGACATAGATATATATATATATATGTATATGTATATACCTATAGTATAATATCCAGTGGTTAGGGCAAAACTTTTTTGTGAATAAGTGATCTATAATATGGTCTGGAATGGGAACCATGGAAAGGAAATATTTCAGAAGGTTTTGGTGAAGAGTTGAAGGTCTTGCTAATGTTTGGATCACAGGATTATTCACCTGTGTTGCAAATAGAAAGCATACGACAGGTCTGCTCTTCTAATAGTGAATTATGTGTGGTTGCCAACTCATCAACTTGCTCAGCTGATAAGATGAATAAATAATAACAGGAAGCACTTGTATATTTGATCAGATGTTACAGATGAAATAGTTATCATATTCTGGAAACTATGTGGAAAAAACTACTGAGAGAACCAAATAAAAATATAAATAATGCTCTAAAAATGTGTTTTGTTTTCTTTTCTTAAACAGCAATGAGTTTACACAGTATATTGAATTAGTATTTAAAGAATAACTTCCTCTCATCTTTCCAACATCCTTACACAAATCTCCTTTTTTCTATGTCCTATCAACCACTCATATAATGTGATTATAGCTTTAAATAATGCTGTTAATTTTATCCATTCCAAAGTTTTAGAAGAATCTTTCAAAAACTGTCAAAAAGATTAAAATATGCTCATGGTTAACAGGAGGAAGGAAACATGTGCTTGATCCTTGTAAAGGCAGATAAATCAGATGGCTAAATGTAATTTGAGATTGTAGGATACAGTTCAAATGCTCTCATTTTGTCACAAAGCAGCAGAAATAGTTTGGATATTTACATCAAGTTCTCTTAATACATAGGATACCTTCCCACACTGTGTGGTTTATAGTGGAATAGGACCTGAAGAACCTAAGTTGATTTCAATGAAGGAGATGAACTTCTTCCAAGGATGCTTGATGTTCCAGCACCAGAAGCATGTTTTAAAGAGCATGGAGAAAGACTTGCCTAGCTATGAAGACTGCTTTGTCATATACTCTTGGCAGTAAGTTGTGGATATAGAGACATTTGTCTGATAGGAAAAATTCTTCATTTATTTATCAGGTTCATAAATAGCTTATTACTTTGTTGGTTGCCTTTGTGGAAGTCTGAGTTACTCCTCTCTCAATAATATGACATACTTTCTTTTAAAAAGTATTTTTTTCTTTCCTTCTTCCTTTCTTCCTTCCTTCCTTCTTTTATTTTTCTGAGTTTTAATAAATGAGGAATAAAACATAACAGACAAATTATTTAAGAAAAATGCAGTATAGCAACCTTGATTTGAGTTGCAGGTTATGTAAGTCTAGGACACAGGATTGTGAAGATTCTAGCTGAATCTAGCCTGAAAGCATCCTTCTTGTGGTCTAGCTTTCATAGTACTGGTAGGTATTATGCAAATATCCAAGGAAGAAAAGCAATCCATAGCTCTATCAAGTTTGTTTGTGCCAATTCAGGAAGCGTTCTCAAACCCCCAAAGACACCAAGGAGCTGATTCCGATACAACCACAAAAGGTCTGAAAGTACATCTGGAACTACCAGACTAATCCTAATTGGCTTTTGCTAGGGAGCAGCTAGGGAGTAACTTTGGTGTATAGGCCAAAGACAAGCTATGTGGTTCTTCCTAGGTCCTGGGTGCAGCTTGGGTTCAGCTGTAGGTCAAGTTCTCAGGTCCTTTTTCTTTTAAAGTGGGGGCTGGTCCCAAGATGGAATAGGTTTGGCCTCTCAGTGCTGTACTTATTAACCACAATAATGATTAGCATTGAAAGCTATCCTTGCAGGTGCGAAAAGTGACACTAATCTTTGTGGTCACCAACATCTGTCAAGTGAGCTTAAGACACACTCAACAGGAAGGAAATGATGCCTTGTATGCAAGTCTAGCTAACTGTCTGGGGCTAGTAAGCTTACAGATTCCTGGATCTCAGAACTTAATCTATTACTGCCACTTTACTAAACAAGCACACTTTCTTAACTGCTAAATATTATCCTTATACCAACATATACATATAGTTCTCACCCATCATCAAGAGGTTTCTCTCTAATGCAAAAGGAGACCATTACAGAAAACCAAAACTGGTTATAATGTAGCAAATAATGGATTATGGAAGTCAAGACCCAATGGATACCTCCATTGAAAGTACATCTGGAACTACCAGACTAATCCTAATTCAGTACATAAGTATTAAGAACAAGGAAGACACGATGATAAAACTGTAACAACCACAGGATCAGGAAGTCTGTGGTAAAAGTGTGTCACCTAGAGATTACCAGGAACATGTTCATGATACTCCAACCATATGGCTGCTTAAAGAAAAGTTGAACAAGGAATATATATATGTCATAGATAGATAGATAGATAGATAGATAGATAGATAGATAGATATTACAGGGAACCTACCCATGATGCAATGTTGTGCGCGTGCGCACAAACAAATACACATACATAAACACACATACACACACATACACATACACACACAAACCCAGGTCAGTAATTATATGTTGGTCCAATTCATTTGTTCCCACTCCTCTTCCATGAAAGATTCTACATGTGTACTGCACAGTAATTACATAGTGGCACAAATCCCAGGTATATACGGAAGCTCAAGGATTTATTTTAAATGAATAGTAGGATTGGGAGCTGACTAGAGCCATTCAAATACTTCCTTCACCAGGATTCCATCTTGAAAATGTCTGGGGAGAGTATGCGTTTCTGAAAGAAATTTGTTTTCTCAATTGAAAAGCTTCAGAGAGGCAATTTTAAAAAATATTTAAAAATAGAAAACTGTTCTGGCAATAAAGCATATTGCCACTTAACAGATAAAACTGGTGACTATGAATATCTGAAAGAACAACCTCACAGAGGATGGGAATAAATTAGAAAATGTCACTTCTTTAAAAGAGGGGAAAAAAAACCGATAGCTTAAGGTAAGACCCACTGTAGTCATTACATACATCTATAGAACCAGCAGCAAGATGGGTAAAAGACAGGAAGTATGTCTTTTAATGGTTACTCTCATTAAAATTTAATTAACATTTTCTACATTTTACTTCCTTCATTAAGGAAAGATGATGTGAAGTTGCAAAGTTTTCTCATGTAAAAAAGTTAGGCCTGTACTCATAACTTGCTTACTGGACACTTTTAAGACACCCCAAATGATGCTCAACCTCATCTATTAAAATGTGCAAAAATCAGCATTTTGTCTCAGACTATACTCAAATTAAATAGAATGTAAGATGAAACTTGAGAAGTGTGAACCTTTTCTATGATGACACAACAATTGTTAAGCTAAGCAACTATGTCTTATTCCCAGATGAGCTTAAATAATGACTTTGCCAAACCAAAAACAATATTTTTTTATCCCCAGGTAAGAGATTGTTTCTGTCTAATAATCACAAAATATTGCCATGGTAGTAATTGTTTCTCTGACATAAAAATGATTGAAAACAAGCCAATAAAATCTGTTGCTGAAAAAGGAAAACATTAAATTAGGCCCCAACTTTCAGTAAAATAGAACCATATGGTACATTTAATTATAAAGTTGAGGAGATATTTGAAGTTTTAATTTAAGTGTTTTACTTACAACATTAGTTCAATTCTTCTGCCCAGATGTTTAGCAGCAAGCCGTAGCACACAAAGAAAATTGTCTCTGAAGGAAAAAGGAGTTAAAAAGAAGAAAGAAAGAAAGAAAGAAAGAAAGAAAGAAAGAAAGAAAGACAGAAAGAAAGAAAGAAAGAAAGAAAGAAAAAAACACAATGAAAGCAAAGACAACTATTAAGTCATTCTATTCAACAAACACTTAAACTTAAAAAGTTCAGCAAATAGAATTATTGCTCCAGAACTCTGGGCTTCCCTTCCCAGATGGTAATTATATTTCTTGCACTTTTTGTATTGCTTTGACACTTACAAAAGGTGGTTTAAATTTACCATGAATTTTGGAAAGAGAACCTTGCTTGATTGACATTTTGTATGTGCAATTATTTATCCATTCATTAGTCATGCACCAAATAGTCAGTGCCTATTGTATGTCAGCACTGGACTAGAAAGACTGATAAGCAAAATTGCTAAGATCTTTCATATTCTTAAAGCTTGGAGTTCAGGATACATGAACTAATTAGGCTCCAGGAAATCATCATTCCTAAACATTACTTTTATCTACTTCACGGACTAATGTCAGGTCTAAATTGAACAGGAATACACTCGAAGAAATTGATTTGTACTATTCATAAAGACTATCTATATGTGTTTTCATATGCACCAAATTAAGTAGCATTGATTGAAGAGGACTTATTTGGAAGGTATGCTATATAATCAAGTATGGACTGATTTTTTGTGTCATCTTCTCCACCACACAGTGTTAAAACTTGTTGCACAGCATTTGTATTTTATTAGGTGATATAAGTTATAGGAGATGGTTTAAAGCATGGGGGAAAATGTGTGTAGCAAAGAAACAAGTGCCACGTCATCTTAATATACAAGACTTAAGTAGATTTTGATATTCACTGAAAGTCTTGAAACCAATATCCTGTGGACACTGAAGGGCAGCCATCACTACTAGGCAATGCCCACAGTATTTTCTGATATTCCTGCACTTCACGGCTTGAATAGAAAGGGAGTCTTTAATCAATCACAGTCACTAGCCTCCTGGAAAAGGATTGCTGCACTCCTTGGCTTGAACGTGGCACGCATGAGCACAGAAGTTACCTTCTTGCCAGGACAATAGAGATTGATGAGTGAGAGGGCACAGGAGGGTCCAGAATGGAGGACAAGCGATTGATGGGTCCCATGATGCATGGGTCTCCCACTTGCGTGGACTGTGACAAGAGCTAGGAGAGAACAAGAACAGCTGAGTAATACAGATTCTATTTGAGGTAACAGTGACAAGTCCTGGGAAGTCACATCCATCATTTGAAGCAATGACTGTCTTCTCAAACTGTGTTCACCTGAATCTGATGATGGAAAAAAGAAAAGTCTACTGTTCAATCCTCTTGAGTAAAAGTCTCTTCAAACAGATGGCTTCATTGTTCTCTTATTACTCACTCTGTTTGTCCCAAATACTTATTCTTCCTCGTCTACCTTAATGTTTAGCATGATAAACCTGCCAGAAGGGACTGAGAAACCTATTCATTGTGTGACCTGGCGAATGAATTACATTCACTCCCAAGTTCTGAAAGGTGCTTTAAAACAAACACACGTGGAGACAGAATATCTCTCACTAGGTTGCCAGCCAGCAGAAACCTTGCATTTGATGTGTTCAACCTAGTGTGGCAACTGACTTCCAAAGAATTCCATCAGAAAAGTCACCTCACCCTGCCATGTGAATTAGTATTGTTTTTCCTGCCTTCTTGCTTCCAACTTCTCCTGCTGGCTATTTGACAGATACTCTGGTAATCAGGAGTGGTTGCTGCAGTTGCCCACCTACTGCTTCTTGTATGGTTTAACAACACTATGTGATTATTATTCACAGCATCATTAATTAATTAATAAGACATTTGGTGATGATATTAAGGAAGTTGGAACCATTTCAGTTTCGATTGACACTATTCAAGACATTGGCATAAGTGTTGTTTGCTCAGACATAGAAGAGTATGGCAGGGAATCTGGGCAAGAATAATAGATAGCTAATTTGGACCCAACTAATTAGAATAGCATCATAATTTGGATATGGAACAAGCTACTATTTACCTTTCTGTGGGTATAAAATGTTTCTGAAGCAAAGCCACAAAGCAGTGATTCTCAGCAGGCATAAGGAGCTGCAGCAGAGTCTGAGATTCAGAAACTTGCCAGGTTTGAAAAAGTACGTTCACTATACCTGTTTCTTATATAAGCCAGAATGTAAAGCTGAACAAAACTTGTTGACTGGTGGAGAGGGAAAATATAGACCATGCAGTGAGAAACTCTTGTAGGAGACATGCGGAGTGAGAACAAAGAGTCAAGAAGTACTTTGAAAGTATAAATTAAATATACAGAAGAAGGTTTAACTTATTTATAAGAACAAACTACTCCCAAGAATGGTAGCACCCCATATTTCATACTTTTAACAGATACAATTCACAGACCACATGAAGTTCAGGAAGAAGGAAGACCAATGTGTGGATACTTTGGACCTTCTTAGAAGAGGGATGAAATACTCATGGCAGGAGATTCAGAGACAAAATCTGGAACAGAGACTGAAGGAAGGGCCATTTAGAGACTGCCCTACCTAGGGATCCCATATACAGTTACCAAGCCCAGACACTATTGCAGATGCCAACAAGTGCTAGCTGACAGGAGTCTGATATAGCTGTCTCCTGAGAGGCTCTGCCAGTGTCTGACAAACACAGAAGTTGATGCTCAGAGCCAACCAATAGACTGAGCAGAGGGACCCCAATGGAAGAGCTAGAGAAAGGACCCAAGGAGCTGAAGGGGTTTGTAGACCTATATGAGAAACAACAATATGAACCAACCTGTACCCCCAGAGCTCCCAGGGATTAAACCACCAACCAAAGAGTACACAGGAGAGAACCATAGCTCCAGCTACATACGTAGCGGAGGATGGCCTTTTCAGACATCAGTAAGAGGAGAGGCAATTGGTTCTGTGAAGGCTCGATGCTACAGTGTTGGGGAATGTCAGGTAAGAAAAATAGGAGTAGGTGGGTTGGTGATCAGGGTGAGGGGGGATGGAATAAGGGGATTTGGAGGGAAAACAAAGAAAGGGAATAACATTTGAAATGTAATTATAGCAAATATCTAATTTTACAAAAAGCTCTGGTTACCATGGTCTTTAATAGCTGGTATAGAACAATTTCCCGTCCCATTTTGAAAGTTATAGATAGTGCAATGGGGATGCTGACAGGTTTCTCCTGAGGTGATAATGTGTTTGTGTTACTATGCTGTTTAATAGTGAACCAAAACTTTGTGGAGTGTAATGTGTTCAAGAAGCTCTGGAGCTCTCTCTGTCTTTCAAAAGTTTCTCACATATTAAGTTCCAGGTACTATTGTTACATAAAAAAATCATTCTAAAGTCTAGTGGCACAAAGATTCACTACTACAAGCTCATAACGTCTGTGGGTCAGGGTTTTGGGCACAGTGACCCTGGTATTGCTTGTCATTGTTGTCTGTATAAGGACTAGCTATTAAGGTTTGAATATGAATTACCTCCCATAATCTCACATTAGAACATTAGGACACTGACTCCGTAGAAGATGTTTAGGGAGGTTGTAGAATTCTTGTGGTGGAGACTTTGAAATGGTAAGCAGAGGTGATCAGAATGGTTAGGTATTTAATGGTAATAGTCTGAGTAAGGGATTACAGGTTTAGCTGTTTCCAAATAATCTGTGAGGCAAGCAAGTTACACCCATGACCTTTCCTCCAGGATGAAGCTACCATGCCTTCTCTTCTTTCTGAACCCTGTGCCAAAACAAATTATTCTATAGGTGTTTTCATCAGGTATTTGGTGACAGTGAGAAAAAGGAGATACAAATCCAGAACCTCAACTGGGATATTTCATGGGCTACTCAAGTAATTAGAGTGGAAATAATGTGGAGTCATCTTACCAGGTGTTTCTGGATCCTAAAGCATGTTATTGTCATGGCTTCCAATGGAACTATTGGTTAGACTATCAACACGTGACTTGTCCATTGAACCATCCAGTATAGGATAGTTTGATTTTTCCACAAATAATAGCTATATTCTGAGAATTAGTATGTCAGTAGAAAGTATAAATCACATATAAACACTCCTAGACCCAAGTGGATGGAACATCCACTAATAGTTTGACAGGAAAAATGCCAACAGCTTATGCATTAGTAGATTTGGGAAATATTTTTGTTTCCATCTTTAGAGAATAAAGGATATCATCAATGATCAGTTCAAGAAATAATTGTTACTTAAAAGGCTTATGTAACAACTTCTATTCCCATCTCCACCCACCCAAAGTAACAGCCTAAACAGAAAGTCATCAAAAGAAATTTTTAAACTTCTGCTAAGGATCCTGAAGTGTAGCTCTCCACAGTTGCTGGTTTCTGTCAGGGGCACAGGTAGGAAAGTGTTCAGTTCAGGTGTTTGACCTTGCTCTAATGAGTACATAAGCAATACAAAATGGACTTGTTTCTTCTTCTTCTTCCTTCCTTTCTTTCTTTCTTTCTTTCTTTCTTTCTTTCTTTCTTTCTTTCTTTCTTTCTTTCTTTCTTTCTTTCTTTCTTTCTATTTTTTGGCAGGGTGTGTACAAGAGTGGAAGGGTAGACCTGGGAGGACTGAGAAGTGAGGTTGATGAGGGTTCATGGTTTGAAATTCACAAATAATCAATAAAAATTATTATAGAAAGAAAAATGAACAAATAATTCTTGATGACTTGATAAAGACAATTTGGAGCTTTAAAAATATAATGATGTAGTGGTTGATAGTAATGACACAGTTGGTAAAGAACTTAGTCACTAACATAAGTATCTTAGTCTGTACTCCTAATACATATTTAGAATGTTGGCATGGTAATACACATCTGTAATCCCAGCCTTATAGTTGTAAAGAGAGGAGAACATGTGCAATATGATGACCATAGTCCAGATAATTAGTAAACTCCAGGTTCATTGAGAAATCTTGTCTCACAATAGGGCAAAGGACAAGTAACTTCTGGCCTCCTGAATATTGGAAATGCATTTGCACATAAGCACCTATTCAGCATATGAATATGTATATAACACATACATTGACAAACATACACACACACCAAGTGTATATAAATCTAGTGATAGGTAAACCAATAACTTTCTTTTGGGGGGTGATTTGGGTTTTTTTTTTTCCCGAGACTGTTTATCTGTGTAGCCTTGGCTGTCCTAGAACTCACTCTGTAGACTAGGGTGGGCTCGAACTCAGCAATCTGCGAGCCTTTGCCTCCCAAGTGCTGGGATTAAAGGCATGCACCACCACTGCCCAGCTAACCAATAGCTTTCTAACAGATGAAATGGCATAAAGTATACTAGACACTCTCTAATAACAATAATAACTATCTTCTTCCAGAACTCTCAAGGTCTAAATGGTGATTTTTATGGAACACATTGAACTTCATGTGTTGGTGAAGTATGAGATCCCTTAGGCATCAAATGGAAAAGCAATAAATCATTTCTTAATTGTCTTTCCAGGGAAAAGGTGAACCTGAGATTGATAACCTTTTCTCTATCACTTGTTGGCATAACATGAGACAAATTAGTTAACTATACTTTTCCACTTTTTCTTTGTCTACAACTGGAGGTACAAAAATAGTAACTCTCTACTAAACTTTTTTGGCACTAAAAAATAGGTATGGATGCGAAGTTTACCTAGATTTATATAGTACAATAACTACGATATAATAAGTATTAAATAAATTTCACCTCTTATTATTTACAAGGGAAAATCAAGAAACTAAATCTTTTTAACTTAGCTATTAATGATTATTGGGCCAAAAGAAAGAATTTGGAGACATGATATATTGGGTTTCATTTCATTCAGAGAAAATCTCTGGAGGGAAATATTTAACAGTATTTTTATGTAATAGTGCTATGTGTAGTGGCAACACACTCAGGTTCTCTCCTCTCACATAAGTACTGAGAATCTTCAAATGAGCATAATAATTATTCAAATTTGTTTTTGTGTTGTTGCATTTATCACAGAAATGCAAATATGGGTGGCATCTGGCTTCAAAGAGGGAAGAAATAAGACCCAGACAGCTTCAAGGTATCTCTGGGATTTATATTCTACTTCACTCCCTGGAACCCTTTCAAAGACTACAAAAGGCAAAAGGAAGAAACCTCTCACTTGATCACTCATGTTCTATCAAAGCTATTGTTAGCCTTTTCTTTCTCAATGTTTACGCTGTGCATAAAGGAGTTATTTGATCGATGATGACAAATATTATTTGAAAAATATTGGATGTCAGTAGAAAAATCATTAGGTTGTGCCAACACATACACTCTGGAAGGGTGTCTATGGACTCCTGAATATCATGTTCTCTCCTATTACAAAATCACTTTTGTAATTTTATGTCCCATTTCTCAGAGCTGTTTGTAAAATAAGACAGATAGGAAGCCATACTTTTATTAATTTACTGAGTATCAGGACAAAAACTTAAAGAGGTGTGAAAATTTGGGTCCCAGAGAAAGAAAACAAAGCAAGTGTAAAGATCCAAGCTCTCTTTTTTAATGGAAAAATAATCCATTGAAGTAAACATATTTTTAGACATTACCCTAACCATAAAGTTAAGATATATTTATAAGTAACTTACAAGTACTTTTGCTTTGTTACTATATATACATGTATGTGGTGTGTGTGTTTAATATGTTATTGATGAGTACTAATCAGAGTATAAGTTGTATTATGACATAAATTAGTAGGTTTTAGTTTTGTATTCCTGTTTCCTGGTATAGCTAACAGAACACATAAGTGGGCATATTTATTAGTACCACTAATACCTGACTATAGCATAGTTTGGATGTCTATTCTCTTTGAAGAATTCAGATCTGTTAAATAGGGTGAAAGCAGCCTTTAGGCCATCTTTCTCTGCTTTTTGACAGGTGTTAGCAATGTTAAATTTAAACTCGACCTTGTAATTCCTTGTATGATGCTAGGATCTTGTGTAAACTCTCAATCATATTGGAGTTTTACATTTGAAGACAAATTAAGTAAAAGAGATAATACATTCCTTTCTTATTTCTTTTGGCAAAAGTACTATGTTTAAATACAGATTTCTTTCAGTAGAGGTATAAATTAAAAATAAAAACCTGTCTAATCTTAATAACTATCCAAAGTGGACTGGATCATGGATGTGACAGCAGAACTGTCACAGCAGCCTGACAAAACAGAACCAGTGCCACATTGCACAGGATAAAATGCTAATGAACCTTTATTTCCTCCTGAATATTTTTATAGACATATACTTTTAAAGAAGTACTGTGCCTAGTTGGAAATTTTTTTAATGTAACTTATTTCCTTTACTTCATGTAAAACAGAAATGGAGCTGTCTGATCAAGCATGCTATTTCTGATGTTCTTGAGAGTCACGTATCTTCAATACAGCCAGAAAAGAAGAAAAAAAAATCACACAAACGCCTACTTAGATATACTCATTCTCCTTTTTATCATGTTCATAGCTATTTCTATTGTCTGTCTGCAAAGAAGCTAACTGCAATGAGGTTCTTGTTTTAAAACAGAAGAAGTCTAAAGGCTGGCATTGTTACAACTGCTGGTAGCAGAAACAATGACACTCAAAGTATTTTGGCTTTGGAAGTAGTCCTTGTGCATTAAGAAACATGTCCCTGAGGGAACCAAATCACAATATGTCACTGCAAACCTTTGTTTTATTAAATCACCTTAGTGGGGAACAAAGAATAAAATCATTCAACTGTTTGAGGAGAAAAAAAGATATAGAAATTACAAGAACAATCTATTTCTAAACCATGGCTTTGATGGAATAGCTAAACCTGTATATACACTGTTCTCCATAGATCTCATCATTGCTTCTACAACACATCCTAGTACTGTCTCATCAAAAGATATGTAGACTTAAAATGCTCTTTCTTTTATATGGCCTGTAAATTCTAGTGGGGATTTCAAAAAGAAAGGGGTATTGATATTTACTTCTGTGAGATGCAGAGCCTTGTACTTAGCATGTGTTCAGAAAAATGGGGAATGAATGACTAATGCACGCCTTTAGGGAAGTAAGGCAAACATGATTTCATTTCACTTGTTTCCTCTTGTTCATACTTTCTCCTTCTATATGGCTATGGTGATGACAAGCATATACTTTCAAAGTTCTGGCAAATATCATTAAAGATGTGGAAGGAATTTACCTAAAATACCATTGCATATA